>NC_092335.1:245658500-246263000 GCF_046630445.1 Rutidosis leptorrhynchoides | reverse complement strand
CATCATTTCTCTAGCTAAACACACACACTTACTAGCCTCATGTCTCTCTAAGAACTCCAGCAAAAATCCTCTCAAGAATCACCTTAAACACCACCATAAAAAGATCAACAAAAACACTACAAAAATACAACTTTCAATTCAAGTTTATGTCTTAAGTTGCTTCCAATCTTTCATCCAATTTCATCACTCTTTTGGTTCTAGGTTTTTACTCCTCTTTTACAGCAATCTTGTCCAAGTAACTTGAGGTAGTAACTTTGTTCATAACCTTATTCGATTCATATATATATAGCTATCTTATTGTATGGTATACAATTTTAACAACAAAAACATAGTTTGAATGATTTCAAACTTGTTTGCAAACTAAATAGATCCTTCTAACTTAACTTTTAAAATACTTCAAGACCTGTAATATAACTTAAATATATGCTAATTTAACAAGGTATAACTTGGTTTTTCAAAGAATACCTTAAAAAACTGTTTTTATGACGTCGGAGTGCAACCGGGGGCTGTTTTGGGTTGGATAATTAAAAACCATCTTGAACTTTGAATTGGAGGTTTATATTCTGGAAAAATGATATTTCTTATGAATATGTTAACACATAAAAATTTCATGATTTAATTCATAGTATAAGTATTTTTAGAAAAATGGTCATTAAATGATGTTTTTGTAACAAAAATGATTAACTTCATAAGTTTCACCAAAATTTGACCTATGACCTATGATTTCGAATACAAACTAAGGTATTTACAGTTCATATTCTTAAAGAGGGACTCGATCCAAGGAAGTGGAAAGTTGAATCAACGAAAACGGAGTTGTAACGAAGAAATTATGACCAAAACAAAATCGGATATCCAAGACTAGTTTAGCCACGAAAATAATTGGAGAAAATTAAATAAATCACATCTTCCTAAAGTAACATGATATTTTATACATATGTACTCATAATTTAATTTTATATGGTTCAGGATCACCCGTAAACAATACGAGAAGATTAATCATAAGATCCCATGATTGTACGCAACACGTCATTTGACAACACCGGTACTTTATGTACGCAACACGTCATTTGACAACACCGGTACCATGGGTCAAGATTAATCTCGACCAATACATATACGATGGGGGTTTTATTTATTTCATTGGGGGTTTATTAAACAACTAAATATGAACCATTAAAATTGAATTACTAACATCGGACTGCTAACTACGGACTAAGGAATTATTAAAAGTATTAAAAGTATTATAAGTATATATATGTGACGATTGTTTAAAAAGAAAAGGTATTGATATATTATATATGGATAGGTTCGTGATATCAATCGGAGACCAAGTCGAAATTACATATCTTCAAGACAAAAGTGAGTATATAGTCCCACTTTTAAACTCTAAATATTTCGGGATGAGAATACATGTATTTTATGTTTTACGCTATGGACACAAGTAACTGAAAAATATATTCTACATTGAGTTGTACCACTGGCATACTTCCCTGTAGCTTGGTAACTATTATTTACAGCGGTATTGTAAACGCGAATCCTGTTGATAGATCTATCGGGCCTGACAACCCCAACCGGACTGGACGACCAGTATTCAACGGTTGCACAGTACTTCGTTTCGTGACTACACCTTGGTACGGTGTAGTAAGATTTCATAATAAAGGGAATATGCGACGTGATTAAATGTTAAGTATGGTTACCAAGTGCTCAACCACTTAGAATATTTTTATTAAAATGTTTATATATGAAATCTTGTGTTCCATTGTTATAACGCTGCTAGCATCAAACCTATATATCTCACCAACTTTATGTTGACGTTTTAAAGCATGTTATTCTCAGGTATGAATTAAGTCTTCCGCTGTGCATTAGCTCATGTTAAGGATACTACTTGGGACCTTTTAAGCCATGATACAAAGACGTTGCATTCGAGTCATTGGAGTTCAATAGAGAATATAAATAAGTAAATGACAGATTAGGTCATTTGGATATTATGAAATGTTAGACGAAAATGTCAAATATTGATGTAATGATAGTTTGCCTTTTAAAAATAAATGCAACGTTTGTAAAATGTATCATATAGAGGTCAAGTACCTCGCAATGTTATCATATGTTATTGTATTCGTCCCTATGGATTGGGTCGGGTCGTCTCATGTGGTATCAGAGCGTTGGTCTTAGCGAACCAGGCCTTGCATTAGTGTGTCTAACTGGTAGTTGTTAGGATGCATTAGTGAGTCTGGACTTTGACCGTGTCTACATGTCAAAAGTTTTGCTTATCATATCTAGTCGAAAATCATCTGCTTATCATCCTTAAGAATTGCCTGCTTAGTATTCTTAAGTCTAGACACGTCTTACTGCATTTGGTGCATCGATAGTGTATAGACAAAATTCGTATCCTAGCGTATCTGTTGCTATAGACATTGCCTGACGAATTTCAAAGATTCTCCGTAATTCACGGGATTTTGAGTATTATAAATACATATGTAAATTATGTATTGAAGAATACCAAACCCAACTCCTATAATCTATTCCAAACCAAAAATTCATTTCCCCGACTGTACAAGATGAACTCCGCGTCCAGTTCGAATTCCTCCGACTCCGACAGCTACGCTGATATGGATTTCCATTCGGGCTCCGAAGGCAGCGTCACTGGAATGGATCAACCAATTTCTCACCATCTATTCTGGATGAATTGGGGATGGGTTCGTAGTATACTAAATTATTGGAGACAAGAAGAAGGTGATCCCTTTCACCCACCGAATTGCCCCATTGGCGATGAACCTGAAGCACTTACCGTCGAACCTGTTCGAGAAACCATTTTCTCTCTCATTTCTCGAGTATCTCGTCACGATTATATCCTATCCCATATTTCGGATCTTGTTCATTCGCTCACTCCAACCGCCAATCATCCTGGTGTACTAGCAGAAATTAACGAACTTCGCGCTCGTGTGACGGCTTTGGAGAACACGGTGCGAAGGTTACAAACACCAGCAGCAGCACCAGCAGCATAACCAGTACCGTTAACAACATCAACCTCGCAATCTTCAGTACCAGTAGCATCATCGACGTCAACGACATCATCAGCATCAACACCAACCGTATCATTACCACCACCAACAATCACATCCGCACCACGTACCTCAACATCATCATCTGAACTTCGAATATGATCTTTGTTCTACATATCATTCTACACCGATTACCTCTTCTTTACGTATCGTTCTTCGTTCGACATGACGATTATGTAATCTCTAATGTTTTGGAGATTATGTAATCTAGTAATAACGATAAATCAAATGAGTTGAATATTTTATTGACTCATTAAATTCATAGTTACCTCCGAAGAAAATATATATGCAAATATATTTTCATAAAGATTGTAATTAAAAATTTCATTCGTACAAACTGTTAATGATGAAAATATTTTAACGGGTGGGTAGTACCCAAGGAATATTTAGAATTCACATTAACAAGTTACACTGTACATTCTTCGAATCTGATTCAACGATCATTTATTATCCTACTTACAATTACCGATATACGTATCCGTTCACCCCAGATTAACCATTTCCATTTAAATTTCATATTTGGATTTTTACCTATCCGAATCCAACAAGTGGCATAATGAAGAAACATTGGCAAAATAAAAATTGTTAGAAACAGATGAATTAATTAATTGAAATTGTGATAGGATTACACGCTAACTGTTCCGGCTAACTGTTCCCAGCTAACTGATTAATATTTAATTTATCGCAATTTACATTCTTGCAATTTTAATTTCTGTACTTTACATACCGTCGGGACACATGTACAACAACACGTCGGATTAATTCTGAGACAACACGTTGTATAATGGGTCATGATATATATTTATTTATTTTACGCATTTTAAATAACGGGACACGTATACAAGGTTTCGACTTATCATATTGATCCATCTATATATATATTTCGGAACAACCATAGACACTCTATATGTGAAGGTGGGAGTTGGCTATACAGGGTCGGAGTTGATTCCAAAATATATATATACTTTGAGTTGTGATCGACACCGAGACCAGTACACGGGTCACGATACGTATTAAGTAATTCGAATATTATATATTTAGTTCATATATGAATTTATTGAACCATTGGACAATCGGACTATTGGACTGCTAACTTTGGACAATTAAAAATGAGTTAAAATGATGATTATTACATATGAAACTAAACAATCCTTCAAGTTTGCCACTTGATTCTATTTTAAACCTCATTTGTATCTTGACGATTACAATTCGCATTCACAACTTTTCATGATTCTTGAAAACATCTCGATCGAGAAGTTCAACCAGCCGCACCTCGTCTACGGAATAAAGATTTATGCATACAGTTATGCACCTAAAAATTTTTGAACTCGAAGTTATAGTTAAAACGTATCCGCATCGAATTCCTTATCATCCATTAGCAAAAACAATCACGCGATTCCTTTTCAATTAACTAATTTTGTCACAGCTCCACTTCGATATCTCAGTAAGACTACTCTTATTACAATCTCGATATATATATATACGTTGTTCTTTCACCATCGTTACCGGAGAACCTTTTATATTCCATCATATTACCATCAGCATTTAATCATCTAAAAATACAATTCTCCTTAAACCATCTTGGTTTGATAACCAATGACCCAGATCCGATAACTTAGAAAATACTGACGAAGCAGCATGTTGTAGAAGGTCTTAATGACCAAATGTTGATGATAAAAGAAGGAAGTGTTAGGAACGCTCGATAGAAAATTGGTACTGAAAACCGGATTGAACAAACCATGAAGGAGACTCTGAACAAGTTACAAGGACTAAACTTGTACATAAAGAATTATGACGATTCTGTAGCAAACACCTTGCTTCTGAATCTAAACCCTTACGGGTCAATCTTCATCATCATCCTTCGACATTAGAAATTCCAAGATATTATCATATCTTTCATTATAAATATCCTTAATATTTCTGAAGATATTTTCACCACTATCCTTATCTGAAATCATTTATCTCTCTGTAATATCTGCGTTACAATATAAAGGAAACTGTGTTAGTTTCTAAATCCTTCAAGTTTAAAATAGGAATGTTCTGAAGCAGTGTTGGGAACTGATGCATGAACTAGTATAATATAATGAAACTTGATCAACTTCATTATATTACAGTAAGTCATGTTAAGTTTCTAATGGAATATGATGATTCACAGTACCGTCATCATGTGCCATGTTACACGACTTTTACATTCTATCCAATTCCGAAACATATTAAGAACAAATCATCTTGATAGTTCTATTTTCCTGGATATTCTGGTAATTTGACAAATCAAAATCGTGCCATTACCATTCCTTTCTTAGAGCATTAGCTATGTTCATTCTGAATTTTATACCTACGAATTTCGAACTATTGATCGCTTGACTCAAGGACGGGAAGAAGAAACGAAGGGACAAAGTCCCAAAATAGAAATTGGGGTATAGATTACAGCAAATAGGAGAGAGTATTAACTATGGATGACAATGATTATGGAAAACAGAAGCAGGAGCATCGAAATATAAGGAAAGATATCAAACCCAATAACCACCCAGAAACTACAAACCGTGTGTATCAATACGTATGGCGATGTAAAGACACGGGAGAATTAGAAACATTATAATTCCAAGAAAATCATAAAAGTGAATAGATTCTTCTAGCGGTAGATGAAAGAGAAGAATGAAAGATATGAAAGTTAGAAGTATAACAAAAATCAGAACTGGATGAAGCATTTTAAAGGATACCTTAAGGTATGAATTAGAGGAGGAAGAGTAAGAGATGTGAGGTATGGAAGTAAGAAAGGGAAGGAGGTGGATTTATAGTGAAATATCCGACAAAGAAATCGAAACAGATTATCGCATTAAATCAAAGGAGATCCTGTTTTCTAAATCATCGAAGAACCAAATCTTATTACATAAGATTTTCTTTAAATCCCTTAAATTCTGGAAATCAATCCTAATCTCGACATCGGTTAAAACAATTCTATATTCACTCATTTCATTCTTTTGTGATAGCTTCACTCGTGCGCTTCACATGACCGAATCGTTTTATCCATATCTTTCAATAATGATAAAACTCTATTAATACCTCATATTTGTCATGAAAACATTCCTATTGTTATTTATGACAACCTCTACCAAATTTCGGGACGAAATTTCTTTAACGGGTGGGTACTGTAACGACCCGGATTTTTCCGATCGTTTTACACTTATAAGATTAATATTTACATAAATTAAAACTTACCAACATGATAAGCAATCTAAATTGTTGAGATTTATGATTTTGAAAAGAGTTTTACATAACGTTTAACCGTCTAGTTTGACCGATGATATCACGAACTATACAATATATGTTAATTATACGTTTGTGTATATATATGTATATATACATATTTAACATGATTTAAGGATGTTTAAATATCTCATTTTGTATTAATAACAATAAGTTATAAGTATATTTTGAAACTACTAACTTAAGCTTTCAAAACGATAACTATACGTAACGTTATTTGACATAAATACTTACGACCTATAATGTTTATACATATATCGTATATATAATGTATTTAATCACTTTTAAAGACTTAAATACATAAAACAATATAAGTATATTCACAAAAGATAGCTATATTTGAATCCTCATTCCATTTTTCACAAGATTTCTATACGTATATCTAGAGTATATGTACTCGTATCATACCTAGCTTCTATACGTATTTACTATTGGTATATACACATCAAATCACCACCAACCAGCCCTTGTTCATGCCTTATGTATAAGGTAACTACTTTTGTTATTTAGTATGACAATTTCACATGATTAAAAGATCTTTTCACAAAATTACAAATTTATACACCTTTTACACCACCATAAATACATGCATCCATTTTCAATTTTTGGAACATCATTTCTCTAGCTAAACACACACACTTACTAGCCTCATGTCTCTCTAAGAACTCCAGCAAAAATCCTCTCAAGAATCACCTTAAACACCACCATAAAAAGATCAACAAAAACACTACAAAAATACAACTTTCAATTCAAGTTTATGTCTTAAGTTGCTTCCAATCTTTCATCCAATTTCATCACTCTTTTGGTTCTAGGTTTTTACTCCTCTTTTACAGCAATCTTGTCCAAGTAACTTGAGGTAGTAACTTTGTTCATAACCTTATTCGATTCATATATATATAGCTATCTTATTGTATGGTATACAATTTTAACAACAAAAACATAGTTTGAATGATTTCAAACTTGTTTGCAAACTAAATAGATCCTTCTAACTTAACTTTTAAAATACTTCAAGACCTGTAATATAACTTAAATATATGCTAATTTAACAAGGTATAACTTGGTTTTTCAAAGAATACCTTAAAAAACTGTTTTTATGACGTCGGAGTGCAACCGGGGGCTGTTTTGGGTTGGATAATTAAAAACCATCTTGAACTTTGAATTGGAGGTTTATATTCTGGAAAAATGATATTTCTTATGAATATGTTAACACATAAAAATTTCATGATTTAATTCATAGTATAAGTATTTTTAGAAAAATGGTCATTAAATGATGTTTTTGTAACAAAAATGATTAACTTCATAAGTTTCACCAAAATTTGACCTATGACCTATGATTTCGAATACAAACTAAGGTATTTACAGTTCATATTCTTAAAGAGGGACTCGATCCAAGGAAGTGGAAAGTTGAATCAACGAAAACGGAGTTGTAACGAAGAAATTATGACCAAAACAAAATCGGATATCCAAGACTAGTTTAGCCACGAAAATAATTGGAGAAAATTAAATAAATCACATCTTCCTAAAGTAACATGATATTTTATACATATGTACTCATAATTTAATTTTATATGGTTCAGGATCACCCGTAAACAATACGAGAAGATTAATCATAAGATCCCATGATTGTACGCAACACGTCATTTGACAACACCGGTACTTTATGTACGCAACACGTCATTTGACAACACCGGTACCATGGGTCAAGATTAATCTCGACCAATACATATACGATGGGGGTTTTATTTATTTCATTGGGGGTTTATTAAACAACTAAATATGAACCATTAAAATTGAATTACTAACATCGGACTGCTAACTACGGACTAAGGAATTATTAAAAGTATTAAAAGTATTATAAGTATATATATGTGACGATTGTTTAAAAAGAAAAGGTATTGATATATTATATATGGATAGGTTCGTGATATCAATCGGAGACCAAGTCGAAATTACATATCTTCAAGACAAAAGTGAGTATATAGTCCCACTTTTAAACTCTAAATATTTCGGGATGAGAATACATGTATTTTATGTTTTACGCTATGGACACAAGTAACTGAAAAATATATTCTACGTTGAGTTGTACCACTGGCATACTTCCCTGTAGCTTGGTAACTATTATTTACAGCGGTATTGTAAACGCGAATCCTGTTGATAGATCTATCGGGCCTGACAACCCCAACCGGACTGGACGACCAGTATTCAACGGTTGCACAGTACTTCGTTTCGTGACTACACCTTGGTACGGTGTAGTAAGATTTCATAATAAAGGGAATATGCGACGTGATTAAATGTTAAGTATGGTTACCAAGTGCTCAACCACTTAGAATATTTTTATTAAAATGTTTATATATGAAATCTTGTGTTCCATTGTTATAACGCTGCTAGCATCAAACCTATATATCTCACCAACTTTATGTTGACGTTTTAAAGCATGTTATTCTCAGGTATGAATTAAGTCTTCCGCTGTGCATTAGCTCATGTTAAGGATACTACTTGGGACCTTTTAAGCCATGATACAAAGACGTTGCATTCGAGTCATTGGAGTTCAATAGAGAATATAAATAAGTAAATGACAGATTAGGTCATTTGGATATTATGAAATGTTAGACGAAAATGTCAAATATTGATGTAATGATAGTTTGCCTTTTAAAAATAAATGCAACGTTTGTAAAATGTATCATATAGAGGTCAAGTACCTCGCAATGTTATCATATGTTATTGTATTCGTCCCTATGGATTGGGTCGGGTCGTCTCACATTTGATTTATCGTTAATTCTAGGTTACATAATCTCTAAGACTTTAGAAATTACATAATCGTCATACGATACGTAAAGCGAAGATAATCGATGTAGAACGACATATAGAACGAAGATCATACTCGAAGTACAGATATTGAGTCGTGTGATGTTGATATTCGAGATACAGATTGTGATGTTGAGATTTAAGGCGCGGTTGTGATTGGGGTGATAAAGGTACTGTCGGCGTTGACGATGGTAGTACGGATTATGCTGCTGGTGCTGCTGTTGGTGTTTGTAACCTTCGCACCATATTCTCCAAAACCACTACCCGAGCACGGAGTTCGTTGACTTCTTCTATTATACCGGGATGATTGACGGTTGGAACGAGCGAATGAACAAGATTTGAAATATGGGATAGTGATGTCGAACGAGGTGTATATAAAATAGCTTATATTTTACTAGGAAAAACTATTAAATACGATACAATTTTACACAAGATATTTATTTATTTATAGAATGGATATACTTAAACCTTGCTACAACACTTATAGGCAGTGTACCTAATCGTACAGTAGTGTAGTTTTTAGTAAGTCCGGTTCGTTCCACAGGGAAATCTTTAAACAAAGCTCAACGCTATATTAGTTTATTTTTATAAAAATACAAATATATATATAGGTAATATTATTATTATAAAGGGGGGTTTTTACCGTTTAATGACCGGTTTGTCGATTTTAAAACTTTAGTCGCAGTTAAAACCTAATGTAAAATATAAAATAAATACAAGACTTTAAATTAAAGCGTAAAGTAAATAACGATAATGAAATTGCGAATAATAAAAATGCGATAAAATTAAATTGCGATAATTAAAAGTACGATAATTAAAAGTGCGATTAAATAACAATAAAAGTGCGATAATTAGAAGTGCAATTAAATATAAAATAAAGGAAATAAAATAAAATATGAAATAAAAGAATTATGCTTATTTAAACTTCCGTAATCATGATGTTTGACGTGTTGATTTTAGTTTTATGCCCATGGGTTAATTGTCCTTTGTCCTGGATTATTCAATATGTCCGTCTGGTTTTTGTCCATAACAGTCCATCAGTCATAAATATAAATTGCAAGTGTCCTTGTCAAATTATTATTATACCCGAAGTTAAATATTCCAACTAATTGGGGATTCGAATTGTAACAAGGTTTTAATACTTTGTTTAATGAATACACCAGGTTATCGACTGCGTGTAAACCAAGGTTTTACTACTTTGTTAACAATTACACCAATTACCCTTGAATGTAATTTCACCCCTGTTTTAATTATTCTAGTGGCTATTAATCCATTCCCGTGTCCGGTTAAATGAACGATTATTCGTACATATAAATACCCCGCCCATCGTGTCCGATCGAGTGTATATGGTAATTTATAGGGACGCCCAATTGTAAATCTTTATATTAACATTAACAAACTTTCATTTAGTTAAACAAATATAAAGCCCATTAATAGCCCATAGTCTAGTTTCCACAAGTGTCGTTCTTTTGTCCAAACCCCAATTATGGTACAAAGCCCAATTACCCAATTTTAGTAATTAGCCCAACATCATGATTACTTCGTTTTAAATAAGCATAATAATAACTTAGCTACGAGACATTAATATAAAAAGGTTGAACATAACTTACAATGATTAAAAATAGCGTAGCGTTACACGGACAGAATTTCGACTTACACCCTTACAACATTCGCTAACATACCCTTATTATTAGAATTATAATTAAAATTAAAATATAAATTATAAATATAAATATATTTACGTATGAAGAGGAAGAGAAAAAAAGATGATTTATTTTGATCAGAATTCGGTTGGCTTTATAGCCAGAGTTGAAAATTGGGGCTCCGCGACTCGCGGCAAAATGCCCTTCAAACTCCGCGAGTCGCGGAGATATATTTACAGCTCACACCCTTGGAGTTTCTTGCTGCCGACGGTTTTTAATATATATATATAATATATATATAATTAATATAATTAATTATATATTATATTATATTTATATACATAGTTAACTTGTAATTTTTAGTCCGTTGCGTCGAGCGTTAAGAGTTGACTCTGGTCCCGGTTCCGGATTTCCGAACGTCCTCGCGTACAATTTAATATCTTGTACTTTGCGTTTTGAATCTTGTACTCTTGTGATTTCGAGACGTTTCTTATCAATAATTGGAACCTTTTTGATTGTCTTTTGTTCTTTTGAGCTTTTTGGTCGTTTGCGTCTTCAAATCGTCGAATCTGTCTTTTGTCTTCACCTTTTATTATTTAAACGAATATCACTTGTAAATAGAACAATTGCAACTAAAAGCTTGTCTTTCTTGAGGAATAATGCTATGAAATATATGTTCGTTTTTAGCATTATCAAATATTCCCACACTTGAGCGTTGCTTGTCCTCAAGCAATATTGTCTTGAAATACTAGAATCACTTTTTTATTCTTCACACTTTGTACATCAGTGATTTCTATACGGCGGTATAAACAATGGTAGTAACGATATGGTTTACAGTCCCACATGACTATAAAAATTTAGATCCATTAAGGAAATTGGATCTTTATGAAAACATTTGATCTTTTGAAAATTAAATCTAGTTTTTACCCTAGATAAGTTTTTCGGAATAACCCTTTACCGGTGTTTGCAAAATATTTTTGTGGGTTTGGTGGGTTTCAGATTTGAAAATTTTAGCTCAAAACTTGCGGTTTTGTGTCACCCACTTGCTAACCTTGTATTTGGAAAGCAACACGTCCAGTTTACTTGTTCCGTATATTACCTTTCGGCAAACTACCGTCCGGTTGTAAAGGAAAGCGTTGAACAAGCAACTGTTAAGGCAATGTCCCGTGACATGCTTTTGATTATGGTCTATAACGCGTCGGACGCAATTACTATCCTTGGTAGGAGCAATAGTAAAGCTCACCCTTATAATTTTTCCGGTCTGGCACAAGGTCATGTCTTTGACCACTATGCAACCACCGTTCTTACGGTTGACACCCGATTTAGTTCAGGTGACCTAATGAATTCCAGGTATTTTACGTTCAATGGTAATGAACGCATTGAAATTAGGGTTTTCAGAAAACAAATCGGTTTATAATTTTGATCAAAATATTTTCTCGTTTAAGCTCGAGTTTAGATATCATTGAATTCCATGAGTTTGTAATTCTCAATCTTTAAGGTCAATCTCTAGGATTGAGTAATATCAGTCTTAAAAGCTGATTTTTAATCTTTAAGGAGATTATCCTTTCTGGGGATCTGATTCATTAGTCTTATCCAGCTAATTTGCACGGTGCCTCCCCATTGTACGAGATAAATCCTTCTCATGGTTAGGATAAATCTGACCACTTGGCGACCCTGTTTAATGCTGAGGTCCGTGGATTTCCTGCTGATTTTAGTGATGACTTGTCAACCTACAGCTGGTCTGGACGACAACTTCATGACCTAAATCAAGAAGCGCGTTTCTTTTTCGGAAGACTTTACTTCCTTTTAATGATGGAATTGATTCATCGTGTAGATCCATCTCTTCTTTTCTTTCATCGGGTAAAACAGTTTAGTTTAGTCCAAAGCAAAAGTATTTTCAGTTATTTGTTACAGATATATGTGACATATGTTTAAGATAACTTGGTAAATTTTCCCACACTTGGCTTTTTATTTTTCTTTTTATCGTCCTCTATTCCATTTTAAATGAATTTTAACATTTTAGTTTGTTTCTCAATTTATGTCCTTTCTGAGGTAACAATAATTTCGGTGTTAAAACCTAGTTTTATCGTTCATAAATATGTATAAACATGATTTTAATTCATTTAATTGAAAATTTTGAAAAATTTTACTAGAATTGGGTAGTCAGTATATAAGACTAGGGCTGTTCTTTTTTATCAGAGAGCACTAGATTCTAATACAACTACTGCTTTACTAGTATTTTTAATGGTAACCAAGTGTATAAAGTAAAAATTTTTAAAATCCGAAAGAATTTAACCCCTTCCCACACTTAAGATCTTGCAATGCCCTCATTTGCAAGAAATCAGTAACAATTTAAATTATTGAGGGTGATTTGTGTGAAAATGATTAAATTTTTACCAAAGTTTCCAAATATATTGTCGTTTGTTTGCTGAATGATAAATGGTGCACATCATTTGTTCATCCCGTCTTGTTGTTATTTCACATATATTTTGCATCTTGTCGTCAAAATTAGTTGCTTTTGCTGAACTTAATGCCAGTCTTTGAAAATGCGTTGTTTTACCCTGTTGTGTACATAAGATAAACTGCAAACATATATACATATTTTTGAAGTTTGGTTTATTACCCCACATTCAAAAATTATTAAAATCTAAGAATAAAAGTTAGATAATTATAAAAATGATTACAATATTAACAAAAGTATTAAACATATCAATAATTACAAATTACAAAATAATAAAAAAATAAGTAAACTAAGGATGATATTGGTACCAATAGGGGTTCCACGCATAACCATAAGTGCTATAGAATGCTTCGGCAGGGTCATACGTAGGATATGGTGGCTGCATCTCTATCGACCAAGGAGGGAAGACGGGTTTCGGTGTAGGAATATAGTTTCTACCTATATGTTGGCAATGCGCTATGATCTGGTTCTGATGAACTTGCCAATCTTCAAATGCTCTCTGTCTAGCATTTTCGTATTCCTGAGAAGCTATAAACCTATGCATTTCTTGCATCTCATTCCCCCCTCCTACATTACCTTGTTCCTGGTTTCTCTCTACCTGTGGATGTCTACCATTGTATCGTACTGCGGCGTTATTTCGCCGCTTCAAAACTTTTGCACCATGGTATACATTTAAACCTATAGTGTCGCGGGGTTCCGGCTCTTCTACTAATAATCCCCCCCCCGACTTATATCCACACCGAGATATTCACCAATCAAAGTAATAAAAATACCACCTCCTATTATGCTATGTGGACGCATCCCCCGAACCATAGCTGATAAATAATAACCCACACAATATGGTATACTTACAGCGCTGTGTGGGTCTCGAATACACATATGGTAAAACAAATCTTGTTCATTTACCTTTTCTTTGTTTTTACCCCTTTGTGTAATCGAATTAGCTAAAAACCTATGTATTACTCTTAATTCGGCTCTATCTATATCCAAATAAGAGTAGTTTCCCCCTTTGAAACGGTGATGGCTTGTCATTTGACTCCACACACCGTGTGTATCAAAATTTTCATCTATTTTCCTACCGTTTAGTATCAATCCTCTACAATCGGCAGACGCTAATTCCTCAGGCGTATATATACGTAAAGCCTGAGCCATGTCCAGTAAAGACATGTGGCGCATCGAACCGCCTAACAAAAATCTAATAAAAGAACGATCGGTTAAACTAGCTACCCGATCATTCAACTCTATACTACATAACAACTCTTCACACCATACTTTATATACAGGTCTGCGTATGGTGAATAAACATATCCAGTCATTAAAAGAAGAATTACCATACCTCTGTACCAGTAATTCCCTAATTGGCCCAGCCAATTCTACAGCTTCTAAGGGTCCCCATTCTATGACCCTCGGTACCTCAACAACCTTGGAATGAAGAGTATGCAAACCCCGTTGATATTTTGGATAATCTATCCAAAGTCTGTCAAATCGCAGGTTCGGGTGCAACTGTTCCAAGTGCATATCTGAAAAGGTCATGACTGGATGAGGTACATCCTGCTTGTAGTAGTTATCTACCTCCTGTTGTTCCAAGTTCTCAGCAGGAGCATGGCGGGCTTGGGATGAAGATTCACCCCTTTCATTCTGCAAAACACATCAAACACAAATTTTGTGCATCCAAATATGCATTAGTGTCAGCAAAATCATCAATCAAAATAATTACAATGACATTATTAATTTATATCAAACTTAAGCTTATTTTCACATTTTTATCAAATCTACACTTTTTCAAATAAGCATATACGAAAATTTTCGCCAAGTTCATAAGCATTCATCTCAAATAACATGTCAAAATAATCATTACTAGCAAATAAACAAGTCTCAAATGGCATTATCTTTCAAAAATCAAGTTCATGAATTTTGGACTTGAAAAAGTCCACTTTAATTCTCAAAATCATGTTTAGGCTCAAAGTTTGGATCATTTAACTACCTAGACATGTTACACTACTCAATTTAGCAACAATTCATGACAAAAATCGGCCATAACCTGTTTATATCAAAAATCCCCAAATTGCTCAAGAACACAAACCCTAGATTATTCAAAATTTGAAGTTTAAGGCTTCTAATCATGTTAAACAGCATCAATCTAGGTTATACAAGCATAATACATAAACAATTTAAGTCTAATTACACTAAAAAGCATCAAAATCAAATTGGGGAAAAATAGCTCAAGAACACTAAAATTCGAATTAAATGGTGTTTAGGTGTAGAAATTTACCGTTTTTCTTGAGTAGTTCTTAGATATCATCCTTCTCAACATGATTTTAGCAAAAAATTTGGTGATTAACGGTTAAAAATTGAGATTTTTGGGGGTGATTTTCGTGGGTTTTCGCAGTATTTTTCGGGTGTTTATGCAGTGTGTTTGTGTGTGGGAGCTGATCAGTTCGTGTGCAGCTCTTATTTTTTTTTCTGTAATCCGGTCTCTCCGCGACTCGCGGAGATTTACCCTCCAAACTCCGCGACTCGCGGAGTTTGGTATTTTTTTTTTTTTTTTTTTTTTTTTTTTTTATAATCTTTAACTTATAAATCAATTAAGTATTTAATTTTAAAATTTTGTTTCCCTTGTTATTTAGGACGAGGTCGTTTCGGATCGATGTCCTAGTCCGTCCTTCGACAAAATTTTAAAATTTGTCTTTTTGTAGCGATTTTTTTAAAAGCTAAGATTTTTGGGTTTTTTCAATGTTTTTGGCATACTTTAAATCAATAAGATTAAAAATAATGATAATAAAAGTTCTCGTCCCTTCCTCGGGTAAAGCAATTTCGGTTCAAAGACCTAGTCTTCAACTTACGACGAATTTTAAAAATCATATTTTTAACTTAATGAGATAAAGTAAATTTTTGTTTTTAAATTCACACAACTTAAATATAAAATTCAAAATTAATATTAAAAATTCAAAATTCACACCAAACTTAAAATTTGAAATGCATAAAATTAAAATTTCATATTTTAAAAATTAAAAATTCACACCAAACTTAATTTAAAAATTCATAAATTCATACCAAACTTATATTAATTTTTCAAATATTTACAATTTTAAATATATTGTTTTTACAAAATTTACAATATTAATTTAAGATTTAAATATTAAGATTAAAAACATGGTAAAAATAAAATTAAAAATCTTTTTGTCTTTTTATCCCACTTTAATCAATCAAATATTATCAAAAATATGCGCCCCTCTTTTCGGTAAAGTAATTTCGGTTCCAAGACCTAATTTAACTCATGACGAATTTTTGAAATATTTTGGTTTGATTGATTAAAGATATTTATACCTTAAGAATAAACGTTAAATTTCGCAGTGATGTAATAAATTTTTGAATGATATCAATAATTTCGGTCGCCAAACCTAATTTTATTTAATACCAATTTAATACTTTTTAGCGAACAAATTAGCGTTTATTATCAAAAGGTTAAAAATAAAAATAAAAATAAAAACTGTACAGACATACCTGTGAAATAGATTTCTTAGTTATATGATCTATTATATTCATAAGATAGTCGGTTTAATTGGTTTTCCATGGCTGCATAGGCGTAACCTCGAGCATTCATTGTCTTTTCTTCTAAACATATGAACGGTCCGTCTCTGCATAAAGTAACAAATTCGGTATTTGAATAGGTTTGATTATTTGAACATTTACCTCCATGTGACCATTTTCCGCATTTGTGACATCGTTCTAGGTGTCGTGCTCTTCTTTTTGCTGCGGATTTTGATTTTCCTTTACCAAATTGTAACTTATTATCTTCGCATCTGGATCCTTTTCTAACTCCGTCCATTCTTTCTCTGATTACTGATACTAATTCACTCGGTAGTATATCATTATTTCTTTTAGTGATCAAAGCGTGTAGCATTAGACCATGGTTTAATTCACAGGCAGTCTTCATTTCGTAAAAACCTAAAAAAAATAAAAATTCAGAATGGGGGGAGAAGACTAGTTCTTTAGGGTCTGCTAGGGAAAGACCATACGTGTTCCATTTTCGAGAACTACACGAAAACAGACAATCTAACTCTAACAGAAATACATATTATCCTTTAAAGACTTGATTCTCCCCACACTTAGTTAGCTGTGGTATCGAAATTGTGATTAACTTCGTTGTCGACTTCCATCGGACCATGTATGTAATGTTTAACTCTGTGACCATTAACTTTAAATTCAATCCCATTTGAATTTATTAATTCTATCGTTCCGTATGGGAAAACTCTTTTGACTATGAATGGTCCAGACCATCTTGATTTCAATTTTCCAGGAAATAGCTTGAATCGTGAATTGAAAAGAAGAACTCTGTCTCCTTCTTTAAATTCTTTTGAACTTCTGATTCTTTTATCATGCCATTTCTTCGTTCTTTCTTTATAGATTAACGAATTTTCGTATGCTTCATGTCTTAATTCTTCTAATTCGTTTAGTTGACTTAATCGTAGACGTCCGGCTTCATGTAAATCAAGATTACATGTCTTCAAAGCCCAAAATGCTTTGTGTTCAATTTCTACTGGAAGATGACATGCTTTTCCATACACAAGTCTAAAAGGTGTGGTTCCAATTGGAGTTTTGTAGGCTGTTCTAAAAGCCCAGAGTGCATCCTCCAATTTAATGGACCATTCCTTCGGATTTGATCCTACGGTTTTCTCTAGAATACGTTTTAAAGCTCGGTTTGTATTTTCAACTTGTCCACTTGTTTGTGGATGATATGCGGTGGAGATTTTATGAGTTACTCCATATCTTTTAAGAACTTTCTCAAGTTGATTATTACAGAAATGAGTACCCCGATCACTTATTAAAGCTTTCGGTGTTCCAAACCTTGCAAAAAGACGTTTTAAAAAGTTGACTACAACTCGTGCATCGTTAGTTGGGAGAGCTTGTGCTTCCGCCCATTTAGATACATAATCAATGGCTACGAGTATATATAGATTATTATGAGATTTTGGAAATGGACCCATAAAGTCAATACCCCAAATGTCAAATACTTCACATACTTGGATGACATTTTGTGGCATTTCATCACGTTGACTTATTTTTCCGGCCCTTTGACATGCATCACAGGATTTGCAAAGAAGGTGTGCGTCTTTGTAAATTGTAGGCCAATAGAATCCAGCTTCATAAACTTTTCTTGCTGTTAGTTGAGGCCCATAATGCCCTCCTGTTGGTCCTGTGTGACAATGGTTTAAAATTTTACTAGCTTCATCTCCAAATACACATCGGCGTATTATTCCATCGGGACAACTTTTAAACAGATGTGGATCTTCCCAGAAATAGTGTTTTATATCACTGAAGAATTTCTTTCGTCTTTGGTACGATAATCCTTTTTCAAGGAATCCACAAACTAAGTAGTTTGCATAGTCTGCAAACCATGGGATTTCTTTATAATCTATCTTCAATAGATATTCATCAGGAAAGTTGTCTTGTATGGCCGATTCATTTAGAACTTCTAATTCGGGATTTTCAAGACGAGAAAGATGATCAGCGGCGAGATTTTCTGCTCCTCTTTTATCTCGGATTTCAATATCAAACTCTTGTAAGAGTAAGATCCAACGGATTAATCTTGGTTTAGCATCTTGTTTTGAAAATAGGTATCTAAGAGCAGAATGGTCGGTATAGACCACCGTTTTTGCTAGAACAAGATATGATCGAAATTTGTCAAAAGCAAAGACAATAGCAAGGAGTTCTTTTTCAGTAGTTGTATAGTTTGTTTGTGCTCCTTGTAATGTCTTACTAGCATAATATATAGGTTGAAATCGTTTTTCAATCCTTTGTCCTAAAACGGCTCCCATTGCAAAATCACTTGCATCGCACATTAGTTCAAATGGTAGATTCCAATTTGGTGTTATCATGATTGGTGCATTAGTGAGTTTTTCTTTAAGAATATTAAAAGATTTGATACATTCATCTGAAAAGATGAATGGCGCATCCTTTTCTAGGAGTTTATTCATAGGAGTGGCAATTTTTGAAAAATCTTTTATAAAACGTCGGTAAAAACCGGCATGCCCTAGAAAACTCCTAACTCCTCTAACATTGGTGGGATGTGGAAGTTTAGCAATTACATCTACTTTAGCTCTATCCACTTCAATTCCTTCTTTTGAAATTTTATGTCCAAGAACGATGCCTTCTTTAACCATGAAATGGCATTTCTCCCAATTAAGTACTAGATTTGATTTTTCGCATCTAATTAGCATTCGTTCCAGATTAACTAGACATGATTTAAATGTATCACCGAAGACTGAAAAGTCATCCATGAATACTTCCATGCATTCTTCTATCATGTCGTGAAAAATCGCCATCATACACCTTTGAAAGGTTGCAGGGGCGTTGCAAAGTCCAAATGGCATTCTTTTGTAAGCAAAAGTACCATAAGGGCACGTGAATGTGGTTTTCTCTTGATCTTCGGGTGCTATTGGAATTTGAAAATATCCGGAAAATCCATCTAGAAAACAATAGTAACTATTTCCGGCTAATCTTTCCAACATTTGATCTATGAAAGGTAAGGGAAAGTGATCTTTTCTGGTGGCGTCATTTAATTTTCTATAATCAATACATACACGCCATCCTGTTACAGTCCTAGTAGGAATAAGCTCATTTTTCTCATTTGTAATGACAGTCATGCCACCCTTCTTAGGCACGCATTGAACTGGGCTTACCCATGGACTATCAGAAATTGGATATATCAAACCTGCATCTAGCAGTTTAATAATCTCTTTCTTAACTACATCTTGCATATTAGGATTTAGTCTTCGTTGGCGTTGCACATACGTTTTATGACCTTCTTCCATAAGGATTTTATGTGTGCAATACGAAGGACTTATTCCTTTAATATCATGAATCTTCCATGCAATGGCTGGTTTATGAGCTTTCAACACAGAAATGAGTTGTGATTTCTCATTTTCAGTAAGAGAAGACGATATTATTACAGGTAATTCAGATTCACCATGTAAATAAGCGTATTCCAAATGGTTTGGAAGTGGCTTTAACTCTAATTTCGGAGGTTCTTCTATCGATGATTTATATCGATATCTGTCTTCTTCTTTTAGCATTTGAATTTCTTCTGTTGTTGGTTCATATCCATTAGCTATAAGTGTAGCTAACATTTCAGCTTCATCAATTGGTTCATTACTTTCTCCTAAAGAACATTCTCCTGTTCCTTGTAATTCTGGAAATTCTTCTAATAATTCTGCATGTGCATCTATAGTTTGAATATAATAACATGTATCATCTGTAGATTGTGGTTGTTGCATTGCTCTATCAACTGAAAAGGTAACACTCTCATCCTCTATACTTAGGGTCAGTTTCTTACCGAACACGTCTATCATTGCTTTAGCCGTGTTTAAGAATGGTCTTCCTAATATGAGAGGAACTTGAGAATCTTCTTCCATGTCCAAAACAACAAAATCTACTGGAAATACTAAAGTACCAACTTTAACTAGCATGTTTTCCATTATCCCTCTAGGATATTTTATTGATCTATCGGCTAGTTGTATGCTTATTCTGGTTGGTTTCAATTCTCCAAGGTCTAGTTTAGCGTATAGTGAATACGGCATTAGATTTATACTAGCACCTAAATCTGCCAATGCTTCTATTGAACTAAGACTACCCAGAAAACATGGAATTGTGAAACTTCCTGGATCAGATAGTTTTTCTGGTATCTTATTCAACAGCACTGCTGAACAATTAGCATTCATAGTGACAGCCGAGAGTTCTTCCATTTTCTTTCTATTCGTGATTAGATCTTTCAAGAATTTAGCATATCTTGGCATTCCTGAAATCACATCAATGAAAGGAAGATTTACATTTATTTGTTTAAACATATCCAAGAATTTGGATTGCTCGGCTTCAAGTTTCTCTTTCTTCATTTTACTCGGGTAAGGAAGTGGTGGTTGGTATGGTTTAACATAAGGTTTATCCTTAACTGTGTTATCTTCATTAACCTTTTCAACTACCGGTTCTTTTTCCTTATCTTGATCAGGTAGTGGTTCTTGTGGAGTAGGAATAGTTTCATCAGAAGTTACAGGTATTTCAGGTGGTTTAAGTGTTGTACCACTTCTTGTGGTAATAGCTTTAGCTGTTTCATTCCGGGGGTTAGCATTTGTATCACTAGGTAAACTTCCCGGTTTTCTTTCACCTATTAACCTTGCTAGGTTACTTACTTCTTGTTCCAGATTTTGAATAGAAGCTTGTTGATTTCTAAATGCTTGAGCATTTTGTTCATTGGTTTGTTTCTGAGATGTGAAAAACTGCGTTTGAGTTTCAACTAGCTTCGTCATCATATCTTCTAAATTCGGCTTTTTATCATCGGTTTGTTGTGGTGGTTTGTTTTGAAAATTTGGTCTTTGCTGATTATAAGTATTATTGGATACTTGTTGATTGCTAGGACCTTGTTGGTTGTTGTATGGAATATTTCGGTTATAGTTCTGATTTTGATTGTAAATAGGTCTTGGCGGTTGATAATTATTCTGATAATTATTTCCAGGCCTTTGGTTTATGTATGAAATATTCTCTCTTTGTTCCATTGTTAATTCAATACTGAGACAATCTTTTGTCAAATGTGGTCCTCCACACTGTTCACAACTAATTCGTATTGAGTGAATATCCTTAGTCATCTTTTCCATTCGTCTCTCGAAAGCATCTATCTTTGCGGAAATGGAATCTAAGTCATGGCTAGAATCAGCTCTAGCTGCTTTAGATGATCTAATGATATCTTTTTCTTGGTGCCATTCATGTGAGTGGGAAGCAGTATTATCAATAATTTTGTAAGCATCAGTTTCGGTTTTCTTCATAATAGAACCACCAGCTGCTATATCTATGTCTTTTCTTGTAGTGATGTCGCATCCTCGGTAAAATATTTGTACTATTTGACAGGTGTCTAAACCATGTTGCGGACATCCTCTTAGTAACTTTCCATATCTTGTCCACGCCTCATATAGAGTTTCATTTGGCTTCTGTGTGAACGTAACAATTTCTGCTTGAAGTCTTACGGCTTTAGATGCAGGAAAGAATTGTTTAAGAAATTTATCAATTAAAACGTCCCATGTATCGATCGCCCCTTCAGGTAACGATTCCAACCAATCTTTGGCTTCTCCCTTTAAAGTCCAGGGAAATAACATGAGATATATCTGTTCATCCTCCACTTCTCGTATTTTAAATAGTGTGCAGATTCTATTAAAGGTACGTAGATGTTCATTTGGATCTTCCTTCGGCGCACCACTAAATTGGCATTGATTAGTCACCATGTGTAGAATTTGTCCTTTGATTTCATAATCTGGCGCATTAATGTCTGGATGAGTAATTGCGTGACCTTGGCCAGTGCGTTTAGCTCTCATTCGGTCTTCCATACTTAAAGGTTCCAGATTCTCCATAATTGAATTTGTTGAATCGGTATCACTAGATGATTCTGATTTAATAGTTCGTTCCTCAACAATCTCTGTTTGAATGATTGGTGGTTCCGGAGGAAAGTTTAATGGTTCAGGATCTATGAACCGTTCCTGAATATTCTCTGGATTCTCAATTGTGAGGTTGGGTTCAAAAAATGGATTATCGGAAATTTGAACTGAAGTACTTGGTCGACTGGATGACGATTCTAAAGAAAAATCAATGGCGGTTATATTTGTTAAACGATGTCTTGATCTAGTTACAGGTGGTGAACGTACAAAAGGTGATGAACGTCTTGCTCGGTGCATTCACTGAATATCCTATTAGTTTTAAAAAGGAAAGAAAAATTATAATAAGTTATCCAATCAATAGACTTTTCTGATTTTGCCCACGTTTCGAATAGCCAAAAGATGCAGCAGAGGGGCAGGATTCGTTTGGTCTCAATATAATTGAGGACTGTTTGGCTCCAATAACCCGGTCCACGTACAAATCCAACTATTACTACGAACCAGAAAATTTTGATGTCTATTAATTTAACCACTCAAAATAAATTTTCGTAATTTTAAGAAATTTAGATAAGAAGTAGAATAAAATTCTAAGTCCTAAAACTAGAATAGCGAGAAATAAGAGAGAAAAAGAGTTCGTCGAAAAAGGTCGAAAAAGAAAAAAATGGTTGAAAAATAAAAGGTGACGGAAAAATAAAAGAAACTTATAAAAACTTAAAAATACTTAACTAACCTAACCTTATTACTACAACTAACTTAAAATTATAATCGCAAATTGAAATTACTAATTGGAATGATAATTGATACATAGTAAAAGGTCTCTAAAAATATTAAAGCTTACAAGGAAAAACTAAATCCCAAATGGAAATAACTTAAAAAAGAAACTAAAATTTAAAAAGGCGTCGGAAAATTCTAAAGCACCTAAATCTTAGTCTAAAGAAAAAAAACACTTAAGGAATTCTACGGCAAAGCCTAAAAATCTAGGAGTAAAAATAACTATAGCAAAAACTAAGTTTAAAATTAAATATGAGCTAAAAAATACAAATATTACACTACAACGATTAAAAAGGTACAAAATATAAAAATATACAAAAAGTTGTAAAAAGTACAATTTTTATAAAAATATTATTTTTATATTATTTATTTTATAAAACTATTAATTTTACAATTTTATAAAACTAATTTAACTAAAATATATAAATAAAAAGTAAAAGTAAAATTAAAACTAATAATAATAATAATAATAATTAGGTTTTAATAATAATAATTAAAAATACCCGTAATCAATGCTTGATTAGGGTTTTTGTCCGTGTGTCAGAAGGTCTCCGCGAGTCGCGGCAAATAAAGAAGAAATCCCCGCGAGTCGCGGGGTTCCAGAATTCAGTTGACAGCTTTGTGTTTTTACGCGTTTTTCTTTATTTTTTTTTTTTTATGTTTTCTGTTTTTAATTTAAATAAACGATTTTAAAATAAAACTTATATTTTTATAAACTAAAATAGAAATAAAGAAACTTATAAAACTTAAATATTTACAAAATCTTAAAAATACATATATTTTTGTTTTTCTTTTTATATTTTTGAATATTTAAAACGTATTTTTACAAAAACGACTTTTAATAAAAGTAACTAAAAATCTTTTTTTTTTTTTTTATATTAGCGTTGCGCTTCCGGTTTTTAAGATAAATCCCCGGCAGCGGCGCCAAAAATTACTTGATGTCGAACGAGGTGTATATAAAATAGCTTATATTTTACTAGGAAAAACTATTAAATACGATACAATTTTACACAAGATATTTATTTATTTATAGAATGGATATACTTAAACCTTGCTACAACACTTATAGGCAGTGTACCTAATCGTACAGTAGTGTAGTTTTTAGTAAGTCCGGTTCGTTCCACAGGGAAATCTTTAAACAAAGCTCAACGCTATATTAGTTTATTTTTATAAAAATACAAATATATATATAGGTAATATTATTATTATAAAGGGGGGTTTTTACCGTTTAATGACCGGTTTGTCGATTTTAAAACTTTAGTCGCAGTTAAAACCTAATGTAAAATATAAAATAAATACAAGACTTTAAATTAAAGCGTAAAGTAAATAACGATAATGAAATTGCGAATAATAAAAATGCGATAAAATTAAATTGCGATAATTAAAAGTACGATAATTAAAAGTGCGATTAAATAACAATAAAAGTGCGATAATTAGAAGTGCAATTAAATATAAAATAAAGGAAATAAAATAAAATATGAAATAAAAGAATTATGCTTATTTAAACTTCCGTAATCATGATGTTTGACGTGTTGATTTTAGTTTTATGCCCATGGGTTAATTGTCCTTTGTCCTGGATTATTCAATATGTCCGTCTGGTTTTTGTCCATAACAGTCCATCAGTCATAAATATAAATTGCAAGTGTCCTTGTCAAATTATTATTATACCCGAAGTTAAATATTCCAACTAATTGGGGATTCGAATTGTAACAAGGTTTTAATACTTTGTTTAATGAATACACCAGGTTATCGACTGCGTGTAAACCAAGGTTTTACTACTTTGTTAACAATTACACCAATTACCCTTGAATGTAATTTCACCCCTGTTTTAATTATTCTAGTGGCTATTAATCCATTCCCGTGTCCGGTTAAATGAACGATTATTCGTACATATAAATACCCCGCCCATCGTGTCCGATCGAGTGTATATGGTAATTTATAGGGACGCCCAATTGTAAATCTTTATATTAACATTAACAAACTTTCATTTAGTTAAACAAATATAAAGCCCATTAATAGCCCATAGTCTAGTTTCCACAAGTGTCGTTCTTTTGTCCAAACCCCAATTATGGTACAAAGCCCAATTACCCAATTTTAGTAATTAGCCCAACATCATGATTACTTCGTTTTAAATAAGCATAATAATAACTTAGCTACGAGACATTAATATAAAAAGGTTGAACATAACTTACAATGATTAAAAATAGCGTAGCGTTACACGGACAGAATTTCGACTTACACCCTTACAACATTCGCTAACATACCCTTATTATTAGAATTATAATTAAAATATAAATTATAAATATAAATATATTTACGTATGAAGAGGAAGAGAAAAAAAGATGATTTATTTTGATCAGAATTCGGTTGGCTTTATAGCCAGAGTTGAAAATTGGGGCTCCGCGACTCGCGGCAAAATGCCCTTCAAACTCCGCGAGTCGCGGAGATATATTTACAGCTCACACCCTTGGAGTTTCTTGCTGCCGACGGTTTTTAATATATATATATAATATATATATAATATATATATAATTAATATAATTAATTATATATTATATTATATTTATATACATAGTTAACTTGTAATTTTTAGTCCGTTGCGTCGAGCGTTAAGAGTTGACTCTGGTCCCGGTTCCGGATTTCCGAACGTCCTCGCGTACAATTTAATATCTTGTACTTTGCGTTTTGAATCTTGTACTCTTGTGATTTCGAGACGTTTCTTATCAATAATTGGAACCTTTTTGATTGTCTTTTGTTCTTTTGAGCTTTTTGGTCGTTTGCGTCTTCAAATCGTCGAATCTGTCTTTTGTCTTCACCTTTTATTATTTAAACGAATATCACTTGTAAATAGAACAATTGCAACTAAAAGCTTGTCTTTCTTGAGGAATAATGCTATGAAATATATGTTCGTTTTTAGCATTATCAGATAGTATGTAATCATGACGAGATACTCTAGAAATGAGCGAGAAAATGGTGTTTCGAATAGGTTCGCCGGTAAGTGCTTCAGGTTCATCGTTAAGAGGACAATTTGGTGGATGGAATGGATCACCTTCTTCTTGCCTCCAGAAATTTAGTATATTACGAACCCATCCCCAATTCATCCAGAATAGATGATGGGAAATTGGTTGATCCATTCCGGTAACGCTGTTCTCGGAGCTCGAATGGAAATCCATATCGGCGAAGCTATCGAAGTCGGAGGAATTTGAGCTGGATGAAGAATCCATCTTGTATGGTCGGAGAAATGAATTTTTGGTTTGGAATAGATTATAGGAGTTGGGTTTGGTACTCTTCAATACATAATTTACATATGTATATATAATATCAAAATCCCATGAATTACGGAGAATCTTTGAAATACGTCAGGCAATGTCTATAGTAACAGATACGCTAGGATATGAATTTTGTCTATACACTATCGATGCACTAAATGCAGTAAGACGTGTCTAGACTTAAGAATGATAAGCAGGCAGTTCCCTAAGAATGATAAGCAGATGATTTCCGACTAGGATTGATAAGCAAAACTTTTGACAGGCAGACACGGTCAAAGTCCAGACTCACTTAATGTATCCTAACAACTACTAGTTAGACACACTAATGCAAGGCCTGGTTCGCTAAGACCAACGCTCTGATACCAACTGAAAGGATCCGAAACTAATCATCCGGACGTTGTCCATATTGATTACAAACGAATTATAATAGTTGATAACATTGCGAGGTACTTGCCCTCTATATGATACATCTTACAAACGTTGCATTTATTCTTAAAAGACAATCTATAGTTACATCCATAATTGACATATTCGCCTGACATTTCATAATATTCAAATGACCTAAACCGCCATTTACTTAATAATAGTCTCTATGAACTTCAATGACTCGAATGCAACGCCTTATGATATAAGTCCTTAATGGCCTCAAGTAGTATCCTTAGTACGAGATAATGCACAGCGGAAGACTTAATTCATACCTGAGAATAACATGCTTTAAAATGTCAACATAAAGTTGGTGAGATATAGGTTTAATGTCGACAGCGATATAAATATAGACCACAAGATTTCATATATAAACATTTTAATAAAAATATTCTAAGTGGTTGAGTACTTGGTAACCATACTTAACAATTAATCACGTCGCATATTCCCTTTAATATGAAATCTTACTATACTGTACCAAGTGTAGTCACGAAACGAAGTACTGTGCAACCGTTGAATACTGGTCGTCCAGTCCGGTTGGGGTTGTCAGGCCCGATAGATCTATCAACAGGATTCGCGTTTACAATACCGCTGTAAATATTAGTTACCAAGCTACAGGGAAGTATGCCAGTGGTACAACTCAACGTAGAATATATTTTTCAGTTACTTGTGTCCATAACGTAAAACATAAAATACATGTATTCTCATCCCGAAATATTTAGAGTTTAAAAGTGGGACTATATACTCACTTTCGTCTTGAAGATATATATAATTTGACTTGGTCTCCGGTTGATATCACGAACCTATCCATATATAATATATCAATACCTTTTCTTTTTAAACAAACGTCACATATATATACTTGTTATACTTTTAATACTTTGAATAATTCCTTAGTCCGTAGTTAGCAGCTCGTTGTTAGTAATTCAATTTTAATGGTTCATTTTTAGATGTTTAATATACCCGCAATGAAATAAATAAAACCCCCAACGAAATAAATAAAACCCCATCGTATATGTATTGGTCGAGATTAATCTTGACCCACGGTACCGGTGTTGTCAAATGACGTGTTGCGTACATAAAGTACCGGTGTTGTCAAATGACGTGTTGCGTACAAACATGGGATCTTATGATTAATCTTCTCGTGTTGTTTACGGGTGATCCTGAACCATATAAAATTGAATTATAAGTACATATATATAAAATATCATGTTATCTTAGAAATATGTGATTTATTTAATTTTTCCCAATTAATCCCGAAGTTAAACAAGTCTAGGATAAACAATTTTGTTTCGGTCATAGTTTCTTCGTTACAAATCCGTTTTCGTTGATTCAACTTGCCATCTCCTTGGATCGAGTCCCTCTTTAAGACTATGAACTGAAAATACCTTGGTTTGTATTCAAAATCACACGGCATAGGTGAAACTTTAGTGAAACTTATGAAGTTCAACATTTTTGTTACAAAAAAATAACACTTAATGACCATTTTTCTAAAAATACTTATACTTTGAATTAAATCATGAAATTTCTATGTGTTAACATATTTATAGTAAAAATCATTTTTCCAGAACATAAACCTCCAATTCAAAGTTTAAGATAGTTTTTAATTATCCAACCCAAAACAGTCCCCGGTTACACTCCGACGTCGTAAAAACAGTTTTTAAGATATTATTTGAAAAACCAAGTTATACCTTGTTAAGTTAGCATATATTTAAGTTATATTACAGGTCTTGAAGTATTTTAAAAGTTAAGTTAGAAGGATCTATTTAGTTTGCAAACAAGTTTGAAAACTTTCAAACTATGTTCTTGTTGTTAAAATTGTATACCACAAAATATGATAGCTATATATATATGAATCGAATAAGGTTATGAACATAGATACTACCTCAAGTTCCTTGGACAAGGTTTCTGTAAAAGAGGAGTAAAAAGCTAGAACCAAAAGGGTGATGGAATTGGATGAAAGATTAGAAGTAAGTTTGTGTTCTTGGAAGGATTTCTTGAAGTGTTTTTGTATGGTTTTCTTATGGTGTTTAAGTAAGGTTTTTGAAGCTAAATGATGGGGAAAATGCTTGGAGATGATCAAGTATGAAGTTAAGAGTATTTTGAGAGAGAAATGGAAGTGTAAGTATAAGAAAATGGGGTGAAGAAATGGTGTGCATGCATAAAAACGTTTTTAGGTTATAAAGGAAAAAAAATACCTAACTTTGTTTTCTTGCTAAATAATTCATGCTACTTGACAAATGGTTGGTTCCACATGTTTCTTAATCATTTAAGGCTGCTAAGGAGCAGATTTTTATTGGTATATACCAATAGTAAATACATCTAGAAGCTGCGTATGATACGGGTACATATACCCTAGGTATACGTATAGAAATCTTTGAGAAAACGGAACGAGGATTCAAATATAGCTATCTTTTGTAAATATACTTATATTGTTTTATGTATTTAAGTCTTTAAAAGTGATTAAATACATTACTTATACGATATATGTATAAACATTATAGGTCATAAGTATTTAAGTCAAATAACGTTACGTATGGTTATCGTTTTGAAAACTTAAGTTAGTAGTTTCAAAATATACTTATAACTTATTGTTATTAATACAAAATGAGATATTAAAACATTCTTAGATCATGTTAAATATGTATATATACATATATATACACAAACGTATAATTATCATATATTGTATAGTTCGTGATATCATCGGTCAAACTAGACGGTCAAACGTTGTGTAAAACTCTTTTCGAAAACATAAGTCTCAACAATTTGGATTGCTTATCATGTTGGTAAGGTTTAATTTATGTAAATATTAATCTTATAAGTATAGAACGATCGAAAAAGTGCGGGTCAACTTTAGGGTTTTTGCTTATCGTGTCGGAACCATATAGAGATTAGAGTTTAAATTTGGTCGGAAATTTCCGGGTCGTTACACATGACTTAAATTATTAAGACATTATATTTTTATTAAGTTAAAAACAAACACCATACGACTTATTTAATTTTATATCATTAAGTCTATTAAGTTCTAAACAAACGGGGTCTTAGTCTCATCTTACGCTTGATCTGTAATTTCAATGACGAGTGTTTCTAGCTTTGCTTTTATCATTTGTTTTGTTTTCCTAAATGATACTATAATCTACAAATTTTATTACCCAACATGTTTTGAGTGGTAAATTTAACGGATGATATTTTGGATGTAATATGTTGTACAACGATAACTTCTAACGTCTAGATAAATGATTTAGGGCAAATGGCCCGAAAAAGTAACATATGTTGTTAAATTTGACAATTAAGGTAACCCAAAAAAAATGTTCGAAAAGGATTTTAATTTTAAAAACTTCAGAGAAAAGGTAACATCATTAGACAACGATACACATTTGGTCCCTGAAATTTCTTATAAATTTCACTCATAATCCTCTCATCATCTTTATCTTCATTATCTATCCTATTACTAACACAAATTCATTACAGATTCGCGATTCTCGTCATCTTCATTATCTTCAACAAAAATTCATTACAGATTCGCGATTCTCGTTTGATATCTAACACTCGTTGATCTTTAGATTCAAACAAAGAATTCGGTATGGTTGATTTTGAGCTCGAGTTCTTCTTGAACATCATCTTCAAGTCGTTTTGCTCCTCGGAAAAAGTATTACATATTCCATAAATAAAAGTAGCTTTGTGCTAGCACATCACTCTATCTAAGGGTGTAAACAAGCCGAGGTGAGCTTGGCTTGGCTTGGCTTGTTTAAAATTTAAAGAGCTCAAAGTGAACTCGTTTGAAATTATATAAGTTTGAGTTCGTCTCGATATCAGCTGATTTATATATAATTAGTTATTACTCCGTCGGTCCCAAACTATAGCTTAGTATTCCTTTTTGGAATTTCTCAAATTAATTGTTTACATTCAAAAAATGAGTAAAAATAAGGGGTAAGACTGAAAAATTAATAAAAAAATATATGTGTCAGTCACTTTTTCTTAAACTGTTTGTATTTTGTCTGAATACAATAGATTTAGGACGAAGAAGGGAGTATATACTTATATTTAGTAAAAGTGCTAATTAATATATATATATATATATATATATATATATATATATATATATATATATATATATATATATATATATATATATATATATGAAATGCTCGTTTAGGATGATGAACTTGTTCAAGCTTGATATTATAAGCTCGAACTCATTTCAGCTCGAACGGCTCTAGTTATTGAGTTGACAGCAAGCGTCGATTTATTGGCGTCTTGACTGACTCTTAGAGCCTAAATTAAATTTCAGGCAGGATTTAAAACCCATGAAAATTTGATTTTTACCATTTTCATGGCGTCTCAATTTTTTTTTTTTTAAATTTTTTTTATCCTACTCGGAAGCAATCTCTCTATCCGTTGAATAGAGAAATGGATGACTTTCTCTACTTTTGAGAGTGTTTTCGGTGAAGAAATGACTTGTCTTTATTCTCGGATAGGGGAATGATTGTCTACATCTCACCTCCCCTATACAGGGGCGAGTTTACTTTGTTAGGTGTGGGGTCCTGTGACCCCACTAGTGGGAAAATTTTTTATACAATGTATACTTCAAATTATAAAGGACACCACTAAATTTAAGTACGGAACCCCATATATTTTTAAAATTTATACTTTTTCTAGAGGTAAATAACCAATAAAGTACACTTTAAATATAATTAGCCTTGAAATTTTTTTTAGGACTCCATTGGAATTTCATCCTAGATTCGCCACTACCCCCATACACCACTTATGTGGTATTGGATTTTGTTGTTGTTGTGTTGTCATTTCAGCTCGGTTCGAATAGAGCTTTTAAGTAGTCGGGCTTAACTAGCTCTCATGAGTAGTTCGAGTCATTTACACCCATAACTTTACTGTAACACCATAATAACAAATAGAGGTTAGTATAAAATATTAGGCTCCGTTTGTTTTTTATTTTTATTAAGTTCTGTTGTCTGAATAAATTTATAACGTCTGTGAGGAATAAGTGATGAAAAAAATAGGTGTTGTTTGTTTTATGTGCTGAATACTGACTGAATAATAAAAATTACAAATTTAACCCTGTACATACGGAAGTTATAGGCAGTTACGTTAGCAGTTTTAAAAGAGTAAGGACAAATATGAAAATTCATATTTTCATGACTTAAATTATTAAGACATTATATTTTTATTAAGTTAAAAACAAACACCATACGACTTATTTAATTTTATATCATTAAGTCTATTAAGTTCTAAACAAACGGGGTCTTAGTCTCATCTTACGCTTGATCTGTAATTTCAATGACGAGTGTTTCTAGCTTTGCTTTTATCATTTGTTTTGTTTTCCTAAATGATACTATAATCTACAAATTTTATTACCCAACATGTTTTGAGTGGTAAATTTAACGGATGATATTTTGGATGTAATATGTTGTACAACGATAACTTCTAACGTCTAGATAAATGATTTAGGACAAATGGCCCGAAAAAGTAACATATGTTGTTAAATTTGACAATTAAGGTAACCTAAAAAAAATGTTCGAAAAGGATTTTAATTTTAAAAACTTCAGAAAAAGGTAACATCATTAGACAACGATACACATTTGGTCCCTGAAATTTCTTATAAATTTCACTCATAATCCTCTCATCATCTTTATCTTCATTATCTATCCTATTACTAACACAGCGATTCTCGTCATCTTCATTATCTTCAACAAAAATTCATTACAGATTCGCGATTCTCGTCATCTTCATTATCTTCAACAAAAATTCATTACAGATTCGCGATTCTCGTTTGATATCTAACACTCGTTGATCTTTAGATTCAAACAAAGAATTCGGTATGGTTGATTTTGAGCTCGAGTTCTTCTTGAACTTCATCTTCAAGTCGTTTTGCTCCTCGGAACAACTCAGCACGTCTTGGATCAAATTGAGCTTAGGTTCTGGTTCCTTAACACTCACTCAAGCTATCTGGAACCTCAGATCGAATTTAAATTCATTATCTAATTCTAGATCTAAAGGTCAACGTTCGTGAATTTTCGGTCAACAAATCAATTAGCATGATTCTGTGATTTTCAGGAAGTTTTGATGATTGGCGAGCATTCTCTTAATGATTTTAAGCAATTTTTGTTCATACTTGGATGCCTGAATCTTCATGGATTGTGAGTTTGATTTTCGAGTTCATATAAAGCTATTTGCTTCTGTTCATGATGATTATTCAAAATTCGTTGATGTTTTGGTTGTTGATCTTTAACAAAAGATGTTAATCGCTGCTCAAGAAATCAGTTTCAACTGATTTCGTGAATTAATTCGTTAGATATGAGTTTTTGGAAAATTCATGTTCTTCGTGGTACTGATGAAGACGACAATAGATGCTTGATGATGATGAACGTGGAAAATCGTACTCTTAAATTCACAATGTTTTCTATGAAATTTGTTAATTTTGACTTAATTTGTATTTCAAGAAAGCACAAATATTACAGTATTCATGAATATCACCTTTTCGTCTCAAAGAAGTTTTCCTACATGATTTTTATTTATTTATAAATTTATGAATTTAATGGTGATGGTGGTACCCACAAGCTGCTGGATTTCGACCCAATTTAGATGAAGAACATGAAGGTCTCCGGCAGGTAATATGAAGATGGTGATGAAGAGGATGAGTGGTGCAATTTTTTTAACAAACTTCAGGGTCCAATCACGTATTTTTGACTAACAATCGTTAATGAATTTGACGAAGATTACCCCAATTTTAAAATTTTTGAACACGTAATCCTTTTCTTGGGCAACAACAAAATTGAAATCCTTTTCGGGCTTGTGCGAATTGAGGGTTACTTTGATTGTCAAATTAAGTAACTTATGTTACCTTTTTGGACCATTTGCCCAATGATTTATGTCACACATTAATGTTAAGTTGTAATTATTAGAAATCCTGTAAAGCTTTGCTTCGTTGAATACGACATTTGATGTATGTAATGAAGCATATAGAGATATGGGACAACGATAAGAGGACCACTGATGGTGATGGGCTCTCACTGATTTGACAAGCATCCAATTTAGGCTTCTACTTCCAAATGGCGCGCCACATAAGACCACTTATAATTCTAACTATGACGCGGAGTCAAATGATGTACTTTTTGAGTGATGAGGTAATGTTATTGAGTGAAGTTAAATAATGATGAGTGTTAGATTTTAATGTTAACTTTGAGTGGAAAGATTTTTGAATGATGTGATTAAATTTGATTGAAAGTTTTGTGTGAAAAGATACTACTCCGTAATATGTGTGTATGTGTGTGTGTGTGTGTTGGATCCAGATTGGCAAAAAAAAATCTTACGCCTATTTTTTTCGATCAGATATATCTTTGACTAACGCCCGACCTTTAGCGTCACGAGTAATGCACCATTAAAAGGCGTCTGGGGCATCACCCACCTGCCAACTTGGATGCCACATCACCTCAGCCTCAGCCTAAACATAAAGAATTGGGATATCACTCGACTAAAAACGCAGTGGTCAAATCCCATTCTTACGTACCTTAGAAAGGTGTTAAAGTAGTGATACAATACTAGTAAAACTAATATACACAAATATGTCCGTTAATAGACTGACATGTCCCAACTTACAAAGAGCGTTGTGTTAGGTAATCTTGAAGCTCAATGATTTGGAATTCAACAGGCCCAAATGAAAGTCCAAGTAGAAAAAGAATTTAATTAGTCCGTTAGTTTTAATATGTGTTAGTTTTAGTTACTGTATTATTTTGTAACTCGAAATTGCATTGTTTTATTGACCGAATCTAAAGGATCAAGTGGTGTAGCAGTTCTAAAGAGTAGTAGGACTATAAGAATGGTACATGGTAGAAGGTGTCATGTGTGGTAGTGGGTTATAAGGAAAGTAGTAGGAGTAAACTACGGTTTCATGTAGTTGAAGTAGTAGTGGACTTTAGCCACTAGTTTAGCACAAGTTTTTGCTACTTTTGGCTATTTATAGTTTTAGTTGGTGAAAGAATAAAACTAGAAAGCAGTAAAAACGTAGCCGCACGTATTTTTATTTTTTTTGTTGTCTTTATATTTAATTTATTGTTGAGTATATGAGTGTATTTTGAGTATGTTTCAATAATAATTAGTATTAGTAAGAATGAAAGCAACGAAGAACATGTATGTTCCAACCGTTCGTAATACTAATTTCACCAATGGACTACTCTTAACAATAATACAAATTCCTTTTTGGATGCTCTCAAATTAGCGTCATATCAACACTTTATTCAAGAATAGAATGATGACCGAACCACTTCCATTATTGACATTGACATACTTCATCAAAAAAAAAAAAAAAAAAAAAAAAAAAAAAACTGAACCCACTATATTAATTAACTATACCAATGTTTAAGTATTAAAGCTAAATAATATTTACATAGTTCTCATCCTTGTTTATGCACGAGATCCAGCACGAAATTGGAGGGCGAAGGAGAAAAAAATGAGCGCGGTGGAGGAAAAAGTGAGGGCGAGGTCAAGAGATTGCCGTTAGGCATTGGTCTTTTGTTCTAATATTATTCTTGAAGCTTTATGAAGCAACGACCATTAGATATTACTTAACTGAAACTAAGCTATCAAGTTTTAGACACCAACTTCCTTCATAATTTGACATTGGGGTTTCATGTCTTGTGGATGAGACAAATGTATGTATTCTTTAAGTTAATTGAGTTTGAAAATCGAAACTGCATGATTGATAGCATTTCAGGAAAGATTGTATAAATGGAGTTTAACTTATTTGTGAAGAATTCAAAAAGCAGATATCATGATGTTTTTTTTTTTTTTACTTTATTTCTGCTTGCAAGTTATCCATTTCATTATTCATGCATATGATTACTTCCCTAATATGATATATGCATCAAAAAATGGTGTTGTTGTGGTTATTTATTACAGTACATGTATACCAATTTTACGACATTCATTTATGTAGTCTTTACACCAGATTTCCATTTTCTGCATACTTCTTGGTCCCTTCATCTACCTAGCTATCAAGTTGAGTCTTAAATATGTCAAAAGTAGGACATGGTACTTTGCCTGCACTTTCTAAAGTTTATATATATGTCATGTTCTTTTTTTAATTTCCATCATCAAGAAGTTTATGTTTATATTGAAATATATAAAGGGACAACTTGACTGTTTGATACCTAATGTATAATTTCAAGGGTTAAATTCAAGTGTTTTTGTTTGTAAAAGAAACCATGAATGCAGCTAGTATATAGTGTTCTATTGATGCTAAAAGATTATATCACACATATTTCCCCCAACAGGAGTCAGATAATGGTAACAAAAATTGGCTAGTGAAAGTACTAACAAATTATAGTGTAAAGAAAGCAAGGATAAGTATCTTTCAAGGCGAAGCGTATTTCAACGCTTTCTTAACGTAATTGATAGAGCAACCTTTGGTTAATATGTGTGATTCTAACAATGTTAGGTAACGGGTATAAGTAGGTTAGAAACTTCAACATCATGTTTGATAGATCCATTGAAGCTATGGTTGTGCTTCGTAGCTAGTGGTCCCTTGCTTCTTCACTATTAATAATGGATTCTACATATTCTGTGTTAGAGGTTTTATTGAAATTTCGTGTAGGGTAAAATAATCGATAGCCGGATAAATCACTGAATCGTGGTATCACTTTCCGAAAGTAATTATTCGACCCTTATTGCCTGGGTTACACGAATATCACTTTGGGATAAGACAGAGATTAGTTCTTGTTATTGGCAGTAAACAAGAACTCTTTTGCATAAGAGTATTAAGGTGTTTTTGTATCTATTTTTTCTCATGAATGATAGTCCTTATTTATAGGCACCCAAAGACAAGTATTATTCCACGATGGAGATGTTTCACTAACTAATTTCCTTTTCAAATCTAAAACAAATCCTTTTCATAAAGTTGTTTTTTTTTATTTCCAACAACCAAATCAAGGAAATCGATTAAATCCTTTTCATAAAGTTGTTTGTTTTATTTCCAACAACCAAATCAAGGAAATCGATTAAATCCTTTTCATAAAGTTGTTTGTTTTATTTCCAACAACCAAATCAAGGAAATCGATTAAATCCTTTTCATAAAGTTATTTGTTTTATTTTCACGATGGAGATATTTCACCTAGTGCAGGAATAATACTTCCGTAATCACTCAAATTTGTGATAATGAAAAACCACTTTCGGGTCCGGGTAATCTATCACTTAATGAGTGTACACTCCGTACCTCCTAACCCATTTATAAGTGTAAATTAAATCCCTCAATTACACTAAATTTCCAACATTCTGTAGGTAAAAAATTAGTATGCTTTAAGCTAAACGTTTTGTGGTAGTGTAGGAATGATATTATAAATGGATAACATTCATCCAGCTAAAGCATGTATGATTCATTGTTTTGTGTTACCAAAGCTTTATACAAGCATAATATTTACATACACAACCTTCTAGTTTTCCTAACGTGCTATGATCTTCTCCGAATTACTATGAGGAATAAAAGTAATTAACCCTGGGATTGCATGCACGGAGGAAAGAATGGAACACGAGTAAAAGTTAGCACGACATATTAATAAGCTCAAACAGAGAATCCATTCTCTAAAGCTAGCTTGAAGGACGCGGGAACACCCAACCAAACTTATTAACCATTAACTAGTCTCATACCTATCTATCGGAACAATACCCTATCCTTAATCTCTAACCATGGTTTTTAGTTGAAACATGGAGATACATATATGGTTAGTCTATTGCTTTAACTTGTGAGAGGCGATTGTCTCTCGAGTTGTGACGGGTACGTGGCTCGTGCATCTCTTGGGGCCGATTTGAGAGTCGTTTCAAATAAAGTTAGTTCAACATATAGTAAACAACTGCTCGAGTTGGGTAAATGTTTTTATGATCAATTATTCCGCTTAGAAAAAACCATACTCCATCCTTAAGAATCAACGTCTTCTCATATAAGTTGCTCAGATACCATTTATTATAATCTTCCCGAAATCACCTTGAGAAATGAGGAAGACCAGTAACTAACCCCGAGATTTCACACAATTAGGGATGAAAGAATTGGAGTCCGAGTAAAAATTAGCTCAACGTCACAATAAGCACAAGTGTAGAACTCACTCTCAAAAATTAGTTTAAATGAGGAGGGAACACCCATACTTATAAGCCATCAACTAGTTCCATATTTAACCAATGTGGGATCATAACAAAACACTTTGACTCCTCTACTTCGATGCAATAGAAGTCATGTGGTTGTAGTTGTACATAAATTCCCTATAATGTTAACTACATTAGATCTATAAAACAAAACGGAGGTAAAAGAGTAAGGTTTTCAGTGTTTAGGCTATTTGGGGATTGCAACTATTTTATCAGGTATACATCATTTAATTGGTTATCCACTAATCTTTTCCACCTTTTTTCTGACCACCTCAAGATATCTATAAGAAATAATTCTCCACACAATTGTGAGAGTTGATATTGATCACTATTTATAATAGAAAAATACAAGGAATTAGATTACAATATATATTTCTAATTTAATAGAGCCATAACTTTAGGCACAAGTAAATATAATTATTATTTATTGTTAATATCCCCCCTCAAGCGAATCAGAGGTGGACCGACTTGAAGCTTGGCTCGAAAAGATTCAAACAAAGGTTGCGGAAGACTTTTCTTAAAGATGTCCGCAAGTTGAAGAGACGTGGGGACAAACTTCGTGTACAATTTCCCTGAAAATACTAGCTCACGAACAAAATGATAATCAATATCAATGTGTTTGGAACGCTTATGAGACACGGGATTCTGGCTTAAAAATAAAGCACTTTTGTTGTCGCAAAGAATAGTTGGTCGATCGGGAGGCAAGACGTAATGCTCGCGTAATAGATGAGTGATCCAAACAATTTCAGCAGCGGTATTGGCGAGAGCACGATACTCAGATTCACAGCTTGATCTTGAAACCGTAGGTTGCTTCTTGGCACCCAGGAAACAAGATTACCACCAAGAAAAATAGAATAACCATAGGTGAAACGACGTGTTTCTATACAGCGAGCCCAATCCGCATCAGAATACCCAAGAATAGTAGGCTTGGGCGAGTGATGAAACGTTAAACGATAGTGAAGAGTGCCCTTGACATAGCGGATAATCCGTTTAACAGCTTGAAAATGATCGAGAGTTGGTGCTTGAAGATATTGACTCACTTGATTTACTGCATACGAAATATCAGGACGTGTGATGGTAAGGTATTGTAAAGCACCAACAAGCGAGCGATAATAAGTAGGATCTAAATATAGAGTCCCTTGTGTTGTAAGAACAGCAGCTGTCGCAAGTGGAGTGGCAATAGGCTTGCTGTCAAGAAGTTGTGACCGCACAAGGATGTCGTGAGCGTATTTAGTCTGACTAAGAAAGAGCCCAGAATCCGTGTATACTACTTCAAGTCCGAAAAAGTAACTAAGTCGTCCAAGATCTTTGATAGAAAATTTCTTATTAAGTCGAGAAATAAACTGGCGAAGAGTAGCGTGATGATTACCGGTTAAGATGATATCATCTATGTATACAATTAGATAGAGAATGCATGATCCTTTTTTGTAGACAAAAAGTGAAGGATCTGCTCTACTGCAAGAAAAACCAAGATGAATAAGGAACATGCTTAACCTTTGAAACCACGCACGAGGGGCCTGTTTGAGGCCATATAAAGCCTTCTTGAGACGACATACGTGAGTAGGAAACTTAGAATCAATAAACCCTGGAGGTTGTTCCATGAGCACGTTTTCAGTTAGATGACCGTTGAGAAAAGCGTTTTTAACATCCAATTGATGAAAATGCCACTTTTTTAGCATGGCAAGAGAAAGAACAATGCGCACAGTTGAAGCTTTGACAACCGGGCTGAATGTAACAGAGTAGTCAAGTCCCGGAACTTGAGTAAAACCTTGAGCAACCAACCTTGCCTTGAGTCGATCAACAGTACCATCTGATTTATATTTAGTTCGAAATACCCATTTAGAACCAACAACATTACCGTTAGTGGGGCGAGGTACCAGCTCCCAAGTGTGATTATGATGAAGAGCATCTATTTCCTCTTTCATACCATATAAGAAATAATTCTCCACACAATTGTGGGAGTTGATATTGATCACTATTTATAATAGAAAAATACAAGGAATTAGATTACAATATATATTCCTAATTTAATAGAGCCATAACTTTAGGTCCAAGTAAATATAATTATTATTTATTGTTAATAATATCCAACTAGGGTGCATTTTCAATTATACCATACCATGATATATAATTATAAAAGGTGATATATGATGGTTTTGACATCAAAATTTGTTGAGTAGAAATACTTAAGAAACTGAGAGTTAAATTAATAGAAAAAACATAGATATTGACATGATAAGTATATGTTGATTTGAATAATGCATTAAAATTTAATATAATAGTTTCTGTTAAACTAGGCTAGAACTAACTTTAAAATTTCATAATCAAATCAAGTATCCTCTTCGTACACTTCTCAATTTTTCGATTTTTCTCCACAACCATTTTTCTCGCCTTCTGCTTCACCATACCTGCCACCAGCTTCTCGCCACTAGCCCAGGGTTTCTCCTTTTCTACATTTCTTCCTTCACTTTCCCGTCCCCCGCTTTCCTCCTACGTTGTTCTCATCGTTTCAGTCAGTTTTTATGGTCGCCGTCCCTAACCCCTCTGATGTTTCATAGACGACGAGTAAGGAAAGATTTGTCCTCTATAATTTTTTGTTTCATTACAATGGCCTTGGGGTGATGGTGGTCGATTTCATGATCGTGCTTTCGGTGCTTCTTTTTTTTCTCGATGTTCCCTTGCTTCTTTGGCGATTGACGTCGATGGCCAATTTTTTTCGTGTTTGGGAAAAATTGGTGGTTCTATCACCGTATTTGGTCAGAAGATGGGATGGATGTGAGATTGAGTGACTAATTCTTTGTCTCTCCTTAGATGTATGACTTTCTTCATTTTTTTCGCCGTGCGTGAGTAAACAGAGTTTATTTTCCGGTTCTCTTTTCAGCGATTGTGGTTCTCTCCTTCGAATGATGTCGTTGGTATGGTGTTCTTGGTAAGGTGGTAATATTTTTCTTGTTGGTTTGATTTAGATTTTTTTGGTTTGTTTACCGAGTTTTAAAGGAATAATGATTTCAAAATATTGGTGTCCTGTTTGGTTTAAAGGGTAGTGTTTGGTTCAAATGTTGGTGTTTGGATTAAAGGATGTTATTTGGTTTCTCTCCTAGTATATAATATATCTAAATAAATGGTTTGCATCGACAAAATCTACACTTCAGTTGATAACTTCCAGCCGTAATCTAGTATCTTCTAGATGTTTAAAGTAGCTAACTTTGAACACCAAAACGGAAGAAGCAAAATTGATAACAATGAAGGTTAGCCACTTGTTCTACGTTCACACCATTCCACCTCCTCATAAGGAAGTAGCAAAGTTGGAAACAATAACGGCTAGCCACCATTTTGCGTTCACACCATTATGGGTTCACACCATTCCACCTCCTCAAAGTTTTCTATAAATAGAGGTGCAAACCTTAGTTGTAATATCATTCATTCAGTGAAATGTAATCCTAACCAAGAGTGAATACATCTCTAGAGAGTGGTGAGAATTCCTAGTGAGTTAGTCAGTTGTAAAATCATTCAGAAAAGTGTAATCACAACTTAGTTAGTGTGTGTGAGTTTGAGAGTTTTATTTATTTGAGTTTTGTAATACTCGTGTAATCTATTCTTGTGAGTAATAGAGTTATTTTCTCTCAAAATTATGTCTCCCAACATCCAGGCGATCCTCTCATAATCACAACAAGTGGTATCAAGAGCTAGGTTAGAGGCGTTGGTCGAGTTTTTGAGTTCTCTGAAGTTTTCAACCCCGTTTGTGTTGAAAAATTATTTGTAAGGTGATAATATTCACGGAAGAGTCAGGATCATCTTCCGGAGTGATTATGCTTACTGCCACCAACTATACGCTGTGAAAACCTCGGATGGAAGATCTCCGCAGCTGTAAGGATTTATTCGACCCTATTGAATTAAAAGGTACAAATACTGATTCTGCCAAAGAGAAAGAGTGGAAGAAGTTAAACCGAAAAACTATTGGTCAGATCTGTCAATGGATTGATCATAGTGTCTTCCACCATGTTGCACAAGAGACAGACTGAAACGACCCAACCCGTATTCAACCCGACAATTTTTTTTATAAATATAAACCATTAACGCGCCACTTAAATGGTTACATGATGTAAACCGTATCATACAACACGTTAAACATTTAACAAGTTTAGTGTTTACATAAAGGCACTAAGGCCCCTAATCAAATGTATTACAAGTTCGACCCATAAAATGATAGTTTTAAACCAAACGACACTCGAGCATGGTTTGGGGCTAAACTACCCAAAACACTAGGCCAACTTCCAAAAGCTTCACCTAGCAACCAACATGGGAATATCTAATTCCCGGCAGCCCCTTTTCCCTTCTCCATACTTGTACCTAAAAAAGTAAACAACGAGAAAGGTAAGCAAAACACTTAGTGAATGCAATAATTATACATATACATATATAACCTACTTACTTGCAATCACTTACACATTTACTGCATACATGCTAGCAATATAATAAGCATACCATCGCAAAGTATAACGCTAAACCTCCGACAACACAAGCTAGCATAACAATAGCATATAACACGAACAATATTGTAGTGACCCGAACTTTTCCATGTTTATATATATTAAATGAAATTGATATTTACATAATTAGGTGTTTTCAACATATTAAACAATCAAACTTGTTAAGACTTGATTAATTGAAATAGGTTTCATATAGACAATTGACCACCCAAGTTGACCAGCGATTCATGAACGTTAAAACTTGTAAAAACTATATTATGACATATATATGGATATATATATAGTTAACATGATATTATGATAAGTATGTATCTCATTAGGTATTTTAACAATGAGTTATATACATAAAAATGAGACTATTGAATTAAGAAACTCGAAAACGATATATATAACGATTATCGTTATAACAACGTCTTACTAAATACATATGAATCATATTAAGATATTGATACACTATATTTAAACATGATAAATGATAAGTAAACATATCATTAAGTGTATTAACAACGAACTACATATGTAAAAACAAGACTACTAACTTAAGGACTTCGAAACGAGACATATATGTAACGATTATCGTTGTAACGACATTTAAGTGTATATATATCATATTAAGATATATTAATACATCATAATATCATGATAATATAATAATTTAACATCTCATTAGATATAATAAATAATGGGTTAACAACATTTAACAAGATCGTTAACTTAAAGGTTTCAAAACAACACTTACATGTAACGACTAACGATGACTTAACGACTCAGTTAAAATGTATATACATGTAGTGTTTTAATATGTATTCATACACTTTTGAAAGGCTTCAAGACACTTATCAAAGTACTTCTACTTAACAAAAATGCTTACAATTACATCCTCGTTCATTTTCATCAACAATTCTACTCGTATGCACTCGTATTTGTACTCGTACAATACCCAACTTCTAAATGTATTTACTATTGGTATATACACTCCAATGATCAGCTCTTAGCAGCCCTTGTGAGTCACCTAACACATGTGGAAACTATCATTTAACATCCAGCAAGAAATATCTAACAAAACAACAAACTAACGGAGACTATATGACACCATGTAATTCACGTTTTTTTACACTCTCATAAACACTTTCACTTTTCAATTTTTATGCATCAAACTAAACTCTCTCAAGTGTTCTTCCATTGTTCTAAGTGTTCTTCATCATCTTCATTAAAATATAGCTCAATCTAGTTCATAAATCCATACATAAACCAAGATACAAAACAACTACTCAAGAACACACCAACAACACTTCCAAGTTTGCTAGCTTACTTTCAATCTTGCAAATCCATTTCAAGTGATCATCCAACCTCAAGAAATCTTTCTTATTTACAGTAAGATATCTTTCTAATACAAGGTAATACTCATATTCAAACTTTGATTCAATTTCTATAACTATAACAATCTTATTTCGAGTGGAAATCTTACTTGAACTTGTTTTCGTGTCATGATTTTGCTTCAAGAACTTTCAAGCCATCCAAGGATTCTTTGAAGCTAGATCTATTTTTCTCATTTCCAGTAGGTTTATCCACAAAACTTGAGGTAGTAATGATGTTCATTGTAGTGACCCGTCCTAATCCATCTGGACGAAGTCTTCAACAGCTGGTCCCATTGCGAGGTTCTGACCTCTATATGCCATGAACGACTCCATGTAATATGAGCAAATGCACAGCGGAAGATTTCTTTCATACCTGAGAATAAGCATTCTTTAAAGTGTCAACCAAAAGGTTGGTGAGTTCATAAGTTTATCGTAAACAAAAAAATTCATCATTTTGATAGACCACAAGATTTAAATACAGTACACCTATCTCGTGTACAAAACCATTTTCATAAATCTTAGCAACCGTACACATATCTCGTGTACAAAAATATCATACACATAACCTGTGTATAAAATCATTCTCTCGATACATAACATTCACTTTTCATTCATTGCTTGGCTTGGTAACCAACCTTAACATATAATGCGCATAATAATATCCCCAAAACAGAACATCTCGTCTGTATAATAATAATAAACTTCGAAGTACTAAACACCACGCCCACTAGCCCTTCCGTCTAGTGAACATTCTGGGTGGGGGTGTTAAACCCGGTAGCTACCTTTAGGATTCGCGTGAATTAGGGCCATACCCGATTCTAATTCTTAGGTTACCAAGCAATAATAATTAGGGGAAAATATTCCCAACTTTTAGTGACAATTATCACGTCCAACTAATTTAATAATAATCCACAGAACTTCTGTCTACATAATAATTCATTCGAGGAATGTTTTACTTGTGTCTATCTCGTCAAACATTTATAAAAGCATTTCATGTAATCTTAGTTCAAAATATATTTCAAGAGCATTTAATAAAGCAGTTGTAAATCAGCGCATGTATTCTCAGTCCCAAAAATGTAAAGAGTAAAAGGGAGCAAATGAACTCACAATATGATATTTTGTAGTAAAAATATGCATACGACGGAACTGAACAATGCAAGGTTGGCCTCGGATTCACGAACCTATATCATTTATATTTATATTAACACACATAATTGTAATTGAACAAATTCATATATTAGAACTTATTTTTACATATTATATATATTTGATTTGTGTATATATTTTTAAAGTTATTAATATTTATATAGTTATATTAATATATATTTGGTTAGTACTATATTAAAAATACCTAATTTGTTATATATAAATATTCGTATAAATTTTTTTAATATGATTAATACATACTTATGTAATATTACTTATAAATATAATTTTATATACATAATATTTATTTAGTAAAATAATATTAATAATGGTAAATAAAAAGTTGTATTTGATTATAATGATAATATCAATAATAACAATACTGATAATAATGATAATTATAATAATAATAATAATAGTATTGATAATGATAATGTTACTAGTAATAAAAATGGTAATAATAATAATAATAATAATAATAATAATAATAATAATAATAATAATAATAATACTAATAATAATAATAATAATAATAATAATAATAATAATAATAATAATAATAATAATAATAATAATAATAATAATAATAATAATAATAATAAGAGAATAAAATAAATAACTAATAGAAACTACCTTTAAAAGATATTTAAAAGGTTTTCCAAAATAAAAATAACGCCCACGCCCAGGCTTGAACCTGAGACCTCTCGCTCCCCTGAAACACCCTTAAACCATCAAGCCATGTCTGTTTTTCTGATTTATAATCATATGTATATTTAGTTAACCCATTATTAATCTGTTTTTCCTTTTCCTTCATCCAGCTCATCCTACTCGTATCACCATTATCATTATCGTCTGGCCCAACAGGAAAACTAAACAGGCCCTCGGCCCAATAAACAATTTACAACCCTCTATAATTAAATCAAGCCCGTTAAAGAAGTGGAAAGAGTTCGGTTAGATAAAGGGAACGAAATAGGGTTACTCCACTTGTAGCAGCTATATACGACTTCTATTATTTTTAATAGCCACAACCATCATCATCGTTATACAGTTGCCTATCATCATCTTCATTATAAATCATCACTTATCATTGTAGCAGGAATACAACAAGGGAACCAAAGGAGTAGCAGCGAGAAATAAAAAAAAAATGGTGTTGCTTGGTTGTTAACAGAAACAAAGCTTACTGCAGTAGTAGCTATCGAACAATATAATAATTGTGGGTTTACGAAAAGGAAGGAAGGTGAAGGTGGTGGTCTGTGTTCGATCAATAAAAGGAAACATAAATATTTAGTTGATGGTGGATTAATATAGAAATGGTGTGAGTTTCATGATTGCAAAAGTAGCATGTTCAGTTGCAGAGATAAAGAAAATAACGTGCAGCATCAGGAGGAACGAGTGTTATTGTTCGAGCATTAAGGCGGTTTTCGGTTGAAAGGGTGGGGATGTAGAGTAGTGTAGGGTGGTCTTCGAATAAGATTAAGAGAGAGGGATGGTGGTTCGTATGGTGGTGGTATTGTTTTGGGTTTCTGATAAACACAAGTGGGTTCACATAATTATAGCAGTAACGAGACACTGTTTTGGTTTTTGAGTGTGAAGATGAATCAAAATAGGAGCAACAGAAGGGTGTAAAATTTGAGTATATGTTGGCTGTTTGTCGATCAGTAAACAACGACAAGAGTTGCACTATCGTGACAGGAGCAGTACAACAAACATTGCAGCAGCTTTTTCTTTGTATGAAATGAAAACATGTACGTAGCAGCAGTAGCAGAAGCCTGATGGTGATTGTGGTTTGGTTGGGTCTTGGGTGTTCATGGTTGGTGTTAGTGATGGTTATTTGATGGTGTTCGATTAATATTATAAAACGAGTAGGGATGAATAATCAAGTGGGCTGTGAGTTAATTGTGAATCAAAACAGAATTAGAATAAAATCATAGCAGTAGTTTAATTTGAGTCTTGGTGGTCGAACGATACAGAAAACAGAAGTAGAAGAAACAATTCGTGTGGTGTCTTGGTGACTCTCGGTTGTGGGTTTTTGTGACTATTTTGTTAATCAAAACATAAATGGAATTAAAAGCAGAAGAAGTAGTTGTTCAAGTGGGTTGTGTGTTTGTATGTCATATGCATGTATGAAGGTATCATATATAATAATAACAGAGGTAGTAATATAATATTAGAAATAATATAACACATGTTCTTTTAAAACTCAATTAACAGCTAACATATAATTGGAGTCTGCCGACACTATTTCACTTTACGGACTGGAATATTGTACTCCGTTGTTAAACAGTAGCGGGTAAAAGTCTTCGGAAAAATCCCAAATTTTTAAATTAACCATTTTTATTTATTTTGGTCACTATAGTATAAAATTCGATCATTAACTATTAAATAAAAATTACACTAATTATTCACTCTCAACCCCAAGTAAAATATCAAAAGTTTTAAAATTCAACAAATAGTTCCTAAATCTATTTTTAATAAGCCTATGGTTTATAAAACTCATTTTCGGATCACCGTTTATTTAAAATTACATAAGTTTCTTTTTAACTCGTTTTCTATCATTCGAATGACAACTGAGCCTTACCATCGTTTACTAACTAATTTCGAAATCAGTAAATATATGTATTCTGTACACTTTATTTGTATGTATATATACTTTCTGAATAATATTTATTATATATTATTATTATTTACATAATTACTTCTAACCATTATAATATATAATATTTCATTTTATTATCTATATATATATATTGTGTATATATATATGTTTAATTATATGCATATCTATTTACAATTAATTATTCGTGAATCTTTGGGATTAGTCGAAGGTCAATTGATTCCGTGAAGTAGTTCAAAACATTTTGAGATTTAACTAATGTGACTTTGCTTATCGTGTCAGAAATATAAAGATTAAGTTTAAATTTGGTCAGAAATTTTCAGGTCGTCACAGTATGTAATGACCCGCACTTTTTCGATCGTTCTATACTTATAAGATTAATATTTACATAAATTAAACCTTACCAACATGATAAGCAATCCAAATTGTTGAGACTTATGTTTTTGAAATGAGTTTTACACAACGTTTGACCGTCTAGTTTGACCGATGATATCACGAACTATATAACATATGATAATTATACGTTTGTGTATATATATGTATATATACATATTTAACATGATCTAAGGATGTTTTAATATCTCATTTTGTATTAATAACAATAAGTTATAAGTATATTTTGAAACTACTAACTTAAGTTTTCAAAACGATAACCATACGTAACGTTATTTGACATAAATACTTATAACATATAATGTTTATACATATATCGTATATGTAATGTATTTAATCACTTTTAAAGACTTAAATACATAAAACAATATAAGTATATTCACAAAAGATAGCTATATTTGAATTCTCATTCCATTTTTCACAAGATTTTCTATACGTATATCTAGAGTATATGTACTCGTATCATACCTAGCTTCTATACGTATTTACTATTGGTATATACACATCAAATCACCACCAACCAGCCCTTGTTCATGCCTTATGTATAAGGTAACTCTCTTGTTCATGCCTTATGTATAAGGTAACTACTTTTGATGTTTAGTATGCCTAATTACATAAAAATACAACATGAAATTTTGTCCATGTTTTTCCATTAATCATGTTTTTATGGCCTTAAATACATCTTCCATTTTCAAATTTTATTACCTCATTTCTTTAACCAAAAACACACTCTTAAGAAACTCCATAACCATTCAGCTAGTATCCATGAAGATCTAGCCATAAAAACATCACTTAAACACCATAAGAAAAACCTTACAAAAACACTTCAAGAATCCTTCCAAAAACACAAGTTTACTTCCAATCTTTCATCCAACTCCATCACTCTTTTGGTTCTAGATTTTTACTTCTCTTTTACAGAAATCTTGTCCAAGTAACTTGAGGTAGTAACTTTGTTCATAACCTTATTCGATTCATATATATATAGCTATCTTATTTTATGGTATAAAATATTAACAACAAGAACATAGTTTGAATGATTTCAAACTTGTTTGCAAACTAAATAGATCCTTCTAACTTAACTTTTAAAATACTTCAAGACCTGTAATATATTATAAATATATACTAATTTAACAAGGTATAACTTGGTTTTTCAAAGAACACCTTAAAAACTGTTTTTACGACGTCGGAGTGCAACCGGGGGCGGTTTTGGGTTAGATAATTAAAAACCATCTTAAACTTTGAATTGGAGGTTTATTTTCTGGAAAAATGATTTTTACTATGAATATGATAACACATAAAAATTTCATGATTTAACTCAAAGTATAAGTATTTTTAGAAAAATAATCATTTAAGGTTGTTTACATGATGGAAAATGATTAACTTCATAAGTTTCACCAAAGTTTGACCTATGACCTGTGATTTCGAATACAAACTAAGGTATTTACAGTTCATAGTCTTAAAGAAGAACTCGATCCAAGGAAGTGGCAAGTTGAATCAACGAAAACGGAGTTGTAACGAAGAAACTATGACCAAAACAAAATCGGATATCCAAGACTAGTTTAGCCACGAAAATAATTGGAGAAAAATTAAATAAATCACATCTTTTTAAAATAACATGATATTTTATATATATGTACTCATAATTTAATTTTATATATTTCAGGACCACCCGTAAACAATACGAGAAGGTTAATCATAAGATCCCATGATTGTACGCAACACGTCATTTGACAACACCGGTACTTTATGTACGCAACACGTCATTTGACAACACCGGTACCGTGGGTCAAGATTAATCCCGACCAATACAAATACGATGGGGTTTTATTTATTTCGATGGGGGTTTTATTTATTAAACACCTAAATATGAACCATTAAAATTGAATTACTAACATCGGACTGCTAACTACGGACTAAGAAATTATTAAAACTATTAAAAGTATAATAAGTATATATATGTGACGATTGTTTAAAATGGAAATATATTGATAAACTATATATGGATAGGTTCGTGATATCAATCGGAGACCAAGTCAAAATTACATATCTTCAAGACGAAAGTGAGTATATAGTCCCACTTTTAAACTCTAAGTATTTCGGGATGAGAATACATGTATTTTATGTTTTACGTTATGGACACAAGTAACTGAAAAATATATTCTACGTTGAGTTGTACCACTGGCATACTTCCCTGTAGCTTGGTAACTGTTATTTACAGCGGTATTGTAAACGCGAATCCTGTTGATAGATCTATCGGGCCTGACAATCCCAACCGGACTGGACGACCAGTATTCAACGGTTGCACAGTACTTCGTTTTGTGACTACACTTGGTACGGTGTAGTAAGATTTCATAATAAAGGGAATATGCGACGTGATTAAATGTTAAGTATGGTTACCAAGTGCTCAACCACTTAGAATATTTTTATTAAAACGTTTATATATGAAATCTTGTGGTCTATATATATATATTGCTACCAGCATTAAACCTATATCTCACCAACTTTATGTTGACGTTTTAAGCATGTCTATTCTCAGGTGATAATTAGAAGCTTCCGTTGCAACATGTTGAATTTAAGCAGGATCTTGCGTACTCATATTTGTGTCAAAAATAAAACTGCATATCCGAGGATTTGTATTGTAAAATATGCTAGAAATCGTGTTGTTATCATCATTTGTAAAGTTTGTAAGTCTAAGATTATCGCTAAACGATAATCATCTTTATTTTGTCTAAAGCTTGTATCAAAATAAGAATTATGGTTTGTAATGTAAAATATATGCAGTTGTTCTTTTAAAAATGTCGCATATAGAGGTCAATACCTCGCAATGAAATCATACGTTATCTAACACGTTCTTATGGTTAAGGACGGGTTATGACATGTGGTATCAGAGCGGTGGTCTTAGCGAACCAGGTTTGCATTAGTGTGTCTAACTGATAAGTCGTTAGGATACATTAGTAAGTCTGGACTTTGACCGGGTCTGATTTAAAAACCATTGCTTATCATTGTTGGTTAAAATTTATATGTAAATATTATGTAGTACTAATGGGTTAGTTGTTATGTGATAGATGTCGGGCTCGAAACTTATTATCACATTCAGCGACTCCGAATCAGAATCTTCAGATGGTGTTCCAGTCATTAACCTATCCGATGACGAAAATAATATCTTTGGGGAAGACTCACAAATTCCGGATGAACCGACTATAGAGAACCCGGAAAGTGAACCCGAGGAGGAAAGTGAACCCGAGGAGGAAAGTGAACCCGAGGAAGAAATACAAGAAATTACGAAAGACAAGTTCGAACTAGGAAAGAAACGAAAGGCTAATAAATTAGAAAATTCAAATCCTGAGTTTAGTAAGGATGATGTGGCACCAACTCCACTAGACACTACCACCCCTATTCCCGCTATTCCTATTCGTTCTATCCCGGCATCCAGTTCTTCAGCCCCACCTCCAAAATATAGGCAGACAGCTAGGATAAGCGTTAGGCCATTCCTTGAACCTAAACGTCCTAGAAAATAGACCAAACGATGCGCTGCCGTATTAAACCATGGGATCATATAATGTTTTGTATAATATTATTAGAGTGGTTTGCTTAATGTTCGATGTAAGATAAGCATATGTAAAATAGTGAAGTATGAAATGCAATAATTTTCCATGGTTAAGTATTATTTAGATTGTAGTAATTGGTTCTGTACTAAGCTATTAAGTATGAACATTAACGGGTAGGTACTACCCTAGATATAATTATAAAACGCTAATAAGAAGAAAAGGCTTTTATAATAATACCTAGTTCATATTATTAACAAGCTATAATGTACTATAAATACACACTACATCTATAATATTCCATGTGAATAATTATTTTCTTTCATTAGGAAATGGCGCGATTGAATCGAATGACGGAACAAGAAGTCGAGGAATTCATCAACCAGTGAGTCAATGACAGAATGTTATGGGTCGAAGCTACAAGAGCTGCTGCAGTTAACCCAAATCCTCGTGTAGGATGCACCTACAAGACGTTTCAAGCTTGCAAGCCCTCATCATTCAGTGGAACGGAAGGACCGATCGGTTTAACCCGGTGGATAGAAAAGATGGAGACTGTGTTTAAAATCAGTGGTTGTGTTGAAAAGGACATGACCAAGTATGCATCGTGCACTTTACAAGATAGTGCACTCACGTGGTGGAAAAATTATGTGAAGGCTGTAGGAGGAGATGTAGCTTATGATACTCCATGGAAAGAATTCAAAACAATGTTAATCAACGAATATTGTCCAAGGAACGAGGTTAGGAAGTTGGAAGATGAATTACGAAGTCTGAAGGTTGTTGGTACTGAAATCACCAACTACAATCAGCGATTCATGGAATTAGTTTTGCTATGTCCTGAATTGGTTCCAACCGAAGAACGGAAGATTGAAATGTACAAAGATGGTTTGCCCACAAAGGTCAAGGCAAACGTTACAGCATCGAGACCTAAGACAATTCATGAAGCTATAACCATGGCAAACGAGCTAATGGATCAGGTCATCTTGGATAAGAAATCATCCAATACTGATGTGAAGGTATTGGGTAACAAAAGAAAGTGGAATGGAAATTATGATCGAGGTAACCAACAACAATCTTTTAAGAAACAAGAAACCACGAAAGGTGCGGGTAGTGGTTCAGGTTTTGGTTACAAAGGACAAAGTCCTTTATGCAACCGATGCCACAAACATCATTTTGGTTACTGTAGTGTGGTATGCAACTAGTGTAATCGACAGGGTCATCTTGCTGAAGATTGTAGGGCTCTCGCTACAAATACAAATGGTACCAAGACTCCTGCCACCAATGCAAATAGAACTGCTTTGGCTACCGTTACTTGTTTTGGGTGTGGAAAACAAGGTCACTATAAGAGCCAGTGCCCGAATCCAGAGAAGAATGTCAGACCTGCACGTGGGAGAGCATTTATTATTAATGCTAGAGAGGCACGTGAAGGCCCGGAGCTTGTTACGGGTACGTTTACCATTAATAACTTATCGGCGTCTATTATATTTGATACTGGTGCCGATAGAAGTTACGTGTGTAGAAATTTTTACACTAAATTGAATTGTTCATCATTACCTCTAGATGCTAAGTACATGATTGAGTTAGCTAATGGTAAACTAATTAAAGCCGATAAAATTTGTCGTGATTGTGAAATAAATTTAGCCGGAGAAACGTTTAAAATTGACTTAATACCCGTAGAATTAGGAAGTTTTGATGTAATAGTCGGCATGGACTGGATGTCCAAAGTAGGAGCTGAAGTTGTGTGTGCCAAGAAGGCAATTCGCATTCCTTGTAAGGATAAAATGCCGGTGATGATTTATGGAGAGAAGGGTAACTCAAAGCTAAAACTCATTAGCTGTTTGAAAGCTAAGAAGTGTTTAGAAAAGGGATGTTATGCTATTCTAGCACATGTTAATAAAGTCGAAAAGAAAGAAAAAGAGAAGTACATCAACGATGTGCCTGTGGCAAGAGATTTTCCTGAAGTTTTTCCGGAAGAGTTGCCGGGATTACCTCCATTTAGATCTATAGAATTTCAAATAGATTTAGTACCAGGAGCTGCACCAGTGGCTCGTGCTCCATATAGACTTGCACCGTCCGAATTAAAAGAACTTCAAAGTCAGTTAAAAGAATCACTAGACCGTGGATTCATACGACCAAGCACTTCACCGTGGGGAGCTCCAATTTTGTTTGTTAAGAAGAAAGATGGATATTTTAGGATGTGTATAGATTATCGTGAATTAAATAAGTTAACTATCAAGAATCGGTATCCACTACCGAGAATTGATGACTTATTTGATCAACTGCAAGGATCATGTGTTTATTCGAAAATCGACCTAAGATCGGGTTATCATCAATTACGTGTCAAAGAAGAGGACATTCCGAAAACTGCTTTTCGGACACGTTATGGTCATTACGAATTTTTGGTCATGCCGTTTGGATTGACGAATGCGCCAGCTGTATTCATGGACCTCATGAATCGAGTTTGTAGTCCATATTTAGATAAGTTTGTTATCGTTTTCATTGATGATATTCTTATCTATTCCAAGAGTGAGCAAGAGCATGAACAGCATTTAAGGTTGATATTAGAGTTGTTGAGAAAAGAACAGCTATATGCTAAATTTTCTAAATGTGCTTTCTGGTTGAAAGAAGTGCAATTTCTTGGCCACGTTGTTAGTAGCAAAGGAATTCAGGTTGATCCAGCAAAAATTGAAGCCATTGAAAAATGGGAGACTCCTAAGACACCAACGCAGATACGCCAATTTTTGGGTTTAGCCGGTTATTATAGAAGGTTTATTCAAGATTTTTCCCGAATAGCTAAGCCGTTGACAGCGTTAACGCAAAAAGGGAAGAAATATGAATGGACATCTGAGCAGGAGAGTGCATTTCAATTACTAAAGAAGAAGTTAACTACGGCGCCTATTTTATCGTTACCAGAAGGGAACGATGATTTTGAAATATATTGTGACGCTTCGCGACAAGGTTTTGGTTGCGTTCTTATGCAACGGAAGAAAGTTATTGCATACGCATCCCGAAAATTGAAGATTCACGAGCGAAATTATACGACGCATGATCTAGAATTGGGAGCAGTCGTGTTTGCATTGAAGATGTGGAGACACTACTTGTATGGAGTTAAATGCACTGTGTTTACTGATCATAAAAGCCTTCAACATATTTTTGATCAGAAACAGCTGAACATGAGGCAACGTAGGTGGGTCGAGTTAATAAACGACTATGATTGTGAAAGTCGTTATCATCCCGGGAAAGCGAATGTGGTGGCTGACGCACTAAGCAGAAAGGAACGAGAACCAATTCGAGTACGAGCAATGAACATAAAAATTCGCATGAATCTCAACTCACAAATCAAAGAGGCTCAACGAGAAGCTCTTACTAAAGAAAACATAGGAAATGAAATAATGAAGAAGTATGAGAAACAACTCATTATGCGGGAAGATGGAATTCGATATTTTGCAAATCATATTTGGGTACCGAAGTTGGGTGGATTAAGGAAGTTGATATTGAACGAGGCACATAAGACAAGATACTCGATACATCCTGGAGTTGGAAAGATGTACCAAGATCTTAAGACACATTATTGGTGGCCTAATTTAAAGACAGACATTGCAACATATGTTGGGGAGTGTTTAACTTGTTCCAAAGTCAAAGCAGAACACCAAAAGCCGTCAGGGTTACTTCAACAACCAGAAATCCCAGAATGGAAATGGGATGGTATTACCATGGATTTCATCACGAAGTTACCAAAGACTGCCTGGGGATACGACACCATTTGGGTGATTGTTGATCGTCTCACCAAGTCTGCACATTTCTTGCCTATAAAGGAAACGGATAGGATGGAGAAACTATTACGATTGTATATAAAGGAAATTGTTTCAAGGCATGGAATACCTATTTCCATTATATCTGATCGTGATAGTAGATTTAACTCAAAGTTCTGGCAATTTCTACAGGAGGCACTAGGAACTCGTTTGGATATGAGTACCGCATCTCATCCGCAAACGGACGGGCAGAGTGAAAGAACAATTCAGACTCTTGAAGACATGCTCAGGGCATGTGTGATCGATTTTGGAAACGGATGGGATAAGTATCTACCATTAGCAGAATTCTCGTATAATAATAGTTATCATGCGAGCATTAAAGCTGCACCATTCGAAGCATTGTACGGAAGGAAGTGTAGATCTCCTATCTGTTGGAATGAAGTAGGAGATCGACAATTAACTGGTCCCGAGATCATACATGAAACTACTGAAAAGATAGTACAAATCAAGGAGAGATTGAAAACAGCCCGTAGTCGCCAAAAGAGCTACGCCGATGTCCGAAGGAAACCATTAGAGTTTCAGATCGGTGACATGGTTATGTTAAAGGTGTCACCATGGAAAGGTGTAATACGTTTTGGAAAAAGGGGTAAACTGAACCCAAGATATGTAGGCCCGTTCAAGATCATCGAACGCATTGGACCGGTAGCTTATCGACTCGAGTTACCGCAACAACTCGCCGGAGTACATAATACCTTTCACGTCTCAAACCTTAAGAAGTGTCTTGCAAAGGAAGATTTCACCATTCCTCTTGAAGAAATCCATGTCGACGAGAAACTACAATTCGTTGAAGAACCAATCGAAATCATGGACCGTGAAGTTAAACAGCTCAAGCAGAGCAACATACCGATCGTTAAGGTTCGTTGGAATGCTCGAAGGGGTCCCGAGTTTACTTGGGAACGAGAGGATCAGATGAAACAAAAGTATCCACACTTGTTTCTCGATGACGCAAAATAGGTACAATTTTAAAATTTGGACGAAATTTATTTAACGGGTAGGTACTGTAATGACCCGCACTTTTTCGATCGTTCTATACTTATAAGATTAATATTTACATAAATTAAACCTTACCAACATGATAAGCAATCCAAATTGTTGAGACTTATGTTTTTGAAATGAGTTTTACACAACGTTTGACCGTCTAGTTTGACCGATGATATCACGAACTATATAACATATGATAATTATACGTTTGTGTATATATATATATATATATATATATACATATTTAACATGATCTAAGGATGTTTTAATATCTCATTTTGTATTAATAACAATAAGTTATAAGTATATTTTGAAACTACTAACTTAAGTTTTCAAAACGATAACCATACGTAACGTTATTTGACATAAATACTTATAACATATAATGTTTATACATATATCGTATATGTAATGTATTTAATCACTTTTAAAGACTTAAATACATAAAACAATATAAGTATATTCACAAAAGATAGCTATATTTGAATTCTCATTCCATTTTTCACAAGATTTTCTATACGTATATCTAGAGTATATGTACTCGTATCATACCTAGCTTCTATACGTATTTACTATTGGTATATACACATCAAATCACCACCAACCAGCCCTTGTTCATGCCTTATGTATAAGGTAACTCTCTTGTTCATGCCTTATGTATAAGGTAAGTACTTTTGATGTTTAGTATGACTAATTACATAAAAATACAACATGAAATTTTGTCCATGTTTTTCCATTAATCATGTTTTTATGGCCTTAAATACATCTTCCATTTTCAAATTTTATTACCTCATTTCTTTAACCAAAAACACACTCTTAAGAAACTCCATAACCATTCAGCTAGTATCCATGAAGATCTAGCCATAAAAACATCACTTAAACACCATAAGAAAAACCTTACAAAAACACTTCAAGAATCCTTCCAAAAACACAAGTTTACTTCCAATCTTTCATCCAACTCCATCACTCTTTTGGTTCTAGATTTTTACTTCTCTTTTACAGAAATCTTGTCCAAGTAAATTGAGGTAGTAACTTTGTTCATAACCTTATTCGATTCATATATATATAGCTATCTTATTTTATGGTATAAAATATTAACAACAAGAACATAGTTTGAATGATTTCAAACTTGTTTGCAAACTAAATAGATCCTTCTAACTTAACTTTTAAAATACTTCAAGACCTGTAATATATCATAAATATATGCTAATATAACAAGGTATAACTTGGTTTTTCAAAGAACACCTTAAAAACTGTTTTTACGACGTCGGAGTGCAACCGGGGGCGGTTTTGGGTTGGATAATTAAAAACCATCTTAAACTTTGAATTGGAGGTTTATTTTCTGGAAAAATGATTTTTACTATGAATATGATAACACATAAAAATTTCATGATTTAACTCAAAGTATAAGTATTTTTAGAAAAATAATCATTTAAGGTTGTTTACATGATGGAAAATGATTAACTTCATAAGTTTCACCAAAGTTTGACCTATGACCTGTGATTTCGAATACAAACTAAGGTATTTACAGTTCATAGTCTTAAAGAAGAACTCGATCCAAGGAAGTGGCAAGTTGAATCAACGAAAACGGAGTTGTAACGAAGAAACTATGACCAAAACAAAATCGGATATCCAAGACTAGTTTAGCCACGAAAATAATTGGAGAAAAATTAAATAAATCACATCTTTTTAAAAGAACATGATATTTTATATATATGTACTCATAATTTAATTTTATATATTTCAGGACCACCCGTAAACAATACAAGAAGGTTAATCATAAGATCCCATGATTGTACGCAACACGTCATTTGACAACACCGGTACTTTATGTACGCAACACGTCATTTGACAACACCGGTACCGTGGGTCAAGATTAATCCCGACCAATACAAATACGATGGGGTTTTATTTATTTCGATGGGGGTTTTATTTATTAAACACCTAAATATGAACCATTAAAATTGAATTACTAACATCGGACTGCTAACTACGGACTAAGAAATTATTAAAACTATTAAAAGTATAATAAGTATATATATGTGACGATTGTTTAAAATGGAAATATATTGATAAACTATATATGGATAGGTTCGTGATATCAATCGGAGACCAAGTCAAAATTACATATCTTCAAGACGAAAGTGAGTATATAGTCCCACTTTTAAACTCTAAGTATTTCGGGATGAGAATACATGTATTTTATGTTTTACGTTATGGACACAAGTAACTGAAAAATATATTCTACGTTGAGTTGTACCACTGGCATACTTCCCTGTAGCTTGGTAACTTTTATTTACAGCGGTATTGTAAACGCGAATCCTGTTGATAGATCTATCGGGCCTGAAAACCCCAACCGGACTGGACGACCAGTATTCAACGGTTGCACAGTACTTCGTTTTGTGACTACACTTGGTACGGTGTAGTAAGATTTCATAATAAAGGGAATATGCGACGTGATTAAATGTTAAGTATGGTTACCAAGTGCTCAACCACTTAGAATATTTTTATTAAAACGTTTATATATGAAATCTTGTGGTCTATATATATATATTGCTGCCGGCATTAAATCTATATCTCACCAACTTTATGTTGACGTTTTAAGCTTGTCTATTCTCAGGTGATAATTAGAAGCTTCCGCTGCAACATGTTGAATTTAAGCAGGATCTTGCGTACTCATATTTGTGTCAAAAATAAAACTGCATATCCGAGGATTTGTATTGTAAAATATGCTAGAAATCGTGTTGTTATCATCATTTGTAAAGTTTGTAAGTCTAAGATTATCGCTAAACGATAATCATCTTTATTTTGTCTAAAGCTTGTATCAAAATAAGAATTATGGTTTGTAATGTAAAATATATGCAGTTGTTCTTTTAAAAATGTCGCATATAGAGGTCAATACCTCGCAATGAAATCATACGTTATCTAACACGTTCTTATGGTTAAGGACGGGTTATGACACAGTACCTACCCGTTAATGAAATTTCGTCCCGAAATTTGATTGGAATCGTCATGGTTGCCAATAAATATGTTTTCATGACTAATATGAGTTGATAAATAAATTTTTATCATCAGCGAGTAATATGGATAAAATAATTTGATTTTTGTGAAGAGTACGAGTGAAGCTATCACAAAAGAGTGAAATGAGTAGATGCAGGTTCGTCTTAACCGGTGACGTAGTCATGGTTGATTTTCCGAAATTCAAGGAATTTAGAGGAAATCTTTTTAATAAGAGTTGATTCTCCGGTAATTAAGGAAATTAATATCCTCTTTGTTTAAATACGATAATCTGTTTTGATTGCTCTATCGGATATTTCACTATAAATCCACCCTTCTCATTTCCTTTATATTTTGGAGTTCCATCCTTTTTGTTTTCTATTCCCGACTTTAAGTCAAGCGAATAATGGTCCAGAATTCGTAGATATGAAGTTTCGAATGAACATGTTTAATGTTTGAAGAGAGAAATTGTAATAGCGCGATCTTGATTGGTTAAATTACCAGAATTCAAGAGAAAAGATAGAACTATCAAGAAAATATGTTTGTGATATGTTTAGAGATCAGGTAGAATGTAAGAGTCATGTAACATGGCACATGATGACGTTATGATCTGTGAATCATCACGTTCCATTAGAAACTCAGCATGACTTACTGTATTATAATCACGTTAATCAAGTGTCATTATATTATACTAACTCATGCATAAATTTCCAACACTATTTAAAAATCATTCATAATTTAAATTCGAATATTTCAGAATTTAGAAACTAAAATAGTTTCCTTTCTGATATGACACTGATATCGCAAAGAGAGAACTGATTTCAGATAAGAATAGTTATGAAAATATTTTCAGAAATATCGAGGATATTTATAATGAAAGATACGATGATATCTTAGAATTTTCTAATATCGATGGATGATGAAGATTTGTCCGTAAAAGAGTAGAGTCAGGAGCATGGTATTCGTTAACGACTTCAGCAGATACTGAATTATTTGGATTCTTTGAAGGCAGGTTTAGTCTTTGTGATTTGTCCACAACCTCTTTCATGGTTTGCTCAATCCGTTTTTAAGTACAAAATTTTCCATTGAGTGTTTCTAACACTCCATTCTTTATCATCAAACTTTTTACTGTTAAGGCAGTCTTCAGTTTTCACTGCTTCATCAACTTTTACAAAACTCAAAGATCTGATTCGTAAGCTAGAGTGCTTTTCAGAAATTCAGAGATTCCGAATTGAAATTTATCAGTCCAGAAGATATACGTTATATATAGATATATAACTGTTGACGTAGGAATGCTGCGAAATTTGAGAATTAATGATTAATGCCTCCCGGTATTTTGTATGGCAACTATCGTTACAAAATCTCAACGAGTACACGATAGGATTTCAATGAATAAGTATAGTAATTTTTCGGAGAGATTTAAGCCAATGAGTAATGAAGTTGCTGGTAAGTTTACTGCTAATGTGGTGGAATATAAACGGTTATCCGGTAACGATGATGAAAGGCAAACTTATATATCAAGATTATAATAAGACTTATTCGAATGAAAGGTCGAAATTGATTTGCTGAAGCTGTGACAAAATTGGCTACTTTGGAAAGGGATTGCAAAATTATTTTCAGTAATAACAACGCCAAAGGATCATAAATTCGTTTTAAACTTCTACTTAGGTTCCAAGAGTTTTCAGATACATACTATATGCATCAATCTTTTCTCTTGTAGATGAAGTGCGGTTGGTTCATCCTCTCGATTAAGGTGTTTTCAAGAATCATGAAAGGTTTGAACCCAGATTGTAATCGTCAAGATACAAATGAGGTTTAAGATGAAATCAAGTGGCAAACTTGAAGAATTGTTTAGTTTCATATGTTATAATCAATATTTTAATCCATTTTAATTGTCCAATGTTGATAGTCCTCAGTTGATAGTCCACAGTTAGCAATTCAATAATTCATATATAATTTAATATATAATATTTGAATTAATTAATAGGTATCGTGACCCGTGTACATATCTCAGACTCGATCACAACTCAAAGTATATATATTATTGTAGAATCAACCTCAACCCTGTATAGCTAACCCAATCATTACTGCATATAGAGTGTCTATGGTTATTCCAAATAATATATATAGATGCGTCGATATGATATGTCAAAACCTTGTATACGTGTTCCGATATTTAAAGAGCGTAAAATAAATAACAGAAATTAAATGACGATAAATAAAATTGCGAGAATATAAATTGCAATAATTAAATTGTGATAAATAAAATGTAATCAGGTAGTGAGGAACAGTTAGCTAGGAACAATTAGCGTGAATTCTTAACAAAATTTTTTCATAGTTAATTTGTTTGTTTCTAACAAATTTTATTTTGTCCAATATTTTCTTCATTATGCCACTTGTTGGATTCTGATAGGTCAAAATCCAAATATGAAATTGAATAAAAATGGTTATTCTGCGGTGAACGGATACGTATATCTATGGATGTAAGTAAGATAGTAAATGACTGTTGATTCGGATTCGAAGAATGTACAGTGTAACTTATTAATGTGAAATCTAAATATTCCTCGGGTATTACCTACCCGTTAAAATATTTTTACCATTAACAGTTTGTACAAAAGAATTTTTAATTACAATCTTTATGAAAACATATATACATATATATTTTCTTCAGATGTAATCATGGATTTAATGAGTTAATATGATATTAAACTCATTTAATTTACCGTTAGAACAAGAATATATAATCTCTAAAACATTAGAGATTACATAATCGCCATGTCGAACGAAGATAAATGATGTAGAACGTCATGTAGAACGATGATTATGCTCGAGATATAGATTGTGATGTTGAGGTGTGTGTTGTTGGTGGTACTGTTGATGCTGGTGACGTTGCTGGTGCTTGTAAGTTGTGCATCGTACTCTCCAAAGCTAGTATTCGAGCACGAAGTTCGTTGACTTCTTCTATTAATCCGGGATGATTGGTGGTTGGAACGAGCGGATGAATAAGGTTTAGAATTTTAGATAGAATATAATCGTGGTGAGATATTCGGGAAATGAGAGTGAAAATGGTGTTTCGGAGTAGTTCGCCGGTAAGTGCTTCAGGTTCATCGCCAAGAGGTAAATTCGGTTGGTGAAAAGGATAGCCTTCTTCGCGTTTCTATTGATTAATTCTACTACGAACCCATCAGATGAATTGGGGATGGCTTTTTGGTTGATTCATTCTGGTGACACTGCTTCCGGAGCTTAGGTGAATATCCATGTCGGAATAGCTGTCGGAATAACTATCGAAATAGCTATCGGAATCTGAGGGACTTGAACTGGTTGAGGGATTCATCTCGTACAATCAGATGAAGGATTTTTGATAAGAAATAGATTATAGGATGAAGATTAGTACCCTTCAATACATAAGTTACATATGTATATATAATACTAAAATCCCATAAATTACGGAGGAATCTACGGAAGCTGTCAGGCAAAGGTAACAATAACAGATACGCTAGGATATGAATTTATCTATACACTGTCTATGAAATAGAGGTAGTAAGATGTGTCTAGACTTTAAGGATGATAGTAATTCATTTTTGACACTAAATGATAAGCAAAACTTTTGACATGCAGACACGGTCAAAGTCCAGACCCACTAATGCATCTAAACAACTATCAGTTAGACACACTAATGCAAGACCTGGTTCGTTAAGACCACCGCTCTGATACCACCTGTAGTGACCCGTCCTAATACATCCGGATGAAGTCTTCAACAGCTGGTCCCATTGCAAGGTTCTGACCTCTATATGCCATGAACGACTCCATGTAATATGAGCAAATGCACAACAGAAGATTTCTTTCATACCTGAGAATAAACATGCTTTAAAGTGTCAACCAAAAGGTTGGTGAGTTCATAAGTTTATTGTAAACAAAAAAATTCATCATTTTGATAGACCACTTGATTTAAATACAGTTCACCTATCTCGTGTACAAAACCATTTTCATAAATCTTAGCAACTGTACACATATCTCGTGTACAAAAATATCATACACATAACCTGTGTATAAAATCATTCTCTCGATACATAACATTCACTTTTCATTCATTGCTTGGCTTGGTAACCAACCTTAACATATAATGCGCATAATAATATCCCCAAAACAGAACATCTCGTCTGTATAATAATAATAAACTTCGAAGTACTAAACACCACGCCCACTAGCCCTTCCGTCTAGTGAACATTCTGGGTGGGGGTGTTAAACCCAGTAGCTACCTTTAGGATTCGCGTGAATTAGGACCATACCCGATTCTAATTCTTAGGTTACCAAGCAATAATAATCAGAGGAAAATATTCACAACAATTAGTGGCAATTATCACGTCCAACTAATTCAATAATAATCCACAGAACTTCTGTCTGCATAATAATTCATTCGAGGAATGTTTTGCTTGTGTCTATCTCGTCAAACATTTATAAAAATATTTCAGGTAATCTCAGTTCAAAATATATTTCAAGAGCATTTAATAAAGTAGTTGTAAATCAGCGCATGTATTCTCAGTCCCAAAAATGTAAAGAGTAAAAGGGAGCAAATGAACTCACAATACGATATTTTGTAGTAAAAATATGCATATGATAGAACTGAACAATGCAAGGTTGGCCTCGGATTCACGAACCTATATCATTTATATTTATATTAACACACATAATAGTAATTGAACAAATTCATATATTAGAACTTATTTTTACATATTATATATATTTGATTTGTGTATATATTTTTAAAGTGATTAATATTTATATAGTTATATTAATATATATTTGGTTAGTACTATATTAAAAATACCTAATTTGTTATATATGAATATTCTTATAAAATTTTTTAATATGATTAATACATACTTATGTAATATTACTTATAAATATAATTTTATATACATAATATTTATTTAGTAAAATAATATTAATAATGGTAAATAAAAAGTTGTATTTGATTATAATGATAATATCAATAATAACAATGCTGATAATAATGATAATAATAATAATAATAATAATAATAATAATAGTATTAATAATCATAATGTTACTAGTAATAAAAATGTTAATAATAATAATAATAATAATAATAATAATAATAATAATAATAATATAATAATAATAATAATAATAATAATAATAATAATAATAATAATAATAATAATAATAATAATAATAATAATAATAATAATAATAAGAGAATGAAATAAATAACTAATAGAAACTACCTTTAAAAGATATTTAAAAGCTTTTCCAAAATAAAAATAACGCCCACGCCCAGGCTTGAACCTGAGACCTCTCGCTCCCCTGAAACACCCTTAAACCATCAAGCCATGTCTGTTTTTCTGATTTATAATCATATGTATATTTAGTTAACCTATTATTAATCTGTTTTTCCTTCTCCTTCATCCAGCTCATCCTACTCGTATCACCATTAACATTATCGTCTGGCCCAACAGGAAAACTAAACAGGCCCTCGACCCAATAAACAATTTACGACCCTCTACAATTAAATCAAGCCCGTTAAAGAAGTGGAAAGAGTTCAGTTAGATAAAGGGAACGAAATAGGGTTACTCCACTTGTAGCAGCCATATACGACTTCTATTATTTTTAATAGCCACAACCATCATCGTCGTTATACAGTTGCCTATCATCATCTTCATTGTAAATAATCACTTATCATTGTAGCAGGAATACAACAAGGGAACCAAAGGAGTAGCAGCGAGAAATAAAAAAAATGGTGTTGCTTGGTTGTTAACAGAAACAAAGCTTACTGCAGCAGTAGCTATCAAACAATATAATGATTGTGGGTTTACGAAAAGGAAGGAAGGTGAAGGTGGTGGTCTGTGTTCGATCAATAAAAGGAAACATAAATATTTAGTTGATGGTGGATTAATATAAAAATGGTGTGAGTTTCATGATTGCAAAAGTAGCATGTTCAGTTGCAGAGATAAAGAAAATAACGTGCAACATCAGGAGGAACGAGTGTTATTGTTCGAGCATTAAGGCGGTTTTCGGTTGAAAGGGTGGGGATGTAAAGTGGTGTAGGGTGGTCTTCGAATAAGATTAAGAGAGAAGGATGGTGGTTCGTATGATGGTGGTATTGTTTTGGGTTTTTTATAAACATAAGTGGGTTCACATAATTATAGCAGTAACGAGTCACTGTTTTGGTTTTTGAGTGTGAAGATGAATCAAAATAGGAGCAACAGAAGGATGTAAAATTTGAGTATATGTTGGCTGTTTGTCTAGCAGTAAACAACGACAAGAGTTGCACTATCGTGACAGGAGCATTACAACAAACATTGCAACAGCTTTTTCTTTGTATGAAATGAAAACATGTACATAGCAGTAGTAGCAGAAGCCTGATGGTGATTGTGGTTTGGTTGGGTCTTGGGTGTTCATGGTTGGTGTTAGTGATGGTTATTTGATGGTGTTCGATTATGATTATAAAATGAGTAGGGATGAATAATCAAGTGGGCTGTGAGTTAATTGTGAATCAAAACAGAATTAGAATAAAATCATAGCAGTAGTTTAATAAGAAGTAATTGTGTTTGTGATAGTCTCCGTTGAGTTGTCACGACCGGGAAAATTTCGACTAATTTTAAACTGAACTCTCGATACGATTTAATATTTTTGACACGATAAGCAAAGTCTATAAGGTTGAGTCTCAAAAAGTTTGAACTGTTTCATGTATTCAATTGACCTTCGACTATTCTCGACGATTCACGAACAACTATTTATAAATATATATGTATATAGTTATATATAAATTAATATAATTATATAATAACTTGAGCTGATAATTATCTTTTGAATGAAATTGTTGTTATAAATAATTATGTAAAATAAAATACTAAGTAATGAAAATATTATATATATATGATTAATAATATTAAATTTATTTGTTTAAAAAAATATATATATAATTAGTAAATTCATTGATGTAATAAAACTTGTTATTTATAATGTATATATATATACATATATATATATATATATATATATATATATATATATATATATATATATATATATATATATATATATATATATATATATATATATATATATATATATATATATATATATAGTATATTGAAAATGAATGATTTCGAGCTTAATTGGTAAACGTCGGTAACACTCGGTTGATGTTTTGGTAGTTTTAATATAGATATTGTACATGTTCATGAAGGATTGAAATAAAAGTTGGACTGTAAATTGATTACGAAGATTTTAGAGTTATCAAAAGATATTTTTATCTTTTTAGTTTAAATTTTACTACTCCGTACATACTACTTGGAACTAAAGATAAATATTAGACGAACCTTTTTAATTAGATTCCAAACAATTAATGACCATAATAAATAAAAGGACTTAATTTAAAAATTGGAGATTTTTAGGAACACCCTTATATATTAACTGTTTAGCAATGGACACGATATATATATTCGAGCTAAAAGTGTCGGTAACTAACTTACCAAAAGAACGGACGGCTGCATTACTATTATTCAATTTGACACAGTATCTTGGGATTTCTATTGGTGATTGAGTAATAATGCGTATAGATATTTCTTTAATATTACTGTGTTAAATTTGTCTTTGTTGTCTTCACTATATTATATATGCACATGATAAATTCATATAGCAAACACTCTCATCTACATTTGATCACTTTGCTTCCTCATAATCTTCCATCTACACCCGTCACCCTACACCGCCGTTTCCTGTATAACTCGATGAACTACAATCTTCAAGCTCGATCACCAAACACCACCTTAAATCACCACCATTACCACCTTCAACCTACAAACCCACAATCACCATGATCATCGACAACCACCACTTCCACCACCGTTACCGCTATAAACCAACAAAGAAAACCCTCACCATATATAAACTTACTAGACCTCATAATCTTACCATTTTTTTTTCTTTCCCTTTCCTGTCGACATCACCACCACTTGCTCAACTTCTGTTTCTGTCAAACTAAACCACTACTCACGATTGTTTCCATTTCAAGATTACCATCGAGACACACCTTTATCTATCACACTCAACAACCATTTACAATCGAGAACAACGTTAAACCACCACTTTATTTACACAAGGCTGTTGCCATTTTTTTTCTGGTTTCTGTATTCGAACCCAAGAACCACACTAAACCGCCATCTCCTCTTTCTTCTCCATGAATCCACAAACACCAACAGTTGTTGTTCACTGATTAGGACTACCAGATTGTTTCTGTTTCAGCCTGAAACAAAAATTAAAAACCCTTGAAGTTTGTTATTTACCTTCTTCATCGATTAAACCCATTTGCAAGCCTGCAACCATTTTTCATTTCTTTTTATTTACAAATCACAGACCACCCCATCGTAGTTGCTTCAACTATCACTACTGCTGCGTTTTTTTATATATGTTCCTGTTTTACCTACGAGGGAGATGAAGCCATAAAGAGGAGGTATCAAATATGCATTATTTTGTCAAGCTTTGAAAAAAAAAGGGTAATCATGTGGAACATATTGTAACACTAGTGGCAGATAAATATAATCAAGTAACTCCCACTTGATGTATATAATGGTATAATATTAATTGCTTGTAAATATTCGCTTGCTAAAAATCTATTAAGCCTCATCATGGGATGCATTCGAACCTAATTAAGATAATGGAACATGGATCGAATTATTTTTATAACTTGGGCCGAATACCTTGTTTTTGTGATGGGGCCGCCATAATCTTAATTTGTTCTTGGGCCACGTTAGAATTATGGACTAGAGATAAGAGTGTGATATGATATCGTGATCATGATAATGAAACTAGGATAATACGATCCTGATGATAACAGAAGGTGATAATGATGACAGTAGTGACGAATTATAAAGATGATGAATTGGGTTTTAATTTAAGAAGGTGACAAACAGAAAATTGGTTAAAAGAAATGAGTTGACGATTTTAATTCAGAAAAACAAACACAGACGATTGGTTAAGGGTGTTAGCGAGTATTCGAGAGGTTGTGGGTTCAAGTCCTGGCTTGGGCAGTTTATTATGTTTTTGAGCCTTTAAAGGTTCGTGAATCCGAGGCTAACCCTATACTTGTTCAATGTCGTCATATGTATTTTTACCACAAAATACAATACTGTGAGTTTCATTTGCTCCCTTTTTAATTGCTTTTGCAATATATATTTTTGGGCTGAGAATACATGCGCTGCTTTTATAAATGTTTACGAAATAGACACAAATACTTAAAATACATTCTACGTTGAGTTGTACCACTGGCATATTTCTCTGTAGCTTGGTAACTACTATTTACATGGGTATTGTAAACGCGAATCCTGTTGATAGATCTATCGGGCCTGACAACCCCAACCGGACTAGACGACCAGTATTCAACGGTTGCACAGTACTTCGTTTTGTAGGCTACACTTGGTACAGTGTAGTGAGATTTCATAATAAAGGGAATATGCGACGTTGATTAATAGTTAAGTATGGTTACCAAGTGCTCAACCACTTAGAATGCTTTACATACACTTGCGAGTGTATTATGTTTATGATTATGAAATCTTGTGGTCTATTAATATATTAAAAAGATTGTTATGATAAACCTATGAACTCACCAACCTTTTGGTTGACACTTTTAAGCATGTTTATTCTCAGGTATGAAAGAAACCTTCCGCTGTGCATTTGCTCATTTTAGAGATATTACTTGGAGTCGTTCATGGCATATTTAAGTCAACGCCTCGCAATGGGACCAAATGTTGATGACTTCGTCCAGGTGGATTAGGACGGGTCACTACAGGTGGTATCAGAGCGGTGGTCGTAGCGAACCAGGTCTTGCATCAGTGTGTCTAACTGATAGTTGTTAGAATGCATTAGCGAGTCTGGACTTTGACCTTAGCTGCATATTATACGTATTGTTTATCATTCCTAGTGGAAAATTTCCTGCTTATTATTCCTAAGTCTAGACACGACTTCCTACACTTATTGTATAGATAGTGTATAGATAAATTCATATCCTATCGTATCAGTTACTATAAACTTTATCCGACAGCTTCCGAAGATTCCTCCGTGATTTATGGGATTTTGGTATTGTATATACATAAGTAAATTATGTATTGAAGCATACCAAACTAAATCCTATAATCTTTTTCCTATCGAAAATACTTTATCTAACCGTATAAGATGGAACTCACAACTAGTTCAAGTCCCTTGAATTCCGATATGGAGTCCCACTCCAGCTCCGAAAGCAGCATCACCATAATAAATCAATCAATCAGCCATCCCCAATTCATCTGATAGGTTCGTAGTCTACTTAATTATTGGAGACAAGAAGAAGGTGATCCCTTCCATCCACCACATTGCCCTCTTGGCGAAGAACCTGAAGCACTTACCGGTGAACCTATTCGAAACACCATTTTTAGCCTCATCTACAGGGTAGCTCATCACGATGATCTTCTATCTAAAATTCTAAACCTTATTCATCCGTTTGTTCCGATCGACAATCATCCCGGAGTAATAGAAGAAGTCAACGAGCTTCGCGCTCGAGTAGTGGCTTTGGAGAATATTATGCAAAACTTAACAGCTCCAGCAACATCACCGGCACCAACAACCCAAGTTTCAACATCACATGCCTCAACATCTCATTCTGTACCTCGAGCATAATCATCGTTCTACGTATCGTTCTATCTACTTTATCTTCGTTCTACATATCGTTCTATATCGATTATCTTCGCTCGACATGGCGATTATGTAATTTCTAAAGTTTTAGAGATTATGTAATCTAGTACTAACGATAAATCAAATGAGTTTAATCTCATATTAACTCATTAATTCCATGATTACATCTGAAGGAAATATATATGTATATATGTTTTCATAAAGATTGTAATTAAAAATTCTTTTGTACAAACTGTTAATGGTGAAAATATTTTAACGGGTAGGTAACACCCGAGGAATATTTAGATTTCACAATAATAAGTTACACTGTACATTCTTCAAATCTGATTCAATGATCATCTATTATCCTGTTTACATTCACCGATATATGAATCTGTTCACCACAGAATAACCATTTACATTCAATTTCATATTTGGATTTTGACCTATCAGAATCCAACAAGTGGCATAATGAAGAAAACATTGGAAAAATAAAATTTGTTAGAAACAAACAAATTAACTATGAGAAATTTTGTTAAGAATACACGCTAACCAAATCCTAGCTAACTGTTCCTAGCTAACTGATTACATTTTATTTATCGCAGTTTATTTATCGCAATTTAATTATCGCAACTTTATTTATCGTCATTTAATTTCTGTTATTTATTTTACGCACTTTAAATATCGGGACACGTATACAAGGTTTTGACATATCATATCGACGCATCTATATATATTATTTGGAATAACCATAGACACTCTATATGCAGTAATGTTGGAGTTAGCTATACAGGGTTGAGGTTGATTCTACAATAATATATATGAATTATTGGACTGTTAACTGTGGATTACCAGCATTGGACAATTAAAAATGAATTAAAACATTGATTATAACATATGAAATTAAACAATTCTTCAAGTTTGCCACTTGATTTCATCTTAAACCTCATTTGTATCCTGACGATTACAATCTGTGTTCAAATCTTTCATGATTCTTGAAAACACCTCGATCGAGAGGATGAACCAGCCGCACTTCATCTACGGAAGAAAATATTGATGCATATAGTTATGCATCTGAAAAACTCTCGGAAACTGAGTAAACATTTAACACGTAGCTGTGCTAATTCCTTTAGTGTTATTATTACCCAAAATAATTTGGTAATCCCTTTCAAAGTAGCAAATTTTTTCACAGCTCCAGCAAGACAACTTTGACTTTTCGTTCTAAACAACCTTATGATAACTTTAATATACATACGTGCTCTTTTATTTTTACCAGGGAACCTTTTATATTCCACCATATTACCATCAGCATTTAATCATCTAAAAACACATTTCTCTTGAAACCACTTCGGATTGATAACCGATGATTCAGATATCGTAGCATTAAATGCAGAGAAAACAGAAAAATGGTAGATGGTCTTAATGGCCAAAAGTGATGATAAAAGAATGGAGTGTTGGGAGCACTCGATAGAAAATTTGGTACTGAAAAATGGATTGAGCAAATCATGAAGGAGACCAAGGACAAATACAAGTACCAAACCCTATATTCAAAGAATCCAGGTAATTCTGGATCCGATGAAACCTTTAGAGAATATCTTGCTCCAAAGTCATGTTAAAATCTTGCAGAAAATTTTCCCTTATCAACTTTCGAACTTAGAAATTCCAAAATATCATCACAAATATCTTCGATATTTCTGAGGATATTTTCATAAATATTCTTGTTCGAATTATCTACCTCTTCGTGTTTTCTGTACTCCATTATGTTGGAAACTTCAGTAAAATCTAAGTATTAATTATGAATGAATTGTGGAGAAGTGTTGGAATTGAAGCATGAGTTAGTATAATATAATGACACTTGGCCAACATGATTATATTACAATAAGTCATGCTGAGTTTCTAATGAAACGTGATGATGGTTCACAGTAGATCATACCATCATCAGGTGTCAGGTTACACGACTCTTTCATTCTACTTAATTTCTAAGCATATCACGGAAATATTTCCTTGATATTTCCGTTCTTCTGTAATTCCAACAATTTGTAATAAATCGTGCTATTTCATTTTCTTTCTGAATAGAAGATTTTCTTAAATTCCTTGAATTCCGAAAATCCACCATGACTACGTCAAAAGTAAAGACGAAACTTTTCACTCTATTGTGATAGCTTCACTCGTACGCTTCATATGATCGAATCGTCTTATCTAAATAATGATAAAGCTCTAATTATCAACTCATATTCACCATGAAAACATTTTTAGTGTTAGCCATGACGACCTCGATCAAATTTCGGGGACGAAATTTCTTTAACGGGTAGGTACTGTCACGACCTGGAAAATTTTGACTAATTTTAAACTGAACTCTCGATACGATTTAATATTTTTGACACGATAAGCAAAGTCTATAAGGTTGAGTCTCAAAAAGTTTGAACTGTTTCATGTATTCAATTGACCTTCGACTATTCTTGACGATTCACGAACAACTATTTATAAATATATATGTATATAGTTATATATAAATAAATATAATTATATAATAACTTGAACTGATAATTATCTTTTGAATGAAATTGTTGTTATAAATAATTATGTAAAATAAAATACTAAGTAATGAAAATATTATATATATATGATTAATAAAATTAAATTTATTTGTTTAAAAAAAAATATATATATAATTAGTAAATTCATTGATGTAATAAAACTTGTTATTTATAATGTATGCATATATATATATATATACATATATATATATATACATATATATATATACATATATATATATATATATACATATATATATATATATATACATATATATATATATATATATACATATATATATATATATATACATATATATACATATATATATATATATACATATATATATATATATATATACATATATATATATATATATATATATATATATATACATATATATATATATATATATACATATACATATATATATATATATATATATATATATATATATATATATATATATATATATATATATATATATATATATATATATATATATATATATATATATATATATATATATATATATATATATATATAGTATATTGAAAATGAATGATTTCGAGCTTAATTGGTAAACGTCGGTAACACTCGGTTGATGTTTTGGTAGTTTTAATATAGATATTGTACATGTTCATGAAGGATTGAAATAAAAGTTAGACTGTAAATTGATTACGAAGATTTTAGAGTTATCAAAAGATATTTTTATCTTTTTAGTTTAAATTTTACTACTCCGTACATACTACTTGGAACTAAAGATAAATATTAGACGAACCTTTTTAATCAGATTCCAAACAATTAATGACCATAATAAATAAAAGGACTTAATTTAAAAATTGGAGATTTTTAGGAACACCCTTATATATTAACTGTTTAGCAATGGACACGATATATATATTCGAGCTAAAAGTGTCGGTAACTAACTTACCAAAAGAACGGACGGCTGCATTACTATTATTCAATTTGACACAGTATCTTGGGATTTCTATTGGTGATTGAGTAATAATGCGTATAGATATTTCTTTAATATTACTGTGTTAAATTTGTCTTTGTTGTCTTCACTATATTATATATGCACATGATAAATTCATATAGCAAACACTCTCATCTACATTTGATCACTTTGCTTCCTCATAATCTTCCATCTACACCCGTCACCCTACACCGCCGTTTCCTGTATAACTCGATGAACTACAATCTTCAAGCTCGATCACCAAACACCACCTTAAATCACCACCATTACCACCTTCAACCTACAAACCCACAATCACCATGATCATCGACAACCACCACTTCCACCATCGTTACCGCTATAAACCAACAAAGAAAACCCTCACCATATATAAACTTACTAGACCTCATAATCTTACCATTTTTTTTCTTTCCCTTTCCTGTCGACATCACCACCACTTGCTCAACTTATGTTTCTGTCAAACTAAACCACTACTCACGATTGTTTCCGTTTCAAGATTACCATCTAGACACACCTTTATCTATCACACTCAACAACCATTTACAATCAAGAACAACGTTAAACCACCACTTTATTTACACAAGGCTGTTGCCATTTTTTTTTTCTGGTTTCTGTATTCGAACCCAAGAACCACACTAAACTGCCATCTCCTTTTTCTTCTCCCTGAATCCACAAACACCAACAGTTGTTGTTCACTGATTAGGACTACCAGATTGTTTCTGTTTCAGCCTGCAACAAAAATTAAAAACCCTTGAAGTTTGTTATTTACCTTCTTCATCGATTAAACCCATTTGCAAGCCTGCAACCATTTTTCGTTTCTTTTTATTTACAAATCACAGACCACCCCATCGTAGTTGCTTCAACTATCACTACTGCTGCATTTTTTTTATATATGTTCCTGTTTTACCTACGAGGGAGATGAAGCCATAAAGAGGAGGTATCAAATATGCATTATTTTGTCAAGCTTTGAAAAAAAAGGGTAATCATGTGGAACATATTGTAACACTAGTGGCAGATAAATATAATCAAGTAACTCCCACTTGATGTATATAATGGTATAATATTAATTGCTTGTAAATATTCGCTTGCTAAAAATCTATTAAGCCTCATCATGGGATGCATTCGAACCTAATTAAGATAATGGAACATGGATCGAATTATTTTTATAACTTGGGCCGAATACCTTGTTTTTGTGATTGGGCCGCCATAATCTTAATTTGTTCTTGGGCCACGTTAGAATTATGGACTAGAGATAAGAGTGTGATATGATATCGTGATCATGATAATGAAACTAGGATAATACGATCCTGATGATAACAGAAGGTGATAATGATGATAGTAATGACGAATTATAAAGATGATGAATTGGGTTTTAATTTAAGAAGGTGACAAACAGAAAATTGGTTAAAAGAAATGAGTTGACGATTTTAATTCAGAAAAACAAACACAGATGATTGGTTAAGGGTGTTAGCGAGTATTCGAGAGGTTGTGGGTTCAAGTCCTGGCTTGGGCAGTTTATTATGTTTTTGAGCCTTTAAAGGTTCGTGAATCCGAGGCTAACCCTATACTTGTTCAATGTCGTCATATGTATTTTTACCACAAAATACAATACTGTGAGTTTCATTTGCTCCCTTTTTAATTGCTTTTGCAATATATATTTTTGGGCTGAGAATACATGCGCTGCTTTTATAAATGTTTACGAAATAGACACAAGTACTTAAAATACATTCTACGTTGAGTTGTACCACTGGCATATTTCTCTGTAGCTTGGTAACTACTATTTACATGGGTATTGTAAACGCGAATCCTGTTGATAGATCTATCGGGCCTGACAACCCCAACCGGACTGGACGACCAGTATTCAACGGTTGCACAGTACTTCGTTTTGTAGGCTACACTTGGTACAGTGTAGTGAGATTTCATAATAAAGGGAATATGCGACGTTGATTAATAGTTAAGTATGGTTACCAAGTGCTCAACCACTTGAATGCTTTACATACACTTGCAAGTGTATTATGTTTATGATTATGAAATCTTGTGGTCTATTAATATATTAAAAAGATTGTTATGATAAACCTATGAACTCACCAACCTTTTGGTTGACACTTTTAAGCATGTTTATTCTCAGGTATGAAAGAAACCTTCCGCTATGCATTTACTCATTTTAGAGATATTACTTTTAGTCGTTCATGGCATATTTAAGTCAACGCCTCGCAATGGGACCAAATATTGATGATTTCGTCCAGGTGGATTAGGACGGGTCACTACATAAGTCTTGGTGGTCGAACGATACAGAAAATAGAAGTAGAAGAAACAATTCGTGTGGTGTCTTGGTGACTCTCGGTTGTGGGTTTTTGTGACTATTTTGTTAATCAAAACATAAATGGAATTAAAAGCAGAAGAAGTAGTTGTTCAAGTGGGTTGTGTGTTTGTATGTCATATGCATGTATGTAGGTATCATATATAATAATAATAGAATTAGTAATATAATATTAGAAATAATATAACACATGTTCTTTTAAAACTCAATTAACAGCTAACATATAATTGGAGTCTGGTGACACTATTTTACTTTACGGACTGGAATATTGTACTCCGTTGTTAAACAATAGCGGATAAAAGTCTTCGGAAAAATCCCAAATTTTTAAATTAACTATTTTTATTTATTTTGGTCACTATGGTATAAAATTCGATCATTAACTATTAAATAAAAATCACACTAATTATTCACTCCCAACCCCAAGTAAAATATCAAAAGTTTTAAAATTCAACAGATAGTTCCTAAATCTATTTTTAATAAGTCTATGGTTTATAAAACTCATTTTCGGATCACCGTTTATTTAAAATTACATAAGTTTCTTTTTAACTCATTTTCTATCATTCGAATGACAACTGAGCCTTACCGTCATTTACTAACTAATTTCGAAATCAGTAAATATATGTATTCTGTACACTTTATTTGTATGTATATATACTTTCTGAATAATATTTATTATATATTAGTATTATTTACATAATTACTTCTAACCATTACAATATATAATATTTCATTTTATTATCTATATATATATATATTGTGTATATATATATATATATATGTTTAATTATATGCATATCTATTTACAATTAATTGTTCGTGAATCGTTGAGATTAGTGGAAGGTCAATTGATTCCGTGAAGTAGTTCAAAACATGTTGAGATTTAACTAAAGTGACTTTGCTTATCGTGTCAGAAATATAAAGATTAAGTTTAAATTTGGTCAGAAATTTTCGGGTCGTCACATTCATAACATCATTCGAATCATATATATAAAACTATCTTATTCGAAGGTTTAAACTTGTAATCACTAGAACATAGTTTAGTTAATTCTAAACTTGTTCGCAAATAAAAGTTAATCCTTCTAACTTGACTTTTAAAATCAACTAGACACATGTTCTATATCTATATGATATGCTAACTTAATGATTTAAAACCTGAAAACACGAAAAACACTATGATATACGCCGTCGTTGTAACTCCGCGAGCTGTTTTGGGTTAGTTAATTAAAAACTATGATAAACTTTGATTTAAAAGTTGTTCTTATGGGAAAATGATTTTTCTTAAGAACATGAAACTATTTCCAAAAATCATGGTTAAACTCAAAGTGAAAGTATGTTTTTCAAAATGGTCATCAAGACGTCGTTCATTCGACTGAAATGACTACCTCTTATAATATTGACTTTTAACCTATATTTCCAACTATAAACTTATACTTATTTATATTCATAAACTTAAGTTCAATATGAAACCATAGCAACTTGAATCACTAAAAATGGATTTAAAACGAAGAAGTTATGGGTAAAACAAGATTGGATAATTTTGCTTGTTGTAGCTACGTGAAAATTAGTAACAAATCTATATTAATCATATCCTAGCTGACCTATATTGTATTATACATGTATTCTAATATATTATGGTATCTTGGGATACCATAGACACGTATACAAATGTTTTGACATATCATATCGACCCATGTATATATATTATTTGGAACAACCATAGACACTCTATATGCAGTAATGTTTGAGTTAGCTATACAGGGTTGAGGTTGATTCCAAAAAAATATATATACTTTGAGTTTTGATCTAGCCTGAGACGTGTATACACTGGGTCGTGAATTGATTCAAGATATTATATATCAATTTATTTCCGTACATCTAACTGTGGATAACTAGTTGTAGGTTACTAACGAGGACAGCTGACTTAATAAACTTAAAACAGTAAAACGTATTAAAAATGTTGTAAATATATTTTGAACATACTTTGATATATATGTACATATTTGTTATAGGTTCGTGAATCGACCAGTGGCCAAGTCTTACTTCCCGGCGAAGTAAAAATCAGAGTGAGTTATAGTCCCACTTTTAAAATCTAATATTTTTGGGATAAGAATACATGCAGTTTTATAAATGTTTTACGAAATAGACACAAGTAAATGAAACTACATTATATGGGTGAATGATCGAAGCCGAATATGCCCCTTTTTGCTTGGTAGCCTAAGAATTAGTAAACCGATCTACTAATTGACGCGAATCCTAAAGATAGATCTATTGGGCCTAACAAACCCCATCCAAAGTACCGAATGCTTTAGTTATTCGAATTCATTTTTATCATGTCCGAAGGATTTCTAGGAATGATAGGGGATATTCTTATATGTATCTTGTTAATGTCGGTTACCAGGTGTTCACCATATGAATAATTTTTATCTCTATGTATGAGATGTATATTGAAATATGAAATCTTGTGGTCTATTATTACGATTTTGATAAATATATAGGTTAAACCTATAACTCACCAACATTTTTGTTGACGTTCAAAGCATGTTTATTCTCAGGTGATTATTAAGAGCTTCCGCTGTTGCATGCTAAAATATGGACAAGATTTGGGGTCAGCATGCTTGTATAATATTGTTTAAAACTGCATTCGAGATTTACTTTGTTGTAACATATTAATATTGTAAACCAATATGTATTGGTAGTGTGTAAGTGTGATATTTTTAGATTATCATTTCTTAATAATCTAGGTGGTGTCCTTTTAACCTTGTCGATAAAATAAAGGTTATGGTTTGTTTTAAAAACGAATGCAGTCTTTGAAAAACGTCTCATATAGAGGTCAAAACCTCGCAAAGAGATCAATTAATATGAAAAGTTTATAATCGATATGAACGGGACATTTCAGTTGGTATCCGAGCGTTGGTCTTAAAGAACCAGAAATTTGCATTAGTGTGTCGTATCGAGTTTGTTAGGATACGTTAGTGAGTCTGGACTTCGATCGTGTTTTTCTTTAAAATCGATTGCTTAACACTTTTGTTGGAAACTATATATTACTAACATGTAAATATTATGTGATATATTAACCTCTTAATGTGTTTGATATTGTGTGATAGATGTCTACCACTAGTACATATCCCATCGACTCACCTAATAATAATGAAGAGTCGAATATATATTGGGAAGATTCACAAGTTCCTGAGGAACCGGAAGAAGAGGAACCGGAAGAAGAAGAACCGGAAGAAGAGGAACCGGAAGAAGAAGAGGTTCTGGAGGAGGAAATATTAGTAACCATAGAAAAACAGATAAATAATAGAAAATCCTCAACCAACGGACCAAAGTTAAAAATGGTCAATGGTGTTTCTGTCAAGGAAGCAAAATATTGGGAAGATATTCCCAATTTTCCGATGAATCGGATCCCGATGAGGATCCCGATGATGTTATAGAAATTAGCTCGACCCAATTTAATAAAGCAAAAGAAAATAATAAGGGAAAAGGTATAAAAATAGAGAAACCTGATTCCAACTCCGATGAACTTTATATGTATCGGCAACATCCGTATTTCCTAAATTGTAACAGTAACCCGAGAACCTCTAAACCACCAAGTTTTTCTAAACCATTGTGGAAAACGACGGCTCGTATTAGAGGAACACCATATATCCCTAGAAAATTAGGAAAACGAACCAAGTTCGAAGAAGAAGAAACCAGTGATTCAGATTAGAGGGTTGTAATCATGTTGTGTATTATATGTATTGTAGTGTGCTTGTACTTTTATGTTCTATGTAAAAATTGCTTGTATTATTTGTTAATTATCTTTTACGAATCTAATCCTTGTCTATTTTACAGTATAAAAACACAAAATGGACGTTAAGGATAGATGACCAAATATTTTAGAAGACCTACCAGGGGATATGATTGATGAAATCTTATCTAGAGTCAGTCAGAATTCATCGGCACAACTATTTATGGCGACATTAGTTTGTCAAATATTTGAAAGACGTTCTATGAATGCCTTTGTTAATAAAAGGCTTTCCTTTGATAGATGGGGCATATCACATTGGGGAGACAATAAGTTGCGCCGTGTTTTCTTTAAAGCGCTAAATGCGGGAAACCTAGAAGCAATTTTTCGCTACGGGTTGAGAACCTATTTTGACTCTACCTATCCCAACATAGGACTTCGTGCTTTAGAAAGAGCTTCTAACATGCAACATAAAGAAGCATGTTATGCTTACGGGTTAGTGATGTTTGCTTCTCACCGAAGTGAGAAAAAGAACATCGGATTACAACTATTAAATGAAACATTCCCACAAGTGACAGACTCAGTAGTTGGGGTGAGAAACAAGGTTTTTAGATTATTACGGGGCTGTTGGACATTACGAAACCCTTGTCATTTTGATGAAATTACAACATGCTACCTAGCCAATGGTCATAACGGTTATTTTCCACAAGACCAAGGATGAGAAGTCGTCTTAGTAAAACCAGAATGCATGACTTGTTTCTGGACTTATGAGTTACGTGTCTTTATTACCTTTGCTGAACGACTTGCGTATTAACTAGATTTATCTTCAAAACTGTCTTGTATCAAAGTTATTGTGTGCTATATTTCATGTTATATGTAATATAGCGGAATTGTAAGTTTGAAGAATATTTGAATGTGATATATTATTATAATCAGTTTTTCATATGGAATTGTAGTAGTTGAATTGTATATTAGCTACTAAGTATGAACTTAACGGGTAGGTAGTACCCGAATTAAAACTTATAAAACGCTAATAAGAAGAAAAAAAGCTTTTATAAATGAGTTCATATTATGCTATGAGATACTATTGACTACTCTTAATATTCTGTATGATTAACTCAATTCAGTTGGCTATTTTAAAGGAAATGGCACCAACTACTCGACACACCATGAATATGAGTGAAGAGGAATTTCGTACCTTCCTTACTGCAAACATAGCCGCAGTACAGGCTGCGCTACATACCAATAATAACTCTGAATCTAACAATGCAGCTAACGGCGCAAGAAATTGTGTAGGATGCTCCTACAAAGAATTCACTGCCTGCAAACCTTTGGAATTTGATGGAACCGAAGGACCAATTGGATTGAAACGGTGGACCGAGAAGGTCGAATAGGTGTTTGCCATAAGTAAGTGTACTGAAGAGGACAAAGTTAAGTACGCTACGCACACCTTCACAGGTACTGCGTTAACGTGGTGGAACACCTATCTTGAACAGGTAGGACAAAATGCTGCTTACGTACTACCGTGGTCGGCATTTAAGCAATTGATGAACTAGCAGTATCGTCCTAGAAACGAAGTCAATAAGCTCAAGGTAGAGCTTAGAGAGTTACGAACACAAGGGTTCGACATTACCACATAGGAATGACGATTCACAGAGTTGTGCCTATTGTGTCCGGGAGTGTTCGAAGATGAAGAAGAGAAGATCAATGCGTTTATAAAAGGGTTACCAGTAAGGATTTAAGAAGATGTGAGTTCACACGAGCCCGCTTCCATACAAAAGGCAAGTCGAATGGCTCATAAACTCATAAATCAAATTGAGGGAAGAATTAAAGAGCAGGTGGCCGAAGAAGCCAACATGAAACAACTCAAGAGGAAGTGGGAGGAAAACGGTGACAAGAATCACCAGTACAACAACAATAACAATTACAACCACAATCGCAACAACTATCCCAATAACCGCAACAATAATCACAACAATAACCGCAATGCTAACAATAACTATAACAAACGTCCCAACAACAACAACAACTACAACAACCGTTTCAACAATAATAACAATCCTAACAATAACCTCAATAACAACAACGGCAACAAAAACCAAAAACAGCCATGTCATAGGTGTGAAGAAAATCACCCGGGGTTTTGCACTACATTTTGCAACAGGTGTAAAAGAAATGGTCATAGCGCGACAAAGTGTGAGGTCTACGGACCAAGGGTTAACACCACTAAAGGAACAAATAGTGTCGGAACAAGTAATGCCGGAACGAATAGTGTCAGAGCAAGTAATACCAACGCTGTTTGTTATAAATGTGAAAAACCAGGCCACATTATTAGAAATTGCCAGAATCAGGGGAATACTAATGGGCAGGGCCGCGGAAGAGTTTTCAATATAAATGCGGCAGAAGTACAGGAAGACCCGGAGCTTGTTACGGGTACGTTTCTTATTGACAATAAATCTGCTTATGTTTTATTTGATTTGGGTGCGGATAGAAGCTATATGAGTAGAGATTTTTGTGCTAAATTAAGTTGCCCATTGACGCCTTTAGATAATAAATTTTTACTCGAATTAGCAAACGGTAAATTAATTTCAGCAGATAATATATGCCGGGATAGAGAAATTAAACTGGGGGATGAAACGTTTAAGATTGATTTAATAACAGTCGAGTTAGGGAGTTTTGATGTAATAATTGGCATGGACTGGTTGAAAAAGGTGAGAGCAGAGATCATTTGTTACAAAAATGCGATTCGCATTATGCGTGAAAAAGGAAAACCTTTAATGGTGTACGGGGAAAAGAACAACGCGAAGTTAAATCTTATTAGTAGTTTGAAGGCGCAAAAACTAATAAGAAAAGTTTGTTACGTCATTCTAGCACACATCGAGGAAGTTAAACCTGAAGAAAAGAACATCAGTGAGGTTCCCATCGCAAAAGAATTTCCTGATGTATTTTCGAAAGAATTACCGGGATTACCCCCACATCGATCCGTTGAATTTCAAATAGACCTTGTACCAGGAGCTGCACCAATAGCTCGTGCTCCATACAGACTCGCACCCAGCGAAATGAAAGAATTAAAAAATTAGTTACAGGAACTTTTAGAGCGTGGTTTCATTCGACCAAGTACATCACCATGGGGAGCTCCTGTTCTGTTTGTCAAGAAGAAAGATGGTACATTCAGGTTGTGTATCGACTACCGAGAGTTGAACAAACTTACCATCAAGAACCGTTACCCATTACCGAGAATCGACGATTTATTTGATCAACTACAAGGCTCGTCGGTTTATTCGAAGATCGATTTATGTTCTGGATATTATCAAATGCGGGTGAAGGAGGATGATATTCCGAAGATTGCTTTTAGGACGCGTTACGGTCATTACGAGTTTATGGTTATGCCATTTGGATTGACTAACGCACCAGCTGTGTTCATGGACCTCATGAACCGAGTGTGTGGGCCATATCTTGACACGTTTGTCATTGTTTTCATCAATGACATACTTATTTACTCGAAGAATGATCAAGAGCACGAAGAAAATTTGAGAAAAGTGCTAGAGTTGCTGAGAAAAGAAAAACTGTACGCTAAGTTTTCAAAGTGTGCATTTTGGTTGGAAGAAGTTAAATTCCTCGGTCACATAGTGAACAAAGAAGGTATTCAGGTGGATCCAGCAAAGATTGAAAACGTTGAAAAGTGGGAAACCCCGAAAACTCCGAAACACATACGCCAATTTTTAGGGCTGGCTGGTTATTACAGGAGATTCATTCAAGATTTTTCCAAAATAGCAAAACCCTTGACTGCATTAACGCATAAAGGGAAGAAATTTGAATGGAAGGATGAACAAGAGAAAGCGTTTCAATTGTTGAAGAAAAAGTTAACTGCGGCACCTATATTGTCATTACCTGAAGGGAATGATGATTTTGTGATATATTGTGACGCCTCAAAGCAAGGTCTCGGTTGTGTATTAATGCAACGAACGAAGGTAATTGCTTATGCGTCTAGACAATTGAAGATTCATGAGTAGAACTATACGACGCATGATTTGGAATTAGGCGCGGTTGTTTTTGCATTAAAGACTTGGAGGCACTACTTATATGGGATCAAAAGTATTATATACCGACCACAAAAATCTTCAACACATATTTAATTAGAAACAACTGAACATGAGACAGCGCAGGTGGATTGAATTGTTGAATGATTACGACTTTGAGATTCGTTACCACCCGGGGAAGGCAAATGTGGTAGCCGACGCCTTGAGCAGAAAGGACAGATAACCCATTCGAGTAAAAGCTAGGAATATAATGATTCACACTAACCTTACTACTCAAATAAAGGAGGCGCAACAAGGAGTTTTAAAAGAGGGAAATTTAAAGGATGAAATACCCAAAGGATCGGGGAAGCATCTTAATATTCGGGAAGACGGAACCCGGTATAGGGTTGAAAGAATTTGGGTACCAAAATTTGGAGATATGAGAGAAATGGTACTTAGAGAAGCTCATAAAACCAGATACGCAATATATCCTGGAGCGGGGAAGATGTACAAGGATCTCAAAAAACATTTTAGGTGGCCGGGTATGAAAGCCGATATTGCTAAATACGTAGGAGAATGTTTGACATGTTCTAAGGTCAAAGCTGAGCATCAGAAACCATCAGGTCTACTTCAACAATCTGAAATCCTGGAATGGAAATGGGAAAACATTACCATGGATTTCATCACTAAATTGCCAAGGACTGCAAGTGGTTTTGATACTATTTGGGTAATAGTTGATCATCTCACCAAATCATCACACTTCCTACCAATAAGAGAAGATGACAAGATGGAGAAGTTAGCACGACTGTATTTGAAGGAAGTCGTCTCCAGACATGGAATACTAATCTCTATTATCTCTGATAGGGATGGCAGATTTATTTCAAGATTCTGGCAGACATTACAGCAAGCATTAGGAACTCGTCTAGACATGAGTACTGCCTATCATCCACAAACTGATGGGAAGAGCGAAAGGACGATACAAACGCTTGAAGACATGCTACGAGCATGTGTTATTGATTTCGGAAACAGTTGGGATCGACATCTACCGTTAGCAGAATTTTCCTACAACAACAGCTACCATTCAAGAGTTGAGATGGCACCGTTTGAAGCACTTTATGGTAGAAAGTGCAGGTCTCCAATTTGTTGGAGTGAAGTGGGGGATAGACAGATTACTGGTCCAGAGATAATACAAGAAACTACCGAGAAGATCATTCAAATTCAACAACGGTTGAAAACCGCCCAAAGTCGATAAAAGAGCTACGCTGACATTAAAAGAAAAGATTAGAATTTGAAATTGGAGAGATGGTCATGCTTAAAGTTGCACCTTGGAAAGGCGTTGTTTGATTTGGTAAACGAGGGAAATTAAATCCAAGGTATATTGGACCATTCAAGATTATTGATCGTGTCGGACCAGTAGCTTACCAACTTGAGTTACCTCAATAACTCGCGGCTGTACATAACACTTTCCACGTCTCAAATTTGAAGAAATGTTTTGCTAAAGAAGATCTCACTATTCCGTTAGGTGAAATCCAAATTAATGAAAAACTACAATTCATTGAAGAACCCGTCGAAATAATGGATCGTGAGGTTAAAAGACTCAAGCAAAACAAGATACCAATTGTTAAGGTTCGATGGAATGCTCGTAGAGGACCCGAGTTCACCTGGGAACGAGAAGATCAAATGAAGAAGAAATACCCGCACTTATTTCTAGAAGATACGTCAACGCCTCCAACTACTTAAAATTTCGGGACGAAATTTATTTAACGGGTAGGTACTGTAGTGACCCGAACTTTTCCATGTTTATATATATTAAATGCAATTGATATTTACATGATTAAGTGTTTCCAACATGTTAAGCAATCAAACTTGTTAAGACTTGATTAATTGAAATAGGTTTCATATAGACAATTGACCACCCAAGTTAACCAGCGATTCACGAACGTTAAAACTTGTAAAAACTATATGATGACATATATATGGATATATATATATATAGTTAACATGATATTATGATAAGTATGCATCTCATTAGGTATTTTAACAATGAGTTATATACATAAAATTGAGACTACTGAATTAAGAAACTCGAAAACTATATATATAACGATTATCGTTATAACAACGTCTTACTAAATACATATGAATCATATTAAGATATTGATACACTATATTTAAACATGATAAATGATAAGTAAACATATCATTAAGTGTATTAACAACGAACTACATGAAATTTCCCGTTCTTATTGATTAAAAACGTTCCATATTAATTGATTTCGTTGCGAGGTTTTGACCTCTATATGAGACGTTTTTTTAAAGACTGCATTCATTTTTAAAACAAACCATAACCTTTATTTCATAAATAAAGGTTTAAAAAGCTTTACGTAGATTATCAAATAATGATAATCTAAAATATCCTGTTTACACACGACCATTACATAATGGTTTACAATACAAATATGTTACATCGAAATCAGTTTCTTGAATGCAGTTTTTACACAATATCATACAAACATGGACTCCAAATCTTGTCCTTATTTTAGTATGCAACAGCGGAAGCTCTTAGTATTCTCCTGAGAATAAACATGCTTTAAACGTCAACAAAAATGTTGGTGAGTTATAGGTTTAACCTATATATATCAAATCGTAACAATAGACCACAAGATTTCATATTTCAATACACATCCCATACATAGAGATAAAAATCATTCATATGGTGAACACCTGGTAACCGACATTAACAAGATGCATATATAAGAATATCCCCATCATTCCGGGACACCCTTCGGATATGATATACATTTCGAAGTACTAAAGCATCCGGTACTTTGGATGGGGTTTGTTAGGCCCAATAGATCTATCTTTAGGATTCGCGTCAATTAGGGTGTCTGTTCCCTAATTCTTAGATTACCAGACTTAATAAAAAGGGGCATATTCGATTTCGATAATTCAACCATAGAATGTAGTTTCACGTACTTGTGTCTATTTTGTAAATCATTTATAAAACCTGCATGTATTCTCATCCCAAAAATATTAGATTTTAAAAGTGGGACTATAACTCACTTTCACAGATTTTTACTTCGTCGGGAAGTAAGACTTGGCCACTGGTTGATTCAAGAACCTATAACAATATATACATATATATCAAAGTATGTTCAAAATATATTTACAACACTTTTAATATATTTTGATGTTTTAAGTTTATTAAGTCAGCTGTCCTCGTTAGTAACCTACAACTAGTTGTCCACAGTTAGATGTACAGAAATAAATCGATAAATATTATCTTGAATCAATCCACGACCCAGTGTATACGTATCTCAGTATTGATCACAACTCAAACTATATATATTTTGGAATCAACCTCAACCCTGTATAGCTAACTCCAACATTCACATATAGAGTGTCTATGGTTGTTCCGAAATATATATAGATGTGTCGACATGATACGTTGAAACATTGTATACGTGTCTATGGTATCTCAAGATTACATAATATACAATACAAGTTGATTAAGTTATGGTTGGAATAGATTTGTTACCAATTTTCACGTAGCTAAAATGAGAAAAATTATCCAATCTTGTTTTACCCATAACTTCTTCATTTTAAATCCGTTTTGAGTGAATCAAATTGCTATGGTTTCATATTGAACTCTATTTTATGAATCTAAACAGAAAAAGTATAGGTTTATAGTCGGAAAAATAAGTTACAAGTCGTTTTTATAAAGGTAGTCATTTCAGTCGAAAGAACGACGTCTAGATGACCATTTTAGAAAACATACTTCCACTTTGAGTTTAACCATAATTTTTGGATATAGTTTCATGTTCATAATAACAATCATTTTCTCAGAATAACAACTTTTAAATCAAAGTTTATCATAGTTTTTAATTAACTAACCCAAAACAGCCCGCGGTGTTACTACGACGGCGTAAATCCGGTTTTACGGTGTTTTTCGTGTTTCCAGGTTTTAAATCATTAAGTTAGCATATCAGAGGAATATTCAAATGAGACCAAACTTTAAGTTGAGATTCAAGGGACCAATCAGATTGCAACACGTGGCGCGATAATCACATGTGATTGAAAAAAAAAATTAAAAAAAAAAATTTCGAAAAAAAAAATTTCAAAAAATTTTTTTTTTTCGAATTTTTTTTAATTTTTTTGAAATTTTTTTTTTAATTTTTTTTTCAATCACATGTGATTAAATTTAACATGCAGTAAATCACATGTGCTTGGGCATGCCAATTACATGTGATTGTAAAACCCAATCACATGTGATTGTTGCATGTCAAATCCAATCACATGTGATTGAAAAATAAAATTCAGTAAAATGACGAATAATAACGAATTTCACTAAATTTGTGCTAAAACCTTCAAACACCAAGTTTTGGATCAAAACTTGATTAAATCACCGAATTAAAGTCTAAAATTTTGAAGATATGATCACGAAACGCTAACAAACTTGATCAAATCACCGAATTAAAGTATGTTTCCGGTTGAATTTTTTTTAAAAAAATTGTAATTTTTTTAATCACATGTGATTGGATTTGATATGCAGAATTATATGTGATTGAGTTCCACAATCACATGTGATTGGGTTTTACAATCACATGTGATTGGATTTGACATGCTAAATTTAAAAATAAAAAATTTCATAAAAAAAAAATTTTCGAATTTTTTTTTTAAATTTAAAAAAAAAAATTTTAAAAAATTTTTAATTTTTTTTCTAATCACATGTGATTGTCGCGCCACATGTCGCGCTCTGATTGGTCCATTGAATTTCAAGCAAATGTTTGGTTTCAAGGGAATACAACTCTAGCATATCATATAGATATAGAACATGTGTTTAATTGATTTTAAAAGTCAAGTTAGAAGGATTAACTTTTATTTGCGAACAAGTTTAGAATTAACTAAACTATGTTACAGTGATTACAAGTTTAAACCTTCGAATAAGATAGCTTTATATGTATGAATCGAATGATGTTATGAACATCATTACTAGCTCAAGTTCCTTGGATAAACCTACTGGAAATGAGAAAAATAGATCTAGCTTCAAAGGATCCTTGGATGGCTTGAAAGTTCTTGAAGCAGAATCATGACACGAAAAGAATTTCAAGTAAGATTTCCACTCGAAATAAGATTGTTATAGTTATAAAAATTGAATTAAAGTTTGAATATGATTATTACCTTGTATTAGAAAGATAACCTACTGTAAGTAACAAAGGTTTCTTAATCTTGGATGATTACTTGGAATGGATTTAGAAAACTTGGAAGTAAACTTGCAATATTGGAAGTATTCTTGATTTTATGAAACTAGAACTTTTGGAATTTATGAAGAACACTTAGAACTTGAAGATAGAACTTGAGAGAGATCAATTAGATGAAGAAAATTGAAGAATGAAAGTGTTTGTAGGTGTTTTTGGTCGTTGGTGTATGGATTAGATATAAAGGATATGTAATTTTGTTTTCATGTAAATAAGTCATGAATGATTACTCATATTTTTGTAATTTTATGAGATATTTCATGCTAGTTGCCAAATGATGGTTCCCACATGTGTTAGGTGACTCACATGGGCTGCTAAAAGCTGATCATTGGAGTGTATATACCAATAGTAAATACATCTAAAAGCTGTGTATTGTACGAGTACGAATACGGGTACATACGAGTAGAATTGTTGATGAAACTGAAAGAGGATGTAATTGTAAGCATTTTTGTTAAGTAGAAGTATTTTGATAAGTGTCTTGAAGTCTATCAAAAGTGTATGAATACATATTAAAACACTACATGTATATACATTTTAACTGAGTCTTTAAGTCATCGTTAGTCGTTACATGTAAGTGTTGTTTTGAAACCTTTAGGTTAACGATCTTGTTAAATGTTGTTAACCCAATGTTTATAATATCAAATGAGATTTTAAATTATTATATTATCATGATAATATGATGTATGAATATCTCTTAATATGATATATATACATTAAATGTCGTTACAACGATAATCGTTACATATATGTCTCGTTTCAAAATCATTAAGTTAGTAGTCTTGCTTTTACATATGTAGTTCATTGTTAATATACTTAATGATATGTTTACTTATCATAATATCATGTTAACTATATATATATATATATATATATATATATATATATATATATATATATATATATATATATATATATATATATATATATATATATATATATATATATATATATATATATATATCCATATATCCATATATATGTCATCATATAGTTTTTACAAGTTTTAACGTTCGTGAATCACCGGTCAACTTGGGTGGTCAATTGTCTATATGAAACCTATTTCAATTAATCAAGTCTTAACAAATTTGATTGCTTAACATGTTGGAAACACTTAATCATGTAAATAACAATTTCATTTAATATATATAAATATCGAAAAGTTCGGGTCACTACACTACATATGTAAAAACAAGACTACTAACTTAAGGACTTCGAAACGAGACATATAGGTAACGATTATCGTTGTAACGACATTTAAGTGTATATATATCATATTAAGATATATTAATACATCATAATATCATGATAATATAATAATTTAACATCTCATTTGATATAATAAACAATGGGTTAACAACATTTAATAAGATCGTTAACTTAAAGGTTTCAAAACAACACTTACATGTAACGACTAACGATGACTTAACGACTCAGTTAAAATGTATATACATGTAGTTTTTTAATATGTATTCATACACTTTTGAAAGACTTCAAGACACTTATCAAAGTACTTCTACTTAACAAAAATGCTTACAATTACATCCTCGTTCATTTTCATCAACAATTCTACTCGTATGCACTCGTATTTGTACTCGTACAATACCCAACTTCTAAATGTATTTACTATTGGTATATACACTCCAATGATTAGCTCTTAGCAGCCTTTGTGAGTCACCTAACACATGTGGGAACCATCATTTAACATCTAGAAAGAAATATCTAACAAAACAACAAACTAACGGAGACTATATGACACCATGTAATTCACATTTTTTTACACTCTCATAAACACTTTCACTTTTCAATTTTTATGCATCAAACTAAACTCTCTCAAGTGTTCTTCAATTGTTCTAAGTGTTCTTCATCATCTTCATCAAAATCTAGCTCAATCTACTTCATAAATCCATACATAAACCAAGATACAAAACAACTACTCAAGAACACACCAACAACACTTCCAAGTATGCTAGCTTACTTTCAATCTTGCAAATCCATTTCAAGTGATCATCCAACCTTAATAAATCTTTCTTATTTACAGTAAGATATCTTTATAATACAAGGTAATACTCATATTCAAACTTTTATTCAATTTCTATAACTATAACAATCTTATTTCGAGTGGAAATCTTACTTGAACTTGTTTTTGTGTCATGATTTTGCTTCAAGAACTTTCAAGCCATCCAAGGATTCTTTGAAGCTATATCTATTTTTCTCATTTCCAGTAGGTTTATCCAAAAAACTTGAGGTAGTAATGATATTCATAACATCATTCGAATCATATATATAAAACTATCTTATTCGAAGGTTTAAACTTGTAATCACTAGAACATAGTTTAGTTAATTCTAAACTTGTTCGCAAACAAAAATTAATCCTTCTAACTTGACTTTTAAAATCAACTAGACACATGTTCTATATCTATATGATATGCTAACTTAATGATTTAAAACCTGAAAACACGAAAAACACCGTAAAACTGGATATACGCCGTCGTAGTAACACCGCAGGCTGTTTTGGGTTAGTTAATTAAAAACTATGATAAACTTTGATTTAAAAGTTGTTCTTTTGGGAAAATGATTTTTCTTATGAACGTGAAACTATATCCAAAAATCATGGTTAAACTCAAAGTGGAAGTATGTTTTTTAAAATGGTCATCAAGACGTCGTTCTTTCGACTAAAATGACTACTTCTTATAATATTGACTTGTAACCTATATTTCTGACTATAAACGTATAATTTTTCTATTTAGATTCATAAACTTAAGTTCAATATGAAACCATAGCAAGTTGAATCACTAAAAACAGATTTAAAACGAAGAAGTTATGGGTAAAACAAGATTGGATAATTTTGCTTATTGTAGTTACGTGAAAATTAGTAACAAATCTATATTAATCATATCCTAGCTAACTTATATTGTATTATACATGTATTCTAATATATTTTGTAATCTTGGGATACCATAGACACGTATACAAATGTTTTGACATATCATATCGACCCATGTATATATATTATTTGGAACAACCATAGACACTCTATATGCAGTAATGTTTGAGTTAGCTATACAGGGTTTCGGTTGATTCCAAAAAAATATATATACTTTGAGTTATGATATAGCCTGAGACGTGTATACACTGGGTCGTGGATTGATTCAAGATATTATATATCGATTTATTTCCATACATCTAACTGTGGACAACTAGTTGTAGGTTACTAACGAGGACAGCTGACTTAATAAACTTAAAACAGTAAAATGTATTAAAAATGTTGTAGATATATTTTGAACATACTTTGATATATATGTATATATTTGTTATAGGTTCGTGAATCGACCAGTGGCCAAGTCTTACTTCCCGACAAAGTAAAAATATGTGAGAGTGAGTTATAGTCCCACTTTTAAAATCTAATATTTTTGGGATGAGAATACATGCAGTTTTATAAATGTTTTCCGAAATAGACACAAGTAAATAAAACTACATTATATGGGTGAATGATCGAAGCCGAATATGCCCCTTTTTGCTTGGTAGCCTAAGAATTAGTAAACCGATCTACTAATTGACTCGAATCCTAAAGATAGATCTATTGGGCCTAACAAACCCCATCCAAAGTACCAGATGCTTTAGTACTTTGAATTCGTTTTTATCAAGTCCGAAGGATTTCCTGGAGTGATAGGGGATATTCTTATATGCATCTTGTTAATGTCGGTTACCAGGTGTTCACCATATGAATGATTTTTATCTCTATGTATGGGATGTATATTGAAATATGAAATCTTGTGGTCTATTATTACGATTTTGATAAATATAAAGGTTAAACCTATAACTCACCAACATTTTTGTTGACGTTCAAAGCATGTTTATTCTCAGGTGATTATTAAGAGCTTCCACTGCTGCATGCTAAAATATGAACAAGATTTGGTGTCAGCATGCTTGTATAATATTGTTTAAAACTGCATTCGAGATTTACTTTGTTGTAACATATTAATATTGTAAACCAATATGTATTGGTAGTGTGTAAGTGTGATATTTTTAGATTATCATTTCTTGATAATCTAGGTGGTGTCCTTTTAACCTTGTCGATAAAATAAAGGTTATGGTTTGTTTTAAAAACGAATGCAGTCTTTGAAAAACGTCTCATATAGAGGTCAAAACCTAGCAAAGAGATCAATTAATATGAAATGTTTATAATCGATATGAACGGGACATTTCAAATATAATATGCTACACTACAACACACAACCATGGTTAACCAATAGTACAAAGGAATGGTACTCGCATTTCCCATCGGTGTTCATAACAACCATTAGAGTAGTTAACACGTCGTACACTAACCCCACGGGTGGCATCTTAACACGTTGACACTTCACCCTGGGTGGCGCCTTAACACGTCAACACTTCACCCGTCATACTTCCCGGAGTGGTGTCTTAACACGTCGACACTTCACCTCCCGAGTGGTGTCTTAACACGTCAACACTTCACTCGTCACGTGAAATGTGGTGTCTTAACACGTCGACACCTCACACCTCATGCTACACAAATAAATACATTATATACGCACACATATAATTATTCCACTCACCTAATCGCCTAGGTGACGATTACATAATCCGCAAGCTTCGAAGTAAAGTACCTAATACATTAAGTACACATTCAATACACAAATTCGTTGGACTAAACACCAACACTTAACTCTTGTGCATTTAATGACCCATTTGCATTAAATGACCCATTTACACCAAAACCACCCATTCAAGGCCACGACTTATCATTAATCACTAAAAGCTAGTGATTAGAGTCCCATAATACCAACTAACACAATTTAGGGTATTTTCATACCCATCTTGCCCAACTAGGTTAACCATTACCCATTTGACCCATTTTAACATTAAGACTCATAATTTGGTCAAACTTGAACCCATTAACAACCTTTCACTAACACACGAGTGTATTAGTGATTTAACAACACAAATACCCTATAAACACCAAATTACAAGACCAAATCCTAGATTACAAACCTTAGGGTTTCTATACATCAATTTAATCCAAATTCACCCATTTAACCCCCAAATGAGTCTTACAAGCCTTAAATGAACAAACCCTAGCTATAAATCAAATAGAACTCAAAACTCGAAGTTAAAACTTATCAACACTATCACAACGTAGCTAGAGATGTAGGGAACAACTTTAAAACTTGAACTCGGGTGAGATTTGGCCTTCTTCATCCCAAAGTGAGCTCTCTCTCTCTCTCTCTCTCTCTCTCACTAAAACTCTATCGCTCTCTATAGAATTTAAGTGTGTAATTGAATGGGTGATAAATGTGTTAGGGATAAGCTTTGTATCAGCTTTTAAGTCCCCAAACCGTTCTCCAAGTAAAAAAACCAAAACACCCTAAAGATCCCATTAATAACGGGTTAAAATTGTCAATTCAGCGTCACTGTCGCGTTTCGCGACAACCTGTCGCTTTTCGCGACATCCAGGACGCGGCAATCCACACCAGGACGCGACAAAGTGGTCAGGTGAAGGGCTTTCGAGCCATCGCATTTTGAACCCACCTGTCGCGTATCGCGACACACCAGAACGTGACAAACCCTCTTCAAACGAGTAATAACGTTCTGAAGATCAAATGCGTACCGTAGGACATGTACGATGAAAAACGGGGTGTTACAACTCTCCCCCACTTAAATTTGATCACGTCCTCGTGATCCGCACCAACACTAGAAGTTAAGCACTTCTCCCTCGAACATTTCCACTTCCAACGCGGAGTCACACATGTAGTAATCACGCATCCGAATTCTCGCTTCGTACACTAACGCATCATATTACAACAACCGTACTTTATACTTCCATTCAACCAAAATTTCCACCACTCACTCGGAAGTACACCGTGAAAACTTCATAATATTCTTCCAATGGCCCTATGAATCCATCATTTTAAACGATATCGGGTAATCAACCCACGAGACAAAACTACCGCAACCGTTTGCTCGCACGCCGAGTATCCAAACTCGTACCATACACTTCATAATCGTCCTAATAGTAGAACAATTCATGTCAATCATCGTCGTCGCGCCTTTCAATCGTGGTGTATTCGGGAATCATCCCGACGCTTTTCGAAAATCTCTCGTATCTGCCATTCGGGAACTTCGCCATTCCAACTCATGTCGCAAAAATACCTTCACAATTTATTCCAAAGTCCAACTTGGGACTTCTCCGAAGACCATCGAAGTCTTCCTTTCCTAAATAGGCGACACCCGTTCGCCCATCACGTCTACTAAATAGGGATTATTCCGAAATCTCCGGTACTTACTCCACCACTTAGGGTTCTAATCCCTTACACCCACCTCCAAGGTGATAACATTTAGCGAAATCCTGACATTACACAAACCCACATGACCGGTCTCGACGCTGGTCATACTCTGAAATGTCCCGTTCTTATTGATTAAAAACGTTCCATATTAATTGATTTCGTTGCGAGGTTTTGACCTCTATATGAGACGTTTTTCAAAGACTGCATTCATTTTTAAAACAAACCATAACCTTTATTTCATAGATAAAGGTTTTAAAAAGCTTTACGTAGATTATCAAATAATGATAATCTAAAATATCCTGTTTACACACGACCATTACATAATGGTTTACAATACAAATATGTTACAACAAAATAAGTTTCTTGAATGCAGTTTTTACACAATATCATACAAGCATGGACTCCAAATCTCGTCCTTATTTAAGTATGCGACAGCGGAAGCTCTTAATAATCACCTGAGAATAAACATGCTTAAAACGTCAACAAAAATGTTGGTGAGTTATAGGTTTAACCTATATATATCAAATCATAATAATAGACCACAAGATTTCATATTTCAATACACATCCCATACATAGAGATAAAAATCATTCATATGGTGAACACCTGGTAACCGACATTAACAAGATGCATATATAAGAATATCCCCATCATTCTGGGACACCCTTCGGATATGATATAAATTTTGAAGTACTAAAGCATCCGGTACTTTGGATGGGGTTTGTTAAGCCCAATAGATCTATCTTTAGGATTCGCGTCAATTAGGGTGTCTGTTCCCTAATTCTTAGATTACCAGACTTAATAAAAGGGGCATATTCGATTTCGATAATTCAACCATAGAATGTAGTTTCACGTACTTGTGTCTATTTTGTAAATCATTTATAAAACCTGCATGTATTCTCATCCCAAAAATATTAGATTTTAAAAGTGGGACTATAACTCACTTTCACAGATTTTTACTTCGTCGGGAAGTAAGACTTGGCCACTGGTTGATTCACGAACCTATAACAATATATACATATATATCAAAGTATGTTCAAAATATATTTACAATACTTTTAATATATTTTGATATTTTAAGTTTATTAAGTCAGCTGTCCTCGTTAGTAACCTACAACTAGTTGTCCACAGTTAGATGTACAGAAATAAATCGATAAATATTATCTTGAATCAATCCACGACCCAGTGTATACGTATCTCAGTATTGATCACAACTCAAACTATATATATTTTGGAATCAACCTCAACCCTGTATAGCTAACTCCAACATTCACATATAGAGTGTCTATGGTTGTTCCGAAATATATATAGATGTGTCGACATGATAGGTCGAAACATTGTATACGTGTCTATGGTATCTCAAGATTACATAATATACAATACAAGTTGATTAAGTTATGGTTGGAATAGATTTGTTACCAATTTTCACGTAGCTAAAATGAGAAAAATTATCCAATCTTGTTTTACCCATAACTTCTTCATTTTAAATCCGTTTTGAGTGAATCAAATTGCTATGGTTTCATATTGAACTCTATTTTATGAATCTAAACAGAAAAAGTATAGGTTTATAGTCGGAAAAATAAGTTACAAGTCGTTTTTGTAAAGGTAGTCATTTCAGTCGAAAGAACGACGTCTAGATGACCATTTTAGAAAACATACTTTCACTTTGAGTTTAACAATAATTTTTGGATATAGTTTCATATTCATAATAAAAATCATTTTCTCAGAATAACAACTTTTAAATCAAAGTTTATCATAGTTTTTAATTAACTAACCCAAAACAGCCCGCGGTGTTACTACGACGGCGTAAATCCGGTTTTACGGTGTTTTTCGTGTTTCCTGGTTTTAAATCATTAAGTTAGCATATCATATAGATATAGAACATGTGTTTAGTTGATTTTAAAAGTCAAGTTAGAAGGATTAACTTTTGTTTGCGAACAAGTTTAGAATTAACTAAACTATGTTCTAGTGATTACAAGTTTAAACCTTCGAATAAGATAGCTTTATATGTATGAATCGAATGATGTTATAAACATCATTACTACCTTAATTTCCTTGGATAAACCTACTGGAAAAGAGAAAAATGGATCTAGCTTCAATGGATCCTTGGATGGCTCGAAGTTCTTGAAGTAGAATCATGACACGAAAACAAGTTCAAGTAAGATCATCACTTGAAATAAGATTGTTATAGTTATAGAAATTGAACCAAAGTTTGAATATGATTATTACCTTGTATTAGAATGATAACCTACTGTAAGAAACAAAGATTTCTTAAGGTTGGATGATCACCTTACAAGATTGGAAGTGAGCTAGCAAACTTGAAAGTATTCTTGATTTTATGAAACTAGAACTTTTGGAATTTATGAAGAACACTTAGAACTTGAAGATAGAACTTGAGAGAGATCAATTAGATGAAGAAAATTGAAGAATGAAAGTGTTTGTAGGTGTTTTTGGTCGTTGGTGTATGGATTAGATATAAAGGATATGTAATTTTGTTTTCATGTAAATAAGTCATGAATGATTACTCATATTTTTGTAATTTTATGAGATATTTCATGCTAGTTGCCAAATGATGGTTCCCACATGTGTTAGGTGACTCACATGGGCTGCTAAGAGCTGATCATTGGAGTGTATATACCGATAGTACATACATCTAAAAGCTGTGTATTGTACGAGTACGAATACGGGTGCATACGAGTAGAATTGTTGATGAAACTGAATGAGGATGTAATTGTAAGCATTTTTGTTAAGTAGAAGTATTTTGATAAGTGTATTGAAGTCTTTCAAAAGTGTATAAATACATATTAAAACACTACATGTATATACATTTTAACTGAGTCGTTAAGTCATCGTTAGTCGTTACATGTAAGTGTTGTTTTGAAACCTTTAGGTTAACGATCTTGTTAAATGTTGTTAACCCAATGTTTATAATATCAAATGAGATTTTAAATTATTATATTATCATGTATGAATATCTCTTAATATGATATATATACATTAAATGTCTCTACAACGATAATCGTTACATATATGTCTCGTTTAAAAATCATTAAGTTAGTAGTCTTGTTTTTACATATGTAGTTCATTGTTAATATACTTAATGATATGTTTACTTATCATAGTATCATGTTAACTATATATATATATCCATATATATGTCATCATATAGTTTTTACAAGTTTTAACGTTCGTGAATCACCGGTCAGCTTGGGTGGTCAATTGTCTATATGAAACATATTTCAATTAATCAAGTCTTAACAAGTTTGATTGCTTAACATGTTGGAAACATTTAATCATGTAAATATCAATCTCAATTAATATATATAAACATGGAAAAGTTCGGGTCACTACAGTACCTACCCGTTAAATAAATTTCGTCCCGAAATTTTAAGCTGTTGAAGGTGTTGACGAATCTTCTGGAAATAGATGCGGGTATTTCTTCTTCATCTGATCTTCACGCTCCCAGGTGAACTCGGGTCCTCTACGAGCATTCCATCGAACCTTAACAATTGGTATCTTGTTTTGCTTAAGTCTTTTAACCTCACGATCCATTATTTCGACGGGTTCTTCGATGAATTGAAGTTTTTCGTTGATTTGGATTTCATCTAACGGAATAGTGAGATCTTCTTTAGCAAAACATTTCTTCAAATTCGAGACGTGGAAAGTGTTATGTACAGTCGCGAGTTGTTGAGGTAACTCTAGTCGGTAAGCTACTGATCCGACATGATCAATAATCTTGAATGGTCCAATATACCTTGGATTTAATTTCCCTCGTTTACCAAATCGAACAACGCCTTTCCAAGGTGCAACTTTAAGCATGGCCATCTCTCCAATTTCAAATTCTATATCTTTTCTTTTAATGTCAGCGTAGCTCTTTTGTCGACTTTGGGCGGTTTTCAACCGTTGTTGAATTTGGATGATCTTCTCGGTAGTTTCTTGTATAATCTCCGGACCCGTAATCTGTCTATCCCCCACTTCACTCCAACAAATCGGAGACCTGCACTTTCTACCATAAAGTGCTTCAAACGGCGCCATCTCAATGCTTGAATGGTAGCTGTTGTTGTAGGAAAATTCTGCTAACGGTAGATGTCGATCCCAACTGTTTCCGAAATCAATAACACATGCTCGTAGCATGTCTTCAAGTGTTTGTATCGTCCTTTCGCTCTGTCCATCAGTTTGTGGATGATAGGCAGTACTCATGTCTAGACGAGTTCCTAATGCTTGCTGTATTGTCTGCCAGAATCTTGAAATAAATCTGTCATCCCTATCAGAGATAATAGAGATTGGTATTCCATGTCTGGAGACAACTTCCTTCAAATACAGTCGTGCTAACTTCTCCATCTTGTCATCTTCTCTTATTGGCAGGAAGTGTGCTGATTTGGTGAGACGATCAACTATTACCCAAATAGTATCAAAACCACTTGCAGTCCTTGGCAATTTAGTGATGAAATCCATGGTAATGTTTTCCCATTTCCATTCCAGGATTTCGGGTTGTTGAAGTAGACCTGATGGTTTCTGATGCTCAGCTTTGACCTTAGAACACGTCAAACATTCTCCTACGTATTTAGCAACATCGGCTTTCATACCCGGCCACCAAAAATGTTTCTTGAGATCCTTGTACATCTTCCCCGTTCCAGGATGTATTGAGTATCTGGTTTTATGAGCTTCTCTAAGTACCATTTCTCTCATATCTCCAAATTTTGGTACCCAAATCCTTTCAGCCCTATACCGGGTTCCGTCTTCCCGAATATTAAGATGCTTCTCCGATCCTTTGGGTATTTCATCCTTTAAATTTCCCTCTTTTAAAACTCCTTGTTGCGCCTCCTTTATTTGAGTAGTAATGTTATTATGAATCATTATATTCATAGATTTTACTCGAATGGGTTCTCTGTCCTTCCTGCTCAAGGCATCGGCTACCACATTTGCCTTCCCCGGGTGGTAACGAATCTCAAAGTCGTAATCATTCAATAATTCAATCCACCTACGCTGCCTCATATTCAGTTGTTTCTGATTAAATATGTGTTGAAGACTTTTGTGGTCGGTATATATAATACTTTTGACCCCATATAAGTAGTGCCTCCAAGTCTTTAATGCAAAAACAACCGCGCCTAATTCCAAATCATGCGTCGTATAATTTTGTTCGTGAATCTTCAATTGTCTAGACGCATAAGCAATCACCTTCGTTCGTTGCATTAATACACAACCGAGACCTTGCTTTGATGCATCACAATAAATCACAAAATCATCATTCCCTTCAGGCAATGACAATATAGGTGCCGTAGTTAGCTTTTTCTTCAATAACTGAAACGCTTTCTCTTGTTCATCATTCCATTCAAATTTCTTCCCTTTATGCGTTAATGCAGTCAAGGGTTTTGCTATTCTGGAAAAGTCTTGGATGAACCTTCTGTAGTAACCAGCTAGTCCTAAAAACTGGCGTATGTGTTTCGGAGTTTTCGGGGTTTCCCACTTTTCAACAGTTTCTATCTTTGCCGGATCCACCTTAATACCTTCTTTGTTCACTATGTGACCGAGGAATTGAACTTCTTCCAACCAAAATGCACACTTTGAAAACTTAGCGTACAATTCTTCCTTCCTCAATACTTCTAACACCTTTCTCAAATGTTCACCGTGTTCTTGGTCATTCTTTGAGTAAATAAGTATGTCATCAATGAAAACAATGACAAACTTGTCAAGGTATGGTCCACACACTCGGTTCATAAGGTCCATGAACACAGCTGGTGCATTAGTTAAACCAAACGGCATGACCATAAACTCGTAATGATCGTAACGTGTTCTGAAAGCAGTCTTTGGAATATCATCTTCTTTCACCCGCATTTGATGATACCCGGAACGTAAGTCAATCTTTGAATAAATAGACGAGCCTTGTAGTTGATCAAATAAGTCATCGATTCTCGGTAGTGGGTAGCGGTTCTTGATGGTAAGTTTGTTCAACTCTCGGTAGTCGATACACAACCTGAATGTACCATCTTTCTTCTTGACAAACAAAACAGGAGCTCCCCACGGTGATGTGCTTGGTCGAATGAAACCACGCTCTAAAAGTTCTTGTAATTGGCTTTGTAGTTCTTTCATCTCGCTGGGTGCGAGTCTGTAAGGAGCACGAGCTATTGGTGCAGCTCCTGGTACAAGATCTATTTGAAATTCAACGGATCGATGTGGGGGTAATCCCGGTAATTCTTTCGGAAATACATCAGGAAATTCTTTTGCGACGGGAACATCATTGATGCTCTTTTCTTCAGTTTGTACTTTCTCGACGTGTGCTAGAACAGCATAGCAACCTTTTCTTATTAGTTTTTGTGCCTTCAAATTACTAATAAGATGTAGCTTCGTGTTGCCCTTTTCTCCGTACACCATTAAGGGTTTTCCTTTTTCTCGTATAATGCGAATTGCATTTTTGTAACAAACGATCTCCGCTTTCACTTCTTTCAACCAGTCCATACCGATTATCACATCAAAACTCCCTAACTCTACTGGTATCAAATCAATCTTAAATGTTTCGCTAACCAGTTTAATTTCTCGATTCCGACATATATTATCTGCTGAAATTAATTTACCATTTGCTAATTCGAGTAAAAATTTACTATCCAAAGGCGTCAATGGACAACTTAATTTAGCACAAAAATCTCTACTCATATAGCTTCTATCCGCACCCGAATCAAATAAAACGTAAGCAGATTTATTGTCAATAAGAAATGTACCCGTAACAAGCTCCGGGTCTTCCTGTGCCTCTGCCGCATTAATATTGAAAACTCTTCCACGGCCTTGTCCATTCGTGTTCTCCTGGTTCGGGCAATTTCTAATAATGTGGCCCGGTTTTCCACATTTATAACAAACTACATTGGCATAACTTGCTCCGACACTACTTGCTCCGCCATTACTCGTTCCGACACCATTTGTTCCTTTCGTTCTATTAACCCCTGGTCCGTAGACCTCACACTTCGCCGCGCTATGACCATTTCTTTTACACTTGTTGCAAAATTTGGTGCAGAACCCCGAGTGATTCTTTTCACACCTTTGGCATAGCTGCTTCTGATTGTTGTTGTTGTTGCGGTTATTATTGTTGTTGGGATGATTGTTGTAGTTGTTGTTGTTGTTGTTGTTGTTGTTGTTGTTGGGCCGTTTGTTGTAGTTGCGATTGATGTTGCGATTGTTGGGATAATTGTTGCGATTATTGTTGTAATTGCTGTTATTGTTGTATTGGTGATTCTTATCACCATTTTCCTCCCACTTTCTTTTAACTTGCTTCACATTGGCCTCTTCAGCAGTCTGTTCTTTAATTCTTTCTTCAATCTGGTTCACGAGTTTGTGAGCCATTCTACATGCCTGTTGTATGGAGGCGGGCTCGTGTGAACTTATATCTTCTTGGATTCTTTCCGGTAATCCTTTCACAAACGCGTCGATCTTCTCTTCCTCATCTTCGAATGCTCCCGGACACAATAGGCACAATTCTGTGAATCGTCTTTCGTACGTGGTAATATCAAATCCTTGGGTTCGTAACCCTCTAAGTTCTGTCTTGAGCTTATTGACCTCGGTTCTGGGACGGTACTTCTCGTTCATCAAGTGCTTGAATGCTGACCACGGTCGTGCGTAAGCATCCTCTTGTCCCACTTGCTCTAGATAGGTATTCCACCATGTTAACGCAGAACCTGTGAAGGTATGCGTAGCGTACTTTACTTTGTCCTCTTCAGTACACTTACTTATGGCAAACACCGATTCGACCTTCTCGGTCCACCGTTTCAATCCGATCGGTCCTTCAGTTCCATCAAATTCCACAGGTTTGCAGGCAGTGAATTCTTTGTAGGTGCATCCTACACGATTTCCTGTACTGCTAGATCCAAGGTTATTGTTGGTATGTAGCGCAGCCTGTACTGCGGCTATGTTTGAAGCTAGAAAAGTTCGGAATTCCTCTTCATTCATATTCACGGTGTGTCGAGTAGTCGGTGCCATTTCCTTCAAAATAGTTAAATGGAACAAGTTAATCATACAGAATATTAAGAGTAGTTAATAGTATTTTGTAGCATAATATGAACTCATTTATAAAAGCTTTTTCTTCATATTAGCGTTTTATAAGTTTAAATTCGGGTAGCACCTACCCGTTAAGTTCATACTTAGTAGCTAATATACAATTCAACTACTACAATTCTATATGAAAAACTGATTATAATAATATTTCGCGTTCAAACTTTTACACAATATTTTACAAACTTACAATACCGCTTATTTTACATATAGCATGAAATATAGCACACAATAAATTTGATACAAGTTGGTTGTGAAGATAATTCTAGCTAGTACACAAGTCGTTCAGCAAAGGCAATAAAGACACGTAATTCATACGTCCAGAAACAAGTCATGCATTCTGGTTTTACTAGGATTACTACCCATCCTTGGTCTTGTGGAACATAACCGTTATGGCCGTTGATAAGACAGCGTGTTGTAACGTCGTCAAAGGGACGAGGGTTACGTAATGTCCAACAGTCCCGTAACAATCTGAAAACCTCATTTCTTACCCCAATTACCGACTCCGTCACTTGTGGGAACGTTTTGTTTAATAGTTGTAGCCCGATGTTCTTGTTCTCACTTTGGTGAGAAGCGAACATTACTAATCCGTAAGCATAACATGCTTCTTTATGTTGCATGTTAGCCGCTTTTTCTAAATCACGAAGTCCAATATTCGGATATATTGAGTCAAAATAATTTCTTAACCCATTGCGTAAAATAGCATTTGGGTTCCCCGCAATATATGCGTCAAAGTAAACACATCGTAACTTATGGATTTCCCAATGTGATATCCCCCATCTTTCGAACGAAAGCCTTTTATAAACCAAGGCATTCTTTGAACGTTCTTCGAATGTCTTACAAACTGATCTCGCCTTAAGTAGTTGTGCCGAAGAATTCTGACCGACTCTAGACAAGATTTCATCAATCATATCTCCGGGTAGGTCTCTTAAAATATTGGGTTGTCTATCCATTTTGTGTTTTTATACTGTAAAATAGACAAGAGTTAGATTCATAAAAAAAAATACTTATTAATACAAGCAATTTTTACATATATCATAAAGCATAAGCACACTATATTACATATATTACACCACACGAATACAACTATCTTATTCCGACTCGCTTGTTTCTTCTTCTTCGGTTTTGGTTCGTTTTGCCAAGTTTCTAGGGATATATGATGTTCCCCTAATACGAGCCGTAATTTTCCACATTGGTTTAGAAAAACCTGGTGGTTTAGAGGTTCCCGGGTCATTGTTACAACTTAAGGACTTTGGGGGTTGACGATACATATAAAGTTCATCGGGGTTGGAATTAGATTTCTCTATTTTTATGCCCTTTCCCTTATTATTTTCTTTTGCCTTTTTAAATTCAGTTGGGGTAATTTCTATAACATCATCGAAATTCTCGTCGGAATCCGATTCATCGGAGAATTGGTAATCCTCCCAATATTTTGCTTCCTTGGCGGAAACACCATTGACCATAATTAACCTTGGTCGGTTGGTTGAGGATTTTCTTTTACTTAACCGTTTTAATATTTCCCCCACCGGTTCTATTTCTTCATCCGGTTCCGATTCTTCTTCCGGTTCCGATTCTTCTTCCGGTTCCGACTCTTCTTCCGGTTCCTCTTCGGGAACTTGTGAATCAGTCCACGAATCATTCCAATTTACATTTGACTCTTCATTATTATTAGGTGAGTCAATGGGACTTGTTCTAGAGGTAGACATCTATCACATAATATCAAACGCGTTAAGAGATTAATATATCACATAATATTCACATGTTAAAAATATATAGTTTCCAACAAAATTTGTTAAGCAATCATTTTTCAAGTAAACACGGTCGAAGTCCAGACTCACTAATGCATCCTAACAAACTCGATAAGACACACTAATGCAAAATTCTGGTTCTCTAAGACCAACGCTCGGATACCAACTGAAATGTCCCGTTCTTATTGATTAAAAACGTTCCATATTAATTGATTTCGTTGCGAGGTTTTGACCTCTATATGAGACGTTTTTCAAAGACTGCATTCATTTTTAAAACAAACCATAACCTTTATTTCATAGATAAAGGTTTTAAAAAGCTTTACGTAGATTATCAAATAATGATAATCTAAAATATCCTGTTTACACACGACCATTACATAATGGTTTACAATACAAATATGTTACAACAAAATAAGTTTCTTGAATGCAGTTTTTACACAATATCATACAAGCATGGACTCCAAATCTCGTCCTTATTTAAGTATGCGACAGCGGAAGCTCTTAATAATCACCTGAGAATAAACATGCTTAAAACGTCAACAAAAATGTTGGTGAGTTATAGGTTTAACCTATATATATCAAATCATAATAATAGACCACAAGATTTCATATTTCAATACACATCCCATACATAGAGATAAAAATCATTCATATGGTGAACACCTGGTAACCGACATTAACAAGATGCATATATAAGAATATCCCCATCATTCCGGGACACCCTTCGGATATGATATAAATTTCGAAGTACTAAAGCATCCGGTACTTTGGATGGGGTTTGTTAAGCCCAATAGATCTATCTTTAGGATTCGCGTCAATTAGGGTGTCTGTTCCCTAATTCTTAGATTACCAGACTTAATAAAAAGGGGCATATTCGATTTCGATAATTCAACCATAGAATGTAGTTTCACGTACTTGTGTCTATTTTGTAAATCATTTATAAAACCTGCATGTATTCTCATCCCAAAAATATTAGATTTTAAAAGTGGGACTATAACTCACTTTCACAGATTTTTACTTCGTCGGGAAGTAAGACTTGGCCACTGGTTGATTCACGAACCTATAACAATATATACATATATATCAAAGTATGTTCAAAATATATTTACAATACTTTTAATATATTTTGATATTTTAAGTTTATTAAGTCAGCTGTCCTCGTTAGTAACCTACAACTAGTTGTCCACAGTTAGATGTACAGAAATAAATCGATAAATATTATCTTGAATCAATCCACGACCCAGTGTATACGTATCTCAGTATTGATCACAACTCAAACTATATATATTTTGGAATCAACCTCAACCCTGTATAGCTAACTCCAACATTCACATATAGAGTGTCTATGGTTGTTCCGAAATATATATAGATGTGTCGACATGATAGGTCGAAACATTGTATACGTGTCTATGGTATCTCAAGATTACATAATATACAATACAAGTTGATTAAGTTATGGTTGGAATAGATTTGTTACCAATTTTCACGTAGCTAAAATGAGAAAAATTATCCAATCTTGTTTTACCCATAACTTCTTCATTTTAAATCCGTTTTGAGTGAATCAAATTGCTATGGTTTCATATTGAACTCTATTTTATGAATCTAAACAGAAAAAGTATAGGTTTATAGTCGGAAAAATAAGTTACAAGTCGTTTTTGTAAAGGTAGTCATTTCAGTCGAAAGAACGACGTCTAGATGACCATTTTAGAAAACATACTTTCACTTTGAGTTTAACCATAATTTTTGGATATAGTTTCATATTCATAATAAAAATCATTTTCTCAGAATAACAACTTTTAAATCAAAGTTTATCATAGTTTTTAATTAACTAACCCAAAACAGCCCGCGGTGTTACTACGACGGCGTAAATCCGGTTTTACGGTGTTTTTCGTGTTTCCTGGTTTTAAATCATTAAGTTAGCATATCATATAGATATAGAACATGTGTTTAGTTGATTTTAAAAGTCAAGTTAGAAGGATTAACTTTTGTTTGCGAACAAGTTTAGAATTAACTAAACTATGTTCTAGTGATTACAAGTTTAAACCTTCGAATAAGATAGCTTTATATGTATGAATCGAATGATGTTATGAACATCATTACTACCTTAATTTCCTTGGATAAACCTACTGGAAAAGAGAAAAATGGATCTAGCTTCAATGGATCCTTGGATGGCTCGAAGTTCTTGAAGTAGAATCATGACACGAAAACAAGTTCAAGTAAGATCATCACTTGAAATAAGATTGTTATAGTTATAGAAATTGAACCAAAGTTTGAATATGATTATTACCTTGTATTAGAATGATAACCTACTGTAAGAAACAAAGATTTCTTGAGGTTGGATGATCACCTTACAAGATTGGAAGTGAGCTAGCAAACTTGAAAGTATTCTTGATTTTATGAAACTAGAACTTTTGGAATTTATGAAGAACACTTAGAACTTGAAGATAGAACTTGAGAGAGATCAATTAGATGAAGAAAATTGAAGAATGTAAGTGTTTGTAGGTGTTTTTGGTCGTTGGTGTATGGATTAGATATAAAGGATATGTAATTTTGTTTTCATGTAAATAAGTCATGAATGATTACTCATATTTTTGTAATTTTATGAGATATTTCATGCTAGTTGCCAAATGATGGTTCCCACATGTGTTAGGTGACTCACATGGGCTGCTAAGAGCTGATAATTGGAGTGTATATACCGATAGTACATACATCTAAAAGCTGTGTATTGTACGAGTACGAATACGGGTGCATACGAGTAGAATTGTTGATGAAACTGAATGAGGATGTAATTGTAAGCATTTTTGTTAAGTAGAAGTATTTTGATAAGTGTATTGAAGTCTTTCAAAAGTGTATAAATACATATTAAAACACTACATGTATATACATTTTAACTGAGTCGTTAAGTCATCGTTAGTCGTTACATGTAAGTGTTGTTTTGAAACCTTTAGGTTAACGATCTTGTTAAATGTTGTTAACCCAATGTTTATAATATCAAATGAGATTTTAAATTATTATATTATCATGTATGAATATCTCTTAATATGATATATATACATTAAATGTCTTTACAACGATAATCGTTACATATATGTCTCGTTTAAAAATCATTAAGTTAGTAGTCTTGTTTTTACATATGTAGTTCATTGTTAATATACTTAATGATATGTTTACTTATCATAGTATCATGTTAACTATATATATATCCATATATATGTCATCATATAGTTTTTACAAGTTTTAACGTTCGTGAATCACCGGTCAGCTTGGGTGGTCAATTGTCTATATGAAACATATTTCAATTAATCAAGTCTTAACAAGTTTGATTGCTTAACATGTTGGAAACATTTAATCATGTAAATATCAATCTCAATTAATATATATAAACATGGAAAAGTTCGGGTCACTACATACTCAACGATTCTTCGCGGACCTATAGCAAGGTATTCGAACCTCGATCCTTCAAATCGGTCAACACTAACGCCCGCTAAGCACCGCAGTAAACCACAGTTGTATCTTCGGGTTCCTCACCGTTACTCAAATACAAAGTAATCACACCATCGGAGTAAAGCATTTCACTAGCATGTATAAGGAGGCACCTAATGCAGTGTCATGCAACTCCCATCTCTACCACTGAGTCTCAAGAGCTCGACTTTACGGGGTCTACTCTCGGTGTCACGCGTCTTCTGACTACTCGAAGTCATGCAATTTCCAAGAACTTTACGGCTCAGCGCCCACAACCTTCTAGCGACACCCGCTAGTCTCAATTCATCTAGGTCGCACCGGCCACTAGCCTATTAACCTTTCAACTCATCACTAAGGAGATGCTTGTAAACACCAAGGCTTATACTCTTCCAACTTCATCATAAACATCATCACGGTTACCTTCTCACATAAATTCTATGAACACTCGCTACACGCACCGCATCAAACCGCAATCGTGGTTAATGAAGAGTGAGATCTTACAGAATCACTCACCACATTGTATCACGTAGCCGTCGGAAGCCGAATCCTTACGCCAGGATGTCACCCGACACTTTACTCACCATTCGCCAAATTTACATGTAGATATAAACCTAACATGTTATAATCATCCAATATATATATATATATATATATATATATATATATATATATATATATATATATATATATATATATATATATATATAGATATTTTAGGCTACGCCCTTCATGGTTTCATATTATACGTTTAGTTGTTAAACTCATACATGCGCAACAATACACGACACAGTCGACAATCCTATGGGTCTCACTCGAACGAGTTTGACGACCCAAAAGCAACAACACAAAAAGCCTAGACGACAAAAGACTCAAACAACAGAGTCAAGGCACAACACACCGACCTATACGACCAATCTCCTCATCGATCATAGTCCACGAACTCTCGCAAATTCATTTCACCATAAAATCGACGCTCACTTTCATCCGCTGGCATCACTTAAGCAACGACCTACCGCTAACGTACTCGTACGTCGTATATCAAGAGCGCCGCTACCCGCATGGCAGACTTTTCCAACCAGTGGGTTTTCTCTACCCGTTGCTTCTGAAATTATCCGACCGACAATACACCTATGCTCCCCCTCTGGGAAAAAGAGTTAACAATGTTAACTTAACAATTGCGTTACCCGCATCCTCGCCATCAAACACCGTACTTGACTTGTTCGACCGTCAAGTCTGTGTCTGCATCCCCAACAATCTTGCACATCCATCTTGTTAAAGGGAGATGAAATTTTCCAGTCTAGTATCTCACGACTCATACGTCACATCACATTGTTCCATTCGTCCTATGCTACCAGTCTCAAGACTAAAATGACTTCAATCATGACCAACCTATGAACCTTACAGTTCTTCAACTTCTGTCACCAAATCTAACACGCGATGTCAATCGAACACTTGAGCCCATTCAAAAAGGTTGGTAAAACCAAACCCTTCGCTAATCACTAAGGAATGCTTATAAAAATTAAGTCTTACGCCCTTCAATCCAACTTTCAACATGGGGAAATTCCATTAGGAATGCTACCCATAACAATTCTGCGTATTAACACAATGCATTCGACCCAGGTCACACTATCACGAGTCAACGACTCAAGCACCATCCCGGTGCACCGTCATCGAAACCACTAACAATAAAATCATCACCGAGTTCACTAACCCCGGACCCTTATGGGTACTAAATACATACACGTTTACTCGAGACTAAGTGGATCTCGAGACGAGATTTAAGTCTCTAATTCATAAGCGAATCCATCGGCACACAACAAATAATAACAAGGCATATTTGCATTGAGAACGAAAGTAGCTGAAGCTACTTTGTCGGACTTCTGCGCTTCATTATCCATCAAATAGTCGCGCTCTAACCTCTTAACCCGATCTTCAAACGATTCGGGACATTCCGATTTTTGGTGTCCCTCCTTCCGGCCGATAAAGCACTTGATCGTGCTTAAAAGTACACCCGCGCAATCCTTTGCCAAATGTCCTCGTCCCCAACACCTAAAATACGTAGGCACAAAACCTCCCAACTTTTTAGTCTCCGGCCTTCGGTGCCCTACATTTCGACACTTAAAACACGTAGGCTCGTCCGATGGGCATTCACGAGACTTATGACCCCCTTGCCCACAATTGTAACATTTGGGGGTATCAGTGACCGACGTTATCTTCCTTGCGCCCTTGACACTTCCAAGCACATTCGTTGCATTCATGCTAGGGCCATCACTCATTTCGAACTTTCTCTTACCCAAAGGGTGATCAACAAATTTTGGAGCATGAGATTCAATCCCCATAATTGCCCATTCGTCACCGCTACCTTGAGGTTTAGGAAACCTCTTTTCGAACTCTTCCTCTACGGCCTTAGGCACTTGGTCTCGGACCATCTCGGTTACTATTCCCTCGAACGCCTCTTGGAGAACTTGTTTAACCTTGTCGGCGAAAATCGAGATATAGCGTTCGAACTCGGACTTAATCTTTAATGTTAACTCATCCTTCCCTTCATGAATAGGCCCGTCCGTTCTGTATCCATCTTCCATCTTCATTCTAAGGTATGCAAAATGATTAAACTGCGAACATACAAAATCCGTGCGCATACACCGCCCCATCTTGCTTGACATTCGTCGTACATCGCTTGTTTGACACGATTTGAACCCGTAACAATGGTAGCTAGTCATTATTACGCAAGCACGTCGCATTAACTCGCTAGGGCAATGCCTATCTCACTTGATGATTGCAACACATTACAAAACAATTAATTACAAGGTTAGTTCACCTAAACCTAAGCACTAACCAAGCCCGGTTCGACCCGTCTCTTACAAGTCCCGCATAAAATGCATACGCAATAAAGTCTAAGTCTAGGCACCTATCTCAAGTCACCTAAATCCCTTAGACCATGCTCTGATACCACTTGAAATGACCCAACCCGTATTCAACCCGACAATTTTTTTTAATAAATATAAACCATTAACGCGCCACTTAAATGGTCACAAGATGTAAACCGTATCATACAACACATTAAACATTTAACAAGTTTAGTGTTTACATAAAGGGACGAAGGCCCCTAATCAAATGTATTACAAGTTTGACCCATAAAATGATAGTTTTAAACCAAACGACACTCGAGCATGGTTTGGGGCTAAACTACCCAAAACACTAGGCCGACTTCCAAAAGCTTCACCTAGCAACCAACATGGGAATATCTAATTCCCGGCAACTCCTTTTCCCTTCTCCATACTTGTACCTAAAAAAGTAAACAACCATAGGGGTAAGGAAAACGCTTAGTGAATGCAATAATTATACATATACATATATAACCTACTTACTTGCAATCACTTACACATTTACCGCATACATGCTAGCAATATAATTAGCATACCATCACAAAGTATAACGATAAACCTCTGACAACCCAAGCTAGCATAACAATAGCATATAACACGAACAATATAATATGCTACACTACAACATACAACCATGGTTAACCAATAGTACAAAGGTATGGTACTCGCATTTCCCATCGGTGTTCATAACAACTGTTAGAGTACTTAACATGAAATGTCCCATTCATATTGATTATAAACATTCCATATTAATTGATTTCGTTGCGAGGTTTTGACCTCTATATGAGACGTTTTTCAAAGACTGCATTCGTTTTTAAAACAAACCATAACCTTTATTTTATCGACAAGGTTAAAAGGACACCACCTAGATTATCCAGAAATGATAATATAAAAATATCACACTTACACACTACCAATACATATTGGTTTAAAATATTAATATGTTACAACAAAGTAAATCTCGAATGTAGTTTTAAACAATATTATACAAGCATGCTGACACCAAATCTTGTCCATATTTTAGTATGCAACAACGGAAGCTCTTAATAATCACCTGAGAATAAACATGCTTTATGAAAGGACCCGTTCATATACATTATAAACGATTCACAATAGTTGATTTCATTGCAAGGTACTTGACCTCTATATGATACATTTAACACACATAGCATTCGTTTTTAAAAGACAAACTTTCATTTACATTGAAAGTTGACGGCATGGATACCCTTTCATAATATATCCATCTATAAGTGACTTAATAATAATCTTGATGAATTAGATGGCTCAAATGCAATGTTATTTGAAATATGTCATGAATGACTCCAAGTAATGTCTCTAATATGAGCTAATGCACAGCGGAAGATTTTTTTCATACATGAGAATAAACATGCTTTCAAGTGTCAACCAAAAGGTTGGTGAGTTCATAGGTTTATCATAAAACAATAAAATTCATCATTTTTATAGACCACAAGATTTAAATCCTTCATGGTACAAATGGGCCCGAATCCTATACCCACCTGTAATGTACATGCGATATCTTTTAAATACAGTACACCTTTCTCGTGTACGAAATCATCTTTCATAAATCTTAGTAACCGTACACATATCTTGTGCACAAAAATAACATACACATAACCTGTGTATAAAATCATTCTCTCAATACATAACATTCACTTTTCATTGCTTTCATAGCTTGGCTTGGTAACCGACCTTAACATATAATGCGCATAATAATATCCCCAAAACAGAACATCTCGTCTGTATAATAATCATATAAACTTCGAAGTACTAAACACCACACCCACTAGCCCTTCCGTTTAGTGAACATTCTGGGTGGGGGTGTTAAACCCGGTAGCTACCTTTAGGATTCGCGTCAATTATGCGTGCACTAATTCTCAAAATTAGTGATGTTCCCTAATTCTTAGGTTACCAAGCAATAATAATCAGGGGAAAAATATTCATATCAATTGTGATAATTATCACGTCCACATAATTCAATGGTGGCAATTATCACGTTCACATAATTCATTCGAGGAATGTTTTGCTTGTGTCTATCTCGTCAAACATTTATAAAAAACATTTCATATATTCGCAGTTCAAAATGTATTTCAAAAGCATTTAATAAAGCAGTTGTAAAAGTAGCGCATGTATTTTCAGTTCCAAAAATGTAAAGGGCAAAAGGGAATCAAATGAACTCACCATACTGTATTTTGTAGTAAAAATACATATGACGTCATTTAACAAGTGTAGGGTTGACCTCGGATTCACGAACCTATATTAAGTATATATATTAACACATATAATTAACATGTTATAATAATCAAACTAGTTTATGTATATTACTTATTTAATTTAGTAATATATTTGTTATTTCAAAGGTTATATATATATATATATATATATATATATATATATATATATATACTTTTAATATTTATACATATAGTTATATATATATATTGTTCTAGAATTTATGAAGAACACTTAGAACTTGAAGATAGAACTTGAGAGAGATCAATTAGATGAAGAAAATTGAAGAATGAAAGTGTTTGTAGGTGTTTTTGGTCGTTGGTATATGGATTAGATATAAAGGATGTGTAATTTTGTTTACATGTAGATAAGTCATGAATGATTACTAATATTTTTGTAATTTTATGAGATATTTCATGCTAGTTGCCAAATGATGGTTCCCACATGTGTTAGGTGACTCACATGGGCTGCTAAGAGCTGACCATTGGAGTGTATATACCAATAGTACATACATTTAAAAGCTGTGTATTGTACGAGTACGAATACGGGTGCATACGAGTAGAATTGTTGATGAAACTGAACGAGGATGTAATTGTAAGCATTTTTGTTAAGTAGAAGTACTTTGATAAATGTCTTGAAGTCTTTCAAAAGTGTATGAATACATATTAAAACACTACATGCATATACATTTTAACTGATTCGAAATGTTTTGGGTCACTACAGTACCTACCCATTAAAGAAATTTCGACCCGAAATTTGAGTGAGGTCGTCATGGCTAACAATAAAAATGTTTTCATGATGAATATGAGTTAGAGTTTTATCATTATTGATTAATATAGATAAAATGATTCGATCATGTGAAGCGTACGAGTAAAACTATCACAAGAGAGTGAAAATTTTCGTCTGAACTTTTGACGGAGTCATGGCGGATTTCTGGAATTCAAGGAATTTAAGGGAATCTTCTAATTAGAAAGAAAATGTAATATCATGATTAATTAGCAAACTGATGGAATCACGGTAAGGAAAGAACTATCAAGAAAATAATCTCTTGATATGTTTAGAGGTTAAGTAGAATGAAAGAGTTATGTATCATGGCACATGATGAGGGTAAGATCTGTGAACCATCATCACGTTCCATTAGAAATTCAGCATGACTTACTGTAATATAACTACGTTGGCCTGACGTCATTATATTATACTAACTCATGCTTCAATTCCCAACACTTCTCCAGAAACCATTCATAATTCAAACTCGAATTTTAAAGAAATTTAGAAACTAAGATAGTTTCCTTTATGACGTAACATGGATAGCACGAAGGGATAGATAATTTTGAATAAAGATATTTATGAAGTTATCTTCAGAAATATCTAAGATATTTATAATGAAAGATATGATGATATCTTTAGAATTTAAAATATTTAAGATCAGAAGATGATGAAGAAATTCGTCCGCAAGGATTTAGAGTAAGGAGCAAGGTATTCGCTAAAGATTTCATCAGTTTTTTCAAAACTCAGAAAACTGATTCATAGGCTAAAGCACTTTTCAGAAATTCAGAATTGAAGTTTTGTAAATCCAGGAGATAGAATATATATATATATATATATATAAATATATATATATATATATATATATATATATATATATATATATATATATATATATATATATATATATACATACTTATATATATATAATTGTTGTCGTAGAATTGCTGAGGAATTCGAGATTATCGATTGATGCCTCCCGGTATTTGGTATGGTAATTATCGTTACAAGATGCCGATAAGTTCATGATAAGACTTTAATAGATAAATATAGTGATTTGTCAGAGAGATTTAAGCCAAGGAGCAACAAGATTGCTGGTACGTCTGCTGGTAATATGATGGAATATAAAAGGTTCCCCGAATCAATAAAAGAGCACGAATATATATCAAGATTATAATAAGGTTGTTTCAAATGAAAAGTCAAAGTTGACTTGCTGGAGCTGTGAAAAAACTGGCTATCTTGAACAGGAGTTGCAAAGTTATTTTCGGTAATAATAACGCTAAAGGAATTAGCACAGCTACGTGTTAAACGTTTACTCAGTTTTCGAGAGTTTTTCAGGTGCATAACTATATGCATAAATCTTTTCTTCCGTAGATGAGATGCAGTTGGTTCATCCTCTCAATTGATGTGTTTTCAAGAATCATGAATGGTTTGTAAGCAGATTGGAATCGTCAAGATACAAATGAGGTTTAGAATGAAATCAAGTGGCAAACTTGAAGAAATGTTTAGTTTCATATGTTATAATTAATATTTTAATTCATTTTAATTGTCCAATGTCATTAGTCCACAGTCGATATGTAGTGACCCGAACTTTTTCATGTTTATATATATATTAAATGAAATTGTTATTTACATGATTAAGTGTTTCCAACATGTTAAGCAATCAAACTTGTTAAGACTTGATTAATTGAAATATGTTTCATATAGACAATTGACCACCCAAGTTGACCGGTGATTCACGAACGTTAAAACTTGTAAAAACTATACGATGACATATATATGGTTATATATATAGTTAACATGATTTTATTATAAGTATGTATCTCATTAGGTATTTTAACAATGAGTTATATACATAAAAATGAGATTATTAATTTAAGAAACTCGAAAACGATATATATAACGATTATCGTTATAACAACGTCTTACTAGGTACATATGAATCATATTAAGATATTGATACACTTGGTTAATTATGTTAAATGATAAGTAAATATATTATTAAGTGTATTAACAATGAAATACATATGTAAAAATAAGACTACTAACTTAATGATTTCGAAACGAGACATATATGTAACGATTATCGTTGTAACGACATTTAATTGTATATATATCATACTAAGATATATTATATAACATAATATCATGATAATATAAAAATTTAACATCTCATTTGTTATAATAAACAATGGGTTAACAACATTCAACAAGATCGTTAACCTAAAGGTTTCAAAACAACATTTACATGTAACGACTAACGATGACTTAACGACTCAGTTAAAATGTATATACATGTAGTGTTTTAATATGTATTCATAAACTTTTGAAAGACTTCAATACACTTATCAAAATACTTCTAGTTAACAAAAATGCTTACAATTACATCCTCGTTCAGTTTCATCAACAATTCTACTCGTATGCACCCGTATTCGTACTCGTACAATACACAGCTTTTAGATGTATGTACTATTGGTATATACACTCCAATGATCAGCTCTTATCAGCCCATGTGAGTCACCTAACACATGTGGGAACTATCATTTGGCAACTAGCATGAAATATCTCATGAAATTACAAAAATATGAGTAATCATTCATGACTTATTTACATGAAAACAAAATTACATATCCTTTATATCTAATCCATACACCAACGACCAAAAACACCTACAAACACTTTCATTCTTCAATTTTCTTCATCTAATTGATTTCTCTCAAGTTCTATCTTCAAGTTCTAAGTGTTCTTCATAAATTCCAAAAGTTCTAGTTTCATAAAATCAAGAATACTTCCAAGATTGCAAGTTTACTTCCAAGTTTTCTAAATCCATTCCAAGTAATCATCCAAGATCAAGAAACCTTTGTTACTTACAGTAGGTTATCTTTCTAATTCAAGGTAATAATCATATTCAAACTTTAATTCAATTTCTATAACTATAACAATCTTATTTCGAGTGGAAATCTTACTTGAAATTGTTTTCGTGTCATGATTCTGCTTCAAGAACTTTCAAGCCATCCAAGGATCCTTTGAAGCTAGATCTATTTTTCTCATTTCCAGTAGGTTTATCCAAGGAACTTGAGGTAGTAATGATGTTCATAACATCATTCGATTCATACATATAAAGCTATCTTATTCGAAGGTTTAAACTTGTAATCACTAGAACATAGTTTAGTTTATTCTAAACTTGTTCGCAAATAAAAGTTAATCCTTCTAACTTGACTTTTAAAATCAACTAAACACATGTTCTATATCTATATGATATGCTAACTTAATGATTTAAAACCTGAAAACACGAAAAACACCGTAAAATCGGATTTACGCCGTCGTAGTAACACCGCGGGCTGTTTTGGGTTAGTTAATTAAAAACTATGATAAACTTTGATTTAAAAGTTATTATTCTGGGAAAATTATTTTTATTATGAACATGAAACTATATCCAAAAATTATGGTTAAACTCAAAGTGGAAGTATGTTTTCTAAAATAGTCATCTAGACGTCGTTCTTTCGACTGAAATGACTACCTTTACAAAAACGACTTGTAACTTATTTTTCCGACTATAAACCTATACTTTTTCGGTTTAGATTCATAAAATAGAGTTCAATATGAAACCATAGCAATTTGATTCACTCAAAACGGATTTAAAATGAAGAAGCTATGGGTAAAACAAGATTGGATAATTTTTCTCATTTTAGCTACGTGAAAATTGGTAACAAATCTATTCCAACCATAACTTAATCAACTTGTATTGTATATTATGTAATCTTGAGATACCATACACACGTATACAATGTTTCGACCTATCATGTCGACACATCTATATATATTTCGGAACAACCATAGACACTCTATATGTGAATGTTGGAGTTAGCTATACAGGGTTGAGGTTGATTCCAAAATATATATAGTTTGAGTTGTGATAAATACTGAGATACGTATACACTGGGTCGTGGATTGATTCAAGATAATATTTATTGATTTATTTCTATACATCTAACTATGGACAACTAGTTGTAGGTTACTAACGAGGACAGCTGACTTAATAAACTTAAAAAATCAAAATATATTAAAAGTGTTGTAAATATATTTTGAACATACTTTGATATATATGTATATATTGTTATAGGTTCGTGAATCAACCAGTGGCCAAGTCTTACTTTCCGATGAAGTAAAAATATGTGAAAGTGAGTTATAGTCCCACTTTTAAAATCTAATATTTTTGGGATGAGAATACGTGCAGGTTTTATAAATGATTTACAAAATAGACGCAAGTACGTGAAACTATATTCTATGGTTGAATTATCGAAATCGAATATGCCCCTTTTTATTAAGTCTGGTAATCTAAGAATTAGGGAACATACACCCTAATTGACGCGAATCCTAAAGATAGATCTATTGGGCCTAACAAACCCCATCCAAAGTACCGGATGCTTTAGTACTTCGAAATTTATATCATATCCGAAGGGTGTCCCGGAATGATGGGGATATTCTTATATATGCATCTTATTAATGTCGGTTACCAGGTGTTCACCATATGAATGATTTTTATCTCTATGTATGGGATGTGTATTGAAATATGAAATCTTGTGGTCTATTGTTACGATTTGATATATATAGGTTAAACCTATAACTCACCAACATTTTTTGTTGACGTTTTAAGCATGTTTATTCTCAGGTGATTATTAAGAGCTTCCGCTGTGACATACTTAAATAAGGACAAGATTTGGAGTCCATGCTTGTATGATATTGTGTAAAACTGCATTCAAGAAACTGATTTCGATGTAACATATTTGTATTGTAAACCATTATGTAATGGTCGTGTGTAAACAGGATATTTTAGATTATCATTATTTGATAATCTACGTAAAGCTTTTTAAACCTTTATTTATGAAATAAAGGTTATGGTTTGTTTTAAAAATGAATGCAGTCTTTGAAAAATGTCTCATATAGAGGTCAAAACCTCGCACCGAAATCAATTAATATGGAACGTTTTTAATCAATAAGAAAGGGACCTTTCAGTTGGTATCAGAGCGTTGGTCTTAGAGAACCAGAATTTTGCATTAGTGTGTCTTATCGAGTTTGTTAGGATGCATTAGTGAGTCTGGACTTCGACCGTGTTTACTTGAAAAATGATTGCTTAACAAATTTTGTTGGAAACTATATATTTTTAACATGTGAATATTATGTGATATATTAATCTCTTAACGTGTTTGATATTATGTGATAGATGTCTACCTCTAATACAAGTCCCATTGACTCACCTAATAATAATGAAGAGTCAAATGTAATTTGGAATGATTCGTGGACTGATTCACAAATTCTCGAAGAGGAACCGGAAGAAGAATCAGAATCGGAAGAAGAATCGGAACCGGAGGAGGAGGAACTAGAAGAAGAAATAGAACCGGTGGGGGAAATAATAAAACGGTTAAGTAAAAGAAAATCCTCAACCAACCGACCAAGGTTAATTATGGTCAACGGTGTTTCCGCCAATGAAGCAAAATATTGGGAGGATTACCAATTCTCCGATGAATCGGATCCCGACGAGGATTCCGATGATGTTATAGAAATTACCCCAACTGAATTTAAAAAGGCAAAAGAGAACAATAAGGGAAAGGGCATAAAAATAGAGAAATCTGATTCCAACCCCGATGAACTTTATATGTATCGTCAACACCCGTATTTCTTAAGTTGTAACAATAACCCGGGAACCTCTAAACCACCAGGTTTTTCTAGACCAATGTGAAAAACGACGGCTCGTATTAGGGGAACATCATATATCCCTAAAAACTTAGCAAAAAGAACCAAGTTCGTAAAAGAAGAAACGAGTGAGTCGGAATAAGATAGTTGTATTTGTGCGGTGTAATATATGTAATATAGTGTGCTTATGCTTTACGATATATGTAAAAATTGCTTGTATTAATAAGTATCTTTTAGGAATCTAACTCTTGTCTATTTTACAGTATAAAAACACAAAATGGATAGACAACCCAATATTTTAGAAGACTTACCCGGAGACATGATTGATGAAATCTTGTCTAGAGTCGGTCAGAATTCCTCGGCACAACTATTTATGGCAAAATCAGTTTGTAAGACATTCGAAGAACGTTCCAAGAATGCCTTGGTTTATAAAAGGCTTTCGTTTGAAAGATGGGGGATATCACATTGGGAAACCCATAAGTTACGATGTGTTTACTTTGACGCATATATTGCGGGGAGATTTCGTGCCTGCCCTAAGGCTAAGGGGAGAACTGCATGTCCTACTAGATCCCCAAGAGCTGAGTCAATAGCACCGGCTAGAGAGCTTTTCTTAGTTTTAGTGTTTCAACGGGTTAAGAAATTATTTTGACTCAATGTATCCGAATATAGGACTTCATGATTTAGAAAAAGCGGCTAACATGCAACATAAAGAAGCATGTTATGCTTACGGGTTAGTAATGTTCGCTTCTCACCAAAGTGAGAAAAAGAACATCTGGCTACAACTATTAAACAAAACGTTCCCACAAGTGACGGAGTCGATAATTGGGTAAGAAATGAGGTTTTTAGGTTATTACGAGACTGTTGGTCATTACGTAACCCTCGTCCCTTTGACGACATTACAACATGCTGTCTTATCAACGGCCATAACGGTTATGTTCCACAAGACCAAGGATGGGAAGTAGTCCTAGTAAAACCAGAATGCATGACTTATTTCTGGACGTATGAATTACGTGTCTTTATTGCCTTTGCTGAACGACTTGTGTACTAGCTAGAATTATCTTCACAACTATCTTGTATCAAAGTTATTGTGTGCTATATTTCATGCTTTATGTAAAATAAGCGGTATTGTAAGTTTGTAAAATATTGTATAAAAGTTTGAACGCGAAATATTATTATAATCAATTTTTCATATAGAATTATAGTAGTTGAATTGTATATTAGCTACTAAGTATGAACTTAACGGGTAGGTACTACCCGAATTTAAACTTATAAAACGCTAATATGAAGAAAAAGCTTTTATAAATGAGTTCATATTATGCTACAAAATACTATTAACTACTCTTAATATTCTGTATGATTAACTTGTTCCATTTGACTATTTTGAAGGAAATGGCACCGACTACTCGACACACCGTGAATATGAATGAAGAGGAATTCCGTACTTTTCTAGCTTCAAACATAGCCGCAGTACAGGCTGCACTACATACCAACAATAACCTTAGATCTAGCAGTACATGAAATCGTGTAGGATGCACCTACAAAGAATTCACTGCCTGCAAACCTTTGGAATTTGATGGAACCGAAGGACCGATCGGATTGAAACGGTGGACCGAGAAGGTCGAATCGGTGTTTGCCATAATTAAGTGTACTGAAGAGGACAAAGTGAAGTACGCTACGCATACCTTCACAGGTTCTGCGTTAACATGGTGGAATACCTATCTAGAGCAAGTGGGACAAGATGATGCGTATGCACTACTGATATTGCTATAAATATACATATAGTTCTTCGCAATATCAATCCAAAATGTTATGATTTTATGTGTATTCGAGTAGTTTTCGGTTTGTAATTGGTTAAAATGTCCAAAGCGTCGAATGAAATGCTATTATGGATTTTCAATGATATAAAGATCAAAATGAAGATAAAATGAAGATTTCTAATGAGTAACAAAAGACTACAACATCGCGCTTCAAGACTACAAGTTAAAATGATCGAAATCACGAAATCAGCGAGCCTGCACGAAAAAAAATCATAACTAAATCATACGGACTCGAAAAAAGGCGAATCAGGTGTCCAGACGTCCGTAATTAAAAAATCTACAACTTTCAAGAAGAGACCTTACGCGAAACGCGTACACATCTACGCGAAACGCGTAATGTTTAGACGAGATTCAGATTGGAACTACATATGGGCCGGTTACTTTTTATTAAAAATAAGTATACTTTGTCCAGGCTTTACACTTTACAGAGGAATCCAAGCATGTGTATTTCCTCACCTACCACTTCTCAACTTAAATATATACTACTACTGTTACAGAGAAAGAAGGTAGTAGTTTAGGAACACAAATCATAAATCATTATTTTCAACCTACTGTAATTTATTTTCTTTTACTCCGTATCAATTATTTTAAGTTCCGTATCAATTTTCAAGATCAAGATTTAGGATAGTTTCAATATTAAGGGTGTATTGTTCGTGTGTACGGGTGCTTTCATTTCCATTTTCTACCATTTGTAATCAATAAATTGAAGACCTTTTGTAAGTTTGTTACTTTCATTTTTATTATTGTCATTGTTACTTATTATTATGTTTATGTTAATGTATTATTATTTTTACTCCCGTATCATTATCATGATTAGTTAGTAAATTTCCCTAGTGTTTGCTTAGATGTAGAGCCCCTAGTGAAAGGGATTGTTATCATTTGTACAAATTAAAATGTAACTTTAGTATTTTTAACATTGACCCTAATTAAAAGAACCATTATTATGTACTTGAATATTTAACCCTTGCCACTTAATTTATTAGATTCAAATAACGAAAGTTATTTTTATCTATATAAATTAAGCTTCAACATTAAAAGTGATCTAGACGAACTTATGAATAATTTACTAACACTAAATTAGAAATAAAGTTCGGTGGTTTGGGTAATATCACTAGTTACATAATAGTAAAATTGTAAAAAGGGAAACCGTTATGATTTGGGTTTTGGCGAAAGTCAAAACTGGGTTGGGCCTCAATTTAAATACTTGGGGACTAGTAGCTATCTAAATAGAATCCGATGAAAATTAGATTTAATTTAGCTAGTCATAACTTTATATTTATTCGAAAGAAAAATATAAAGTTTTATACTAAAACATTTTAATAGGGCTTAAACTCAAAACAATCCATAGATCTAGAGGTGACACATTTAAGTAAACACTCCCATTTATATATTGCAAATAATTATTATTGTTATTTATTTACGTATTATTATACAGAAATATAAAAAAAAACAACTTAATCTCCTTCAGTTTAAACACTACTGTTTTGTCACCTGGATTATAACATACGTGGATCGCGTATAATTCTACACGATACGCGTACATTTTAAAAACATACGCGAAACGCGTATATAATTACGTGAAACGTGTAAGTACAAGTACCAGTACTGTTTCGGTTTTTATTTAAATTTAATTTTTAATTAATTACTTTAATACTAATATTAATTTATTTCAAGTCATAATATTTATAATAGTATGTAGTACTTTAATTCACCTTTTATTAATTTAAATCCGATAACTTTTATTAGTTGGTAATTTTAGTTAATTTTATTTAAATTATATTTCTATGTTATAATATTAAATTCTTAATCCATTATTATTATTTTAGTTAATTAAAATCCAAAACAAACCCCTTTTCTACTAGATTAACTATCGGTAATTTAATCTCATGAACTCCATTCTCCCTGTGGAACGAACCGGATTTACCAACAAACTAAACTACGCGAATAGGACTAGTTGCCTATATGTGTGAAATCAACCTGAATTCATTAAAACACCACATATACAATAAATCAATTCGTGTAACAAAATAACTCAAATCCGTTCATAAATAAAGGTTACGATCGAGCACATCAACTTTTTGGCGCTGCTGCCGGGGAGAAATTGTTCATTCAGGAATTTAATTACTTTTAGTTATTTGATCCTGTCATCGGGATTTATTTTCCTACGAAAGTTCTGTTTTATTTTTCTCTTTGTTCTTTTTAAATTTCAACTAGGTACCAGTCATACTGTAATATGGATGATTTTGAGAATATGACCATGGAAAATCTTTTTAATGCCCAACAATTTAATCAATACTCTCAAACAAGTTTTGATCATAATTGGTGCGATTCATCTACGTTTAATAGGGTTGAAACTACATATATTTGTGAAAATTGTGGAGGTTACCATTTAACTTGGGAATGTGATTATCATATTTCCATGGATCAAATGGAGAGTTATGAACCCATGAACTATATATGGAATGAATATCAAGAGAATAACTCGAATCCAGATTTTTATTATCTAAACCAACCTTATTACGACTCTTCACAAAATTATCAACAATACCAATCTTCTGACCAAATACCACAAAATTTTCAACAAACTCAAAATGAAGAAAATTTCTCGTATAAATTTCAAAATATTATGATGAGTTTTATTGAAAGTCAAACCGAAACTAGGGAATTACTAAATCAACAATGCCAACAAAATCAAGCATCTATTCAAAATCTAAAAAGAGAAATGGATCGTTTGTTTACTATTCTTTCGGAAAGACAATCGGATGATTCATCAGTTGAGTCTCCATTTTATTATCCTAACCCTATTTTACAGGTTTCAAACAACCAAACAATTAATGAGGAGGACGAGGTGCAAATTGAAATTGTAAAAATTAATTTACATAACCCTCCTGAATTAAAAGAATATGAAATCTCTATGAAAAACATAAATGAACGTGGGGTAAATGGAAATAAAATTGATGAGCATTATGATTCCGAGGTCGAAGTGGTAGAACCAGTTAATCATATGCCAGAGATCTTTTCCTGTTATACTAATACGCTTTGGTATAATGATGAGGAAAATGAGGGTGTTACACCCGAGATCTTTACAGTTTATAATAATCCACTCACGTATAATTGTGATAATGAGGAGGTCAAATTGATGAAGTCGTTAGAAAACATTGAGGATGAAAAGTTTAATATATTAGAACCACTTGAGAAGTCACCTTCTCATGTGGAATTCGTATATCCTCAAGAGGTTAACATTTGGATTATCTTAAAAAATGATCCATTTGGGCAGGATCCACCTAGGAGAATAAAATTTTTATTGCAAGCCGCACTTAGAGAAGAGTTGTGCGTTGACTCGGGTTGAGTCATTCTTTTTCGGTCAACTGAAAAAGGATTTATCTGATATATTATATACCACCCGAGATGTAAATGAATGGCTCACTCTTCAAATTCGTGGAACTTTCTCCACCGATTTCACATGTCGTTCGATAAATATAGAGAAATTTGACTCCGCTAGGCAATAAAGTGTGGGGTCGAGTCGAGAAAACGACTTGTTGAAAAAAAAAATTCATGTTTTGTGTGCCTTTAATTCATTATGTGATTTATAATATTAAAAAAAAAATTGAGTGCATTTAATTCTTATTAAATTTGTGTGATTTTTTAAAAATCTAAAAAAAATATTTAATTTTTTTTATACATTAAATTTTAAAAATTGAATTTTAAAATTTATAAACGGATAAAGACTAGGTTTTACAACCGAACTTTCCGTTATGAGAAATATAAATTTTATAAATGATATTTTAAAAAATTTAATTAGTTACTAAGTTGAAAAAAATAATAATAATAAAATAATTATGTTTTTAGTTTATTATATTTTTGTTTATTTATATATACACAAAAATTTTAAGTGTGGGGTAAAATTTTTGTACTACTGAAGTACAACCCCATCTTGTGTGTGATTAATATGTTTGTTGACAGGTACTTATGATGATGATGCATTCGACATAACGAAACACCAGATTTATCATGTGATAAAGGGATTGGATATGTTAATACGATAAGAAAGTTTACAATCTCTAATTTTTAACTAAGGAAGTTCTAACAACCTTTACACTTTTTGTCCTCTCAAATTTATATATTTTATCTGATTTTATGTAATGAGGGCATTACATAATCTTAAGTGTGGGGTGGGAATATATAAATTCTCGAGAACTTATAAATTGGTGTTTTTACGAAAATTTTGAAAATTTTTAAACAAATATATCTAGTCAATTTTTAAGGTAATTACGAGCAATTAAAGATTAGGTGTCAAAAACTAAAATTATTGTCTCCATACATTAAAAATACATAAAGTTTATTTGATTAAAACATATAAAAGAAAACCAAGTATAACAGAATTTATAAACCCATATTTTTAGAACCATTTATCACATGTTTCTATGAAGTTTATTGCAGATATCATTATTTTGGAATGTATAAACCTGAATATCTCATTAAGGAAGTAAAGTCTTCCAAAATGACACACTTGCTAACTTATGTTAGAAGATGTAGTCCAGAACAGCTGTAGGTTGACGAAAAATCTTGAAAAGTCATCTCTATCATCGGCTGGAAATCCACCTCACCTCAGCATCAAACAGGGTTTTTGGTGGTCAGACTTATCCTAACCATGAGATGGATCTGTCTCGTACAATGGGGGGCACATTGCAAATTATCTTTTAAGACTAATGAATCTAATCCCCAGATGGATGATCTCCGTAAAGATCAACCGCATCTATGTTTGACCGCGGTCAACATACATATGCCATAACAAATTGAGGTGTGCAAACTCATGGTTCACTGATGATATTTGGACACGATATAATTTTATTCTAAAACTTGTGCTATTTTATGAATTATATTGTGTAAAACCATTTTTAGGACATTCGGTTTCAAGTTCCATGATACTTCAATTATAGGGGCGGATAGCTTGCTAATCTCTGACTGAGACTACGGTTTTCAGTTACCCTCAACCGGAATTTGAGGTTAAAACCGGAAAACGTGTCTAGTGTAAAAACTAGCATGACATTTAAAAAAAAAAATCATAAAACGTTTCACAAGGTCCAATTTTCCCTAAGGATCCAAATTTTTAATTATTCGTGAGACTTTAATCACGAGTTTTGTAATGACCCGCACTTTTTCGATCATTCTATACTTGTAAGATTAATATTTATATAAATTAAACCTTACCAACATGATAAGCAATCCAAATTGTTGAGATTTATGTTTTTAAAAAGAGTTTTACACAACGTTTGACCGTCTAGTTTGACCGATGATATCACGAACTATATAACATATGATAATTATACGTTTGTGTATATATATGTATATATAAATATTTAACATGATCTAAGAATGTTTTAATATCTCATTTTGTATTAATAACAATAAGTTATATGTATATTTTGAAACTACTAACTTAAGTTTTCAAAACGATAACCATACGCAACGTTATTTGACTTAAATACTTATGACCTATAATGTTTATACATATATCGTATAAGTAATGAATTTAATCACTTTTAAGAACTTAAATACATAAAACCATATAAGTGTATTCACAAAAGATAGCTATATTTGAATCCTCATTCCATTTTTCACAAAATTTCTATATGTATATCTAGAGTATATGTACTAGTATCATACGCAGCTTCTAGATGTATTTACTATTGGTATATACCAATAAAAATCTGCTCCTTAGCAGCCTTAAATGATTAAGAAACATGTGGAACCAACCATTTGTCAAGTAGCATGAATTATTTAGCAAGAAAACAAAGTTAGGTATCTTTTTTTTCCTTTATAACCTAAAAACGTTTTTATGCATGCACACCATTTCTTCACCCCATTTTCTCATACTTACACTTCCATTTCTCTCTCAAAATACTCTTAACTTCATACTTGATCATCTCCAAGCATTTTCTCCATCATTTAGCTTCAAAAACAACACTTAAATCTCATAAGAAAACCTTACAAAAACACTTCAAGAAATCCTTCCAAGAACACAAACTTACTTCCAATCTTTCATCCAATTCCATCACCCTTTTGGTTCTAGGTTCTTACTCCTCTTTTACAGAAACCTTGTCCAAGGAACTTGAGGTAGTATCTATGTTCATAACCTTATTCGATTCATATATATATAGCTATCATATTTTGTGGTATACAATTTTAACAACAAGAACATAGTTTGGATGTTTTCAAACTTGTTTGCAAACTAAATAGATCCTTCTAACTTAACTTTTAAAATACTTCAAGACCTGTAATATAACTTAAATATATGCTAATTTAACAAGGTATAACTTGGTTTTTCAAAGAACACCTTAAAAACTGTTTTTACGACGTCAGAGTGTAACCGGGGGCTGTTTTGGGTTGGATAATTAAAAACCATCTTAAACTTTGAATTGAAGGTTTATGTTCTGGAAAAATGATTTTTACTATGAATATGGTAACACATAAAAATTTCATGATTTAATTCAAAGTATAAGTATTTTTAGAAAAATAATCATTTAAGGTTGCCTACATAAAGGAAAAGGTTTAACTTCATAAGTTTCACTAAAGTTTCACCTATGCCGTGTGATTTTGAATACAAACTAAGATATTTACAGTTCATAGTCTTAAAGAGGAACTCGATCCAAGGAGATGGCAAGTTGAATCAACGAAAACGGAGTTGTAACGAAGAAACTATGACCGAAACAAAATTGGCTATCCAAGACTAGTTTAACTTCGGGATTAATTGGAGAAAATTAAAATAAATCACATCTTTTTAAGATAACATGATATTTTATATATATGTACTCATAATTCAATTTTATATGGTTCAGGATCACCCGTAAACAACACGAGAAGATTAATCATAAGATCCCATGTTTGTACGCAACACGTCATTTGACAACACCGGTACTTTATGTACGCAACACGTCATTTGACAACACCGGTACCGTGGGTCAAGATTAATCTCGACCAATACATATACGTTGGGGGTTTTATTTATTTCGTTGGGGGTTTATTAAACATCTAAATATGAACCATTAAAATTGAATTACTAACAACGAACTGCTAACTACGGACTAAGGAATTATAAAAAGTATTAAAAGTATAACAAGAATATATATGTGACGTTGTTTAAAAAGAAAAGGTATTGATATATTATATATGGATAGGTTCGTGATATCAACCGGGAGACCAAGTCAAAATATATATATCTTCAAGACGAAAGTGAGTATATAGTCCCACTTTTAAACTTTAAATATTTCGGGATGAGAATACATGTATTTTATGTTTTACGTTATGGACACAAGTAACTGAAAAATATATTCTACGTTGAGTTGTACCACTGGCATACTTCCCTGTAGCTTGGTAACTAATATTTACAGAGGTATTGTAAACGCGAATCCTGTTGATAGATCTATCGGGCTTGACAACCCCAACCGGACTGGACGACCAGTATTCAACGGTTGCACAGTACTTCGTTTCGTGACTACACTTGGTACAGTGTAGTAAGATTTCATATTAAAGGGAATATGCGACGTGATTAATTGTTAAGTATGGTTACCAAGTGCTCAACCACTTAGAATATTTTTATTAAACTGTTTATATACGAAATCTTGTGGTCTATATATATATTGCTGCCGGCACTAAACCTATATCTCACCAACTTTATGTTGACGTTTTAAACATGTTTATTCTCAGGTGATAATTAGAAGTTTCCGCTGCATTATGTTGAATTTGAGCAGGATCTTGCGTACGCATATTTGTGTCAAAAATAAGACTGCATATCCAAGAACTTGTGTTGTAAAATATGCTAGAAATCGTGTTGTTATCATCATTTGTAAAGTTTGTAAGTCGAAGATTATCGCTAAACGATAATCATCTTTATTTCGTCCAAAGCTTGTATCAAAAATAAGAATCATGGTTTGTAATGTATAATATATGCAGTTTTTCTTTTAAAAATGTCGCATATAGAGGTCAATACCTCGCAATGAAATCATACGTTATCTAACACGTTCTTACGGTTAAGGACGGGTTATGACATGTGGTATCAGAGCGATGGTCTTAGCGAACCAGGTTTGCATTAGTGTGTCTAACTGATAAGTCGTTAGGATACATTAGTAAGTCTGGACTTTGACCGGGTCTGATTTAAAAACCATTGCTTATCATTGTTGGTTAAAATTTATATGTAAATATTATGTAGTACTAATGGGTTAGTTGTTGTGTGATAGATGTCGGGCTCAAAACTTGTTATCACATTCAGCGACTCCGAACCAGAATCTTCAGATGGTGTTCCAGTCATTAACCTATCCGATGACGAAAATAATATCTTTGGGGAAGACTCACAAATTCCGGATGAACCGACTATAGAGAACCCGGAAAGTGAACCCGAGGAGGAAAGTGAACCCGAGGAAGAAATACAGGAAATTACAAAAGAAGAGTTCGAACTAGGAAAGAAACGAAAGGCTAATGAATTAGAAAATTCAAATCCTGAGTTTAATAAGGATGATGTGGCACCAACTCCACTAGACACTACCACCCCTATTCCCGCTATTCCTATTCGTTCTATCCCGGCATCCAGTTCTTCAGTCCCACAGCCAAAATATAGGCAGACAGCCAGGATAAGCGTTAAGCGATTCTTTGAACCTAAACGTCCTAGAAAGTAGACCAAACGATGCGCTGCCGTATTAAACCATGGGATCATATAATGTTTTGTATAATATTATTAGTGTGGTTTGCTTAATGTTCGATGTAAGATAAGCATATGTAAAATAGTGAAGTGTGAAATGCAATAATTTTCCATGGTTAAGTATTATTTAGATGGTAGTAATTGATTCGGTACTAAGCTATTAAGTATGGACATTAACGGGTAGGTACTACCCTAGATATAATTATAAAACGCTAATAAGAAGAAAAGACTTTTATAATAATACCTGGTTCATATTATTAATAAGCTATAATGTACTGTAAATATACACTACATCTATAATATTCCATGTGAATAATTATTTTCTTTTCATTCTTATAGAAGAATATGGCGCGATTGAACCGAATGACGGAAAAAGAAATCCAGGAACTCATCAATCAGCGAGTGAACGACAGAATGTTATGGGTCGAGGCTGCAAGAGGTGCTGCAGTTAACCCAAATCCTCGTGTGGGGTGCACTTACAAAACTTTTCAAGCTTGCAAGCCCTCATCATTCAGTGGAACAGAAGGACCGATCGGTTTAACCCGGTGGATAGAAAAGATGGAAACTGTGTTCAAAATCAGTGGTTGTGTTGAAAAGGACATGACCAAATACGCATCGTGCACTTTATAAGATAGTGCACTCACGTGGTGGAAAAATTATGTGAAGGCTGTAGGAGGAGATGTAGCTTATGATACTCCGTGGGAAGAATTCAAAACAATGTTAATCAATGAATATTGTCCAAGGAACGAGGTTAGGAAGTTGGAAGATGAGTTACGAAGTCTGAAGGTTATTGGTACTGAAATCACCAACTACAATCAGCGATTCATGGAATTAGTTTTGCTATGTCCTGAATTGGTTCCAACCGAAGAACGGAAGATTGAAATGTACAAAGATGGTTTGCCCAAAAAGGTCAAGGCAAATGTTACAGCATCGAAACCTAAGACAATTCATGAAGCTATAACCATGGCAAACGAGCTAATGGATCAGGTCATCATGGATAAGAAAGTATCCAATACTGATGTGAAGGTATCAGGTAACAAAAGAAAGTGGAATGGAAATTATGATCGAAGTAACCAACAACAATCTTTTAAGAAACAAGAAAACACGCAAGGTACGGGTAGTGGTTTAAGCTTTGGTTATAAAGGACAAAATCCTTTATGCAACCGATGCCACAAACATCACTCTGGTTACTGTAATGTGGTATGCAACAAATGTAATTGAAAGGGTCATCTTGCTGAAGATTGTAGGGCTCTCGTTACAAATACAAATGGTACCAAGACTCCTGCCACCAATGCAAATAGAACTGCTTTGGCTACCATTACTTGTTTTGGGTGTGGAAAACAAGGTCACTATAAGAGCCAGTGCCCGAATCCAGAGAAGAATATCGGACCTGCACGTGGAAGAGCATTTGTTATTAATGCTAAAGAGGCATGTGAAGACCCGGAGCTTGTTACGGGTACGTTTACCATTAATAACTTATCCGCATCTATTATATTTGATACTGGTGCTGATAGAAGTTACGTGTGTAGAGACTTTCACGCTAAATTGAATTGTTCATCATTACCTCTCGATGCTAAGTACATGATTGAGTTAGCTAATGGTAAACTAATTAAAGCCGATAAAATTTGCCGTGATTGTAAAATAAATTTAGCCGGAGAAACGTTTAAAATTGACTTGATACCCGTAGAATTAGGAAGTTTTGATGTAATAGTCGGCATGGACTGGATGTCCAAAATAGGAGCTGAAGTTGTGTGCGCCAAGAAGGCAATTCGCATTCCTCGTAAGGATAAAACGCCAGTAATGATTTATGGAGAGAAGGGTAACTCAAAGCTAAAACTCATTAGTTATTTGAAAGCTCAAAAGTGCTTGAAGAAAGGGTTCTATGCTATCTTAGCACATGTTAATAAAGTCGAAACAAAGGAAAAAGTGAAGAGCATCAATGACGTGCCTGTGGCAAGAGATTTTCCTGAAGTCTTTCCGGAAAAGTTGCCGGGATTACCTCCATTTAGATCTGTAGAATTTCAAATAGATTTAGTACCAGGAGCTGCACCAGTGGCTCGTGCTCCATATAGACTTGCACCGTCCGAGTTAAAAGAACTTCAGAGTCAGTTAAAAGAATTACTGGATCATGGATTCATACGACCAAGTACTTCACCGTGGGGAGCTCCGATTCTATTTGTTAAAAAGAAAGATGGATCTTTTAGGATGTGTATAGATTATCGTGAATTAAATAAGTTAACTATCAAGAATCGGTATCCACTACCGAGAATTGACGACTTATTTGATCAACTCCAAGGATCATGTGTGTACTCAAAAATTGACTTAAGGTCGGGCTATCATCAATTACGTGTCAAAGAAGAGGACATTCCGAAAACTGCTTTTCGGACACGTTATGGTCATTACGAATTTTTGGTCATGCCGTTTGGGTTGACAAATGCGCCAGCTGTATTCATGGACCTCATGAATCGAGTTTGTAGTCCATATTTAGATAAGTTTGTTATCGTTTTCATTGATGATATTCTTATCTATTCCAAGAGTGAGCAAGAGCATGAGCAGCATTTAAGGTTGATATTAGAGTTGTTGAGAAAAGAACAGCTATATGCTAAATTTTCTAAATGTGCTTTCTGGTTGAAAGAAGTGCAATTTCTTGGCCACGTTGTTAGTAGCAAAGGAATTCAGGTTGATCCAGCAAAAATTGAAGCCATTGAAAAATGGGAGACTCCTAAGACACCAACGCAGATACGCCAATTTTTGGGTTTAGCCGGTTATTATAGAAGGTTTATTCAATATTTTTCCCGAATAGCTAAGCCGTTGACAGCGTTAACGCAAAAAGGGAAGAAATATGAATGGACTTCTGAGCAGGAGAGTGCATTTCAATTACTAAAGAAGAAGTTAACTACGGCGCCTATTTTATCGTTACCAGAAGGGAACGATGATTTTGAAATATATTGTGACGCTTCGCGACAAGGTTTTGGTTGCGTTCTTATGCAAAGAAAGAAAGTTATTGCATACGCATCCCGACAATTGAAGATTCACGAGCGGAATTATACGACGCATGATCTAGAACTGGGAGCAGTCGTGTTTGCATTGAAGATATGGAGACACTACTTGTATGGGGTTAAATGCACTGTGTTTACTGATCATAAAAGCCTTCAACATATTTTTGATCAGAAACAGCTGAACATGAGACAACGTAGGTGGGTCGAGTTAATAAACGACTATGATTGTGAAATTCGTTATCATCCCGGGAAGGCGAACGTGGTGGCCGATGCTTTAAGCAGAAAGGAACGAGAACCAATTCGAGTACGAGCGATGAACATAAAAATTCGCATGAATCTCAACTCACAAATCAAAGAAGTTCAACGAGAAGCACTTACTAAAGAAAATATAGGAAATGAAATAATGAAGAAGTATGAGAAGCAACTCGTTATGCGGGAAGATGGAATTCGATATTTTGCAAATCGTATTTGGGTACCGAAGTTGGGTGGATTAAGGAAGTTGATATTAAATGAGGCACATAAGACAAGATACTCGATACATCCTGGAGTTGGAAAGATGTACCAAGATCTTAAGACACATTATTGGTGGCCTAATTTAAAGACAGACGTTGCAACATATGTTGGGGAATGTTTAACTTGTTCCAAAGTCAAAGCTGAACACCAGAAGCCGTCAGGGTTACTTCAACAACCAGAAATCCCAGAATGGAAATGGGATGGTATTACCATGGATTTCATCACGAAGTTACCAAAGACTGCCTGGGGATACGACACCATTTGGGTGATTGTTGATCGTCTCACCAAGTCTGCACACTTCTTGCCTATAAAGGAAATGGATAGAATGTAGAAACTATTACGATTGTATATAAAGGAAGTTGTTTCAAGGCATGGAATACCTATTTCCATTATATCCGATCGTGATAGTAGATTTACATCAAAGTTCTGGCAATCACTACAGGAGGCCCTAGGAACTCGTTTGGATATGAGTACCGCGTATCATCCGCAAACCGACGGGCAGAGTGAAAGAACGATTCAGACTCTTGAAGACATGCTCAGGGCATGTGTGATCGATTTTGGAAACGGATGGGATAAATATCTACCATTAGCAGAATTCTCGTATAATAATAGTTATCATGCGAGCATTAAAGCTGCGCCATTCGAAGCATTGTATGAAAGGAAGTGTAGATCTCCTATTTGTTGGAATGAAGTAGGAGATCGACAATTAACTGGTCCCGAGATCATACACGAAATGACTGAGAAGATAGTACAAATCAAGGAGAGATTGAAAACAGCCCGTAGTCGCCAAAAGAGCTACGCCGATGTTCGAAGGAAACCATTAGAGTTTCAGATCGGTGACATGGTTATGTTAAAGGTGTCACCTTGGAAAGGTGTAATACGTTTTGGAAAAAGGGGTAAACTAAACCCAAGGTATGTAGGCCCGTTCAAGATCATCGAACGCATTGGACCGGTAGCTTATCGACTCGAGTTACCGCAACAACTCGCCGGAGTACATAATACCTTTCACGTCTCAAACCTTAAGAAGTGTCTTGCAAAGGAAGACCTCACCATTCCTCTTGAAGAAATCCATGTCGACGAGAAACTACAATTCATCGAAGAACCAATCGAAATCATGGATCGTGAAGTTAAACGGCTCAAGCAGAGCAACATACCGATCGTTAAGGTTCGTTGGAATGCTCGAAGGGGTCCCGAGTTTACTTGGGAACGAGAGGATCAAATGAAACAAAAGTATCCACACTTGTTTCCCGATGACGCAAAATAGGTACAATTTTAAAATTTCGGGACGAAATTTATTTAACGGGTAGGTACTGTAATGACCCGCACTTTTTCGATCATTCTATACTTGTAAGATTAATATTTACATAAATAAAACCTTACCAACATGATAAGCAAACCAAATTGTTGAGATTTATGTTTTTAAAAAGAGTTTTACACAACGTTTGACCGTCTAGTATGACCGATGATATCACTAACTATATAACATATGATAATTATACGTTTGTGTATATATATGTATATATACATATTTAACATGATCTAAGAATGTTTTAATATCTCATTTTGTATTAATAACAATAAGTTATATGTATATTTTGAAACTACTAATTTAAGTTTTCAAAACGATAACCATACGCAACGTTATTTGACTTAAATACTTATGACCTATAATGTTTATACATATATCGTATAAGTAATGAATTTAATCACTTTTAAGAACTTAAATACATAAAACCATATAAGTGTATTCACAAAAGATAGCTATATTTGAATCCTCATTCCATTTTTCACAAAATTTCTATACGTATATCTAGAGTATATGTACTCGTATCATACGCAGCTTCTAGATGTATTTACTATTGGTATATACCAATAAAAATCTGCTCCTTAGCAGCCTTAAATGATTAAGAAACATGTGGAACCAACCATTTGTCAAGTAGCATGAATTATTTAGCAAGAAAACAAAGTTAGGTATCTTTTTTTCCTTTATAACCTAAAAACGTTTTTATGCATGCACACCATTTCTTCACCCCATTTTCTCATACTTACACTTCCATTTCTCTCTCAAAATACTCTTAACTTCATACTTGATCATCTCCAAGCATTTTCTCCATCATTTAGCTTCAAAAACAACACTTAAATCTCATAAGAAAACCTTACAAAAACACTTCAAGAAATCCTTCCAAGAACACAAACTTACTTCCAATCTTTCATCCAATTCCATCACCCTTTTGGTTCTAGGTTCTTACTCCTCTTTTACAGAAACCTTGTCCAAGGAACTTGAGGTAGTATCTATGTTCATAACCTTATTCGATTCATATATATATAGCTATCATATTTTGTGGTATACAATTTTAACAACAAGAACATAGTTTGAATGTTTTCAAACTTGTTTGCAAACTAAATAGTTCCTTCTAACTTAACTTTTAAAATACTTCAAGACCTGTAATATAACTTAAATATATGCTAATTTAACAAGGTATAACTTGGTTTTTCAAAGAACACCTTAAAAACTGTTTTTACGACGTCAGAGTGTAACCGGGGGCTGTTTTGGGTTGGATAATTAAAAACCATCTTAAACTTTGAATTGAAGGTTTATGTTCTGGAAAAATGATTTTTACTATGAATATGGTAACACATAAAAATTTCATGATTTAATTCAAAGTATAAGTATTTTTAGAAAAATAATCATTTAAGGTTGCCTACATAAAGGAAAAGGTTTAACTTCATAAGTTTCACTAAAGTTTCACCTATGCCGTGTGATTTTGAATACAAAATAAGATATTTACAGTTCATAGTCTTAAATAGGAACTCGATCCAAGGAGATGGCAAGTTGAATCAACGAAAACGGAGTTGTAACGAAGAAACTATGACCGAAACAAAATTGGCTATCCAAGACTAGTTTAACTTCGGGATTAATTGGAGAAAATTAAAATAAATCACATCTTTTTAAGATAACATGATATTTTATATATATGTACTCATAATTCAATTTTATATGGTTCAGGATCACCCGTAAAAAACACGAGAAGATTAATCATAAGATCCCATGTTTGTACGCAACACGTCATTTGACAACACCGGTACTTTATGTACGCAACACGTCATTTGACAACACCGGTACCGTGGGTCAAGATTAATCTCGACCAATACATATACGTTGGGGGTTTTATTTATTTCGTTGAGGGTTTATTAAACATCTAAATATGAACCATTAAAATTGAATTACTAACAACGAACTGCTAACTACGGACTAATGAATTATAAAAAGTATTAAAAGTATAACAAGAATATATATGTGACGTTGTTTAAAAAGAAAAGGTATTGATATATTATATATGGATAGGTTCGTGATATCAACCGGGAGACCAAGTCAAAATATATATATCTTCAAGACGAAAGTGAGTATATAGTCCCACTTTTAAACTTTAAATATTTCGGGATGAGAATACATGTATTTTATGTTTTACGTTATGGACACAAGTAACTGAAAAATATATTCTACGTTGAGTTGTACCACTGGCATACTTCCCTGTAGCTTGGTAACTAATATTTACAGCGGTATTGTAAACGCGAATCCTGTTGATAGATCTATCGGGCTTGACAACCCCAACCGGACTGGACGACCAGTATTCAACGGTTGCACAGTACTTCGTTTCGTGACTACACTTGGTACAGTGTAGTAAGATTTCATATTAAAGGGAATATGCGACGTGATTAATTGTTAAGTATGGTTACCAAGTGCTCAACCACTTAGAATATTTTTATTAAACTGTTTATATACGAAATCTTGTGGTCTATATATATATTGCTGCCGGCACTAAACCTATATCTCACCAACTTTATGTTGACGTTTTAAACATGTTTATTCTCAGGTGATAATTAGAAGTTTCCGCTGCATTATGTTGAATTTGAGCAGGATCTTGCGTACGCATATTTGTGTCAAAAATAAGACTGCATATCCAAGAACTTGTGTTGTAAAATATGCTAGAAATCGTGTTGTTATCATCATTTGTAAAGTTTGTAAGTCAAAGATTATCGCTAAACGATAATCATCTTTATTTCGTCCAAAGCTTGTATCAAAAATAAGAATCATGGTTTGTAATGTATAATATATGCAGTTTTTCTTTTAAAAATGTCGCATATAGAGGTCAATACCTCGCAATGAAATCATACGTTATCTAACACGTTCTTACGGTTAAGGACGGGTTATGACAAGTTTCAACTTTGTTTCTGTTGTCAGAATTTCATTTCGTGTGGTGTGCGTGTGATCCAATAAATATTGTGTAGTGTTTCCAATTTATTTCATAAAGCGTGTGTTTTCATTTCGTGTGGTGTGTGTGTATGATGAATGACTGATATGGAAAATTATGTAGTATTTTGAGTCTATTAAAAAGATGCTATTGCTTGTGGACAAGCAACGTTCAAGTGTGGGGTAATTTGATATTGCTATAAATATACATATAGTTCGTCGCAATATCAATCCAAAATGTTATGATTTTATGTGTATTCGAGTAGTTTTCGGTTTGTAATTGGTTAAAATGTCCAAAGCGTCGAATGAAATGCTATTATGGATTTTCAATGATATAAAGATCAAAATGAAGATTTCTAATGAGTAACAAAAGACTACAACATCGCGCTTCAAGACTACAAGTTAAAATGATCGAAATCACGAAATCAGCGAGCCTGCACGAAAAAAAATCATAACTAAATCATACGGACTCGAAAAAAGGCGAATCAGGTGTCCAGACGTCCGTAATTAAAAAATCTACAACTTTCAAGAAGAGACCTTACGCGAAACGCGTACACATCTACGCGAAACGCGTAATGTTTAGACGAGATTCAGATTGGAACTACATATGGGCCGGTTACTTTTTATTAAAAATAAGTATACTTTGTCCAGGCTTTACACTTTACAGAGGAATCCAAGCATGTGTATTTCCTCACCTACCACTTCTCAACTTAAATATATACTACTACTGTTACAGAGAAAGAAGGTAGTAGTTTAGGAACACAAATCATAAATCATTATTTTCAACCTACTGTAATTTATTTTCTTTTACTCCGTATCAATTATTTTAAGTTCCGTATCAATTTTCAAGATCAAGATTTAGGATAGTTTCAATATTAAGGGTGTATTGTTCGTGTGTACGGGTGCTTTCATTTCCATTTTCTACCATTTGTAATCAATAAATTGAAGACCTTTTGTAAGTTTGTTACTTTCATTTTTATTATTGTCATTGTTACTTATTATTATGTTTATGTTAATGTATTATTATTTTTACTCCCGTATCATTATCATGATTAGTTAGTAAATTTCCCTAGTGTTTGCTTAGATGTAGAGCCCCTAGTGAAAGGGATTGTTATCATTTGTACAAATTAAAATGTAACTTTAGTATTTTTAACATTGACCCTAATTAAAAGAACCATTATTATGTACTTGAATATTTAACCCTTGCCACTTAATTTATTAGATTCAAATAACGAAAGTTATTTTTATCTATATAAATTAAGCTTCAACATTAAAAGTGATCTAGACGAACTTATGAATAATTTACTAACACTAAATTAGAAATAAAGTTCGGTGGTTTGGGTAATATCACTAGTTACATAATAGTGAAATTGTAAAAAGGGAAACCGTTATGATTTGGGTTTTGGCGAAAGTCAAAACTGGGTTGGGCCTCAATTTAAATACTTGGGGACTAGTAGCTATCTAAATAGAATCCGATGAAAATTAGATTTAATTTAGCTAGTCATAACTTTATATTTATTCGAAAGAAAAATATAAAGTTTTATACTAAAACATTTTAATAGGGCTTAAACTCAAAACAATCCATAGATCTAGAGGTGACACATTTAAGTAAACACTCCCATTTATATATTGCAAATAATTATTATTGTTATTTATTTACGTATTATTATACAGAAATATAAAAAAAAAACAACTTAATCTCCTTCAGTTTAAACACTACTGTTTTGTCACCTGGATTATAACATACGCGGATCGCGTATAATTCTACACGATACGCGTACATTTTAAAAACATACGCGAAACGCGTATATAATTACGTGAAACGTGTAAGTACAAGTACCAGTACTGTTTCGGTTTTTATTTAAATTTAATTTTTAATTAATTACTTTAATACTAATATTAATTTATTTCAAGTCATAATATTTATAATAGTATGTAGTACTTTAATTCACCTTTTATTAATTTAAATCCGATAACTTTTATTAGTTGGTAATTTTAGTTAATTTTATTTAAATTATATTTCTATGTTATAATATTAAATTCTTAATCCATTATTATTATTTTAGTTAATTAAAATTCAAAACAAACCCCTTTTCTACTAGATTAACTATCGGTAATTTAATCTCATGAACTCCATTCTCCCTGTGGAACGAACCGGATTTACCAACAAACTAAACTACGCGAATAGGACTAGTTGCCTATATGTGTGAAATCAACCTGAATTCATTAAAACACCACATATACAATAAATCAATTCGTGTAACAAAATAACTCAAATCCGTTCATAAATAAAGGTTACGATCGAGCACATCAACTACCGTGGTCAGCATTCAAGCACTTGATGAACGAGAAGTACCGTCCCAGAACCGAGGTCAATAAGCTCAAGACAGAACTTAGAGGGTTACGAACCCAAGGATTTGATATTACCACGTACGAAATACAATTCACAGAATTGTGCCTATTGTGTCCGGGAGCGTTCGAAGATGAGGAAGAGAAGATCGACGCGTTTGTGAAAGGATTACCGGAAAGAATCCAAGAAGATATAAGTTCACACGAGCCCACCTCCATACAATAGGCATGTAGAATGGCTCACAAACTAGTAAACCAGATTGAGGAAAGAATTAAAGAACAGTCGGCTGAAGAGGCCAATGTGAAGCAAGTCAAAAGAAAGTGGGAGGAAAACGGTAATAAGAATCACCAATATAACAACAACAGCAATTACAATAATAATCGCAACAATTATCCCAACAATCGCAACATCAATCGCAACTACAACAAACGGCCCAACAACAACAACAACAACAACAACAACAACAACAACAACAACAACAACAACAACAACAACAACAACAATAGCAACTACAACAATCATCCCAACAACAATAACAACCACAACAACAACAACAATCAGAAGCAGCTATGCCAAAGGTGTGAAAAGTATCACTCGGGGTTCTGCACCAAATTTTGCAACAAGTGTAAAAGAAATGGTCATAGCGCGGCGAAGTGTGAGGTCTACGGACCAGGGGTTAACAGAACGAAAGGAACAAATGGTGTCGGAACGAGTAATGGCGGAGCAAGTAGTGTCGGAGCAAGTTATGCCAATGTAGTTTGTTATAAATGTGGAAAACTGGGCCACATTATTAGAAATTGCCCGAACCAGGAGAACACGAATGGACAAGGCCGCGGAAGAGTTTTCAATATTAATGCGGCAGAGGCACAGGAAGACCCGGAGCTTGTTACGGGTACGTTTCTTATTGACAATAAATCTGCTTACGTTTTATTTGATTCGGGTGCGGATAGAAGCTATATGAGTAGAGAATTTTGTGCTAAATTAAGTTGTCCATTGACGCCGTTGGATAGTAAATTTTTACTCGAATTAGCAAACGGTAAATTAATTTCAGCAGATAATATATGCCGGAATCGAGAAATTAAACTGGGTAGCGAAGTATTTAAGATTGATTTGATACCAGTAGAGTTAGGGAGTTTTGATGTAATAGTTGGCATGGACTGGCTGAAAAAAGTGAAAGCAGAGATCGTATGTTATAAAAATGCAATTCACATTGTACGAGAAGAAGGAGAACCCTTAATGGTGTACGGAGAAAAGGGCAACATGAAGCTACATCTTATTAGTAATTTGAAGGCACAAAAACTAATAAGAAAAGGTTGCTATGCTGTTCTAGCACACGTCGAGAAAGTACAAACTGAAGAAAAGAGCATCAATGATGTTCCCGTCACAAAAGAATTTCCCGATGTATTTCTGAAAGAATTACCGGGACTACCTCCACATCGATCTGTTGAATTTCAAATAGATCTTGTACCAGGAGCTGCACCAATAGCTCGTGCTCCTTATAGACTCGCACCCAGCGAGATGAAAGAACTGCAAAGTCAACTGCAAGAACTATTAGAACGTGGTTTCATTCGACCAAGCACATCACCATGGGGAGCTCCTGTTTTGTTTGTCAAGAAGAAGGATGGTACATTTAGGTTGTGTATTGACTACAGAGAGTTGAACAAACTTACCATCAAAAACCGTTATCCACTGCCGAGAATTGACGACTTATTTGATCAACTACAAGGCTCGTCGGTTTATTCGAAGATCGATTTACATTCTGGATATCATCAAATGCGAGTAAAGGAGGATGATATTCCAAAAACTGCTTTTAGGACGCGTTATGGTCATTTCGAATTTATGGTTATGCCGTTTGGATTGACTAACGCACCAGCTGTGTTCATGGACCTTATGAACCGAGTGTGTGTGATATATCTTGACAAGTTTGTCATTGTTTTCATCGATGACATACTTATTTACTCAAAGAATGATCAAGAGCACGAAGAACATTTGAGAAAAGTGCTAGAAGTATTGAGGAAAGAAAAACTGTACGCTAAGATTTCAAAGTGTGAATTTTGGTTGGAAGAAGTTCAATTCCTCGGTCACATAGTGAACAAAGAAGGTATCCAGGTGGACCCGGCAAAGATCGAAACCGTTGAAAAGTAGGAAACCCCAAAAACTCCGAAGCATATACGTCAATTTTTAGGATTGGCTGGTTACTATAGAAGATTCATCCAAGATTTCTCCAAAATAGCAAAACCCTTGACTGTATTAACGCATAAAGGGAAGAAATTTGAATGGAAGGATGAACAAGGGGAGGCGTTTCAATTATTGAAGAAAAATCTAACTACGGCACCTATATTGTCATTGTCTGAAGGGAATGATGATTTTGTGATTTATTGTGACGCATCAAAGCAAGGTCTCAGTTGTGTATTAATGCAACGAACGAAGGTGATTACTTATGTGTCTAGACAATTGAAGATTCACGAGCAAAATTATACGACACATGATTTGGAATTAGGCGCGGTTGTTTTTGCATTAAAGACTTGGAGGCACTACTTATATGGGGTCAAAAGTATTATATATACCGACCACAAAAGTCTTCAACACATATTTAATCAGAAATAACTGAATATGAGGCAGCGTAGGTGGATTGAATTGTTGAATGATTACGACTTTGAGATTCATTACCACCCGGGGAAGGCAAATGTGGTAGCCGACGCCTTGAGCAGAAAGGACAGAGAACCCATTCGAGTAAAATCTATGAATATAATGATTCACACTAACCTTACTACTCAAATAAAGGAGGCGCAAGAAGGAGTTTTAAAAGAGGGAAATTTAAAGGATGAAATACCCAAAGGATCGGAGAAGCATCTTAATATTCTGGAAGACGGAACCCGGTATAGGGCTGAAAGAATTTGGGTACCAAAATTTGGAGATATGAGAGAAATGGTACTTAGAGAAGCTCATAAAACCAGATACTCAATACATCATGGAACGGGGAAGATGTACAAGGATCTTAAGAAATATTTTTGGTGGCCAGGTATGAAAGCCGATATTGCTAAATATGTAGGAGAATGTTTGACGTGTTCTAAGGTCAAAGCTGAACATCAGAAACTATCAGGTCTACTACAACAACCTGAAATCCCGGAATGGAAATGGGAAAACATTACCATGGATTTCATTACTAAATTGCCAAGGACTGCAAGTGGTTATGATACTATTTGGGTAATAGTTGATCGTCTCACCAAATCAGCACACTTCCTACCAATAAGAGAAGATGACAAGATGGAGAAGTTAGCACGACTGTATTTGAAGGAAGTCGTCTCCAGACATGGAATACCAATCTCTATTATCTCTGATAGGGATGGCAGATTTATTTCAAGATTCTGGCAGACATTACAGCAAGCATTGGGAACTCGTCTAGACATGAGTAGTGCCTATCATCCACAAACTGATGGGCAGAGCGAAAGGACGATACAAACGCTTGAAGACATGCTACGAGCTTGTGTTATTGATTTCGGAAACAGTTGGGATCGACATCTACCGTTAGCAGAATTTTCCTACAACAACAGCTACCATTCAAGCATTGAGATTGCACCGTTTGAAGCACTTTATGGTAGAAAGTGCAGGTCTCCGATTTGTTAGAGTGAATTGGGGGATAGACAGATTAAGGGTCCGGAGATAATACAAGAAACTACCGAGAAAATCATCCAAATTCAACAAAGATTGAAAACCGTCCAGAGTCGACAAAAGAGCTACGCGGACAGTAAAAGAAAAGATATAGAGTTTGAAATTGGAGAAATGGTCATGCTTAAGGTTTCACCTTGGAAAGGCGTTGTTCGATTTGGTAAACGGGGGAAACTAAATCCAAGGTACATTGGACCATTCAAGATTATAGATCGTGTCGGACCAGTAGCTTACCAACTGGAGCTACCTCAACAACTCGCGGCTGTACATAACACTTTCCACGTCTCAAATTTGAAGAAATGTTTTGCTAAAGAAGATCTCACTATTCCATTGGACGAAATCCAAATCAATGAAAAACTTCAATTCATTGAAGAACCCGTCGAAATAATGGATCGTGAGGTTAAGAGACTTAAACAAAACAAGATACCGATTGTTAAGGTTCGATGGAATGCTCGTAGAGGACCCGAGTTCACCTGGGAGTGTGAAGATCAGATGAAGAAGAAATACCCGCATTTATTTCCAGAAGATATGTCAACACCTCCAACTGCTTAAAATTTCGGGACAAAATTTATTTAACGGGTAGGTACTGTAGTGACCCGAACTTTTCCATGTTTATATATATATTAAATGAAATTATTATTTACATGATTAAGTGTTTCCAACATGTTAAGCAATCAAACTTGTTAAGACTTGATTAATTGAAATAGGTTTCATATAGACAATTGACCACCCAAGTTGACCGGTGATTCACGAACGTTAAAACTTGTAAAAACTATACGATGACATATATATGGTTATATATATAGTTAACATGATTTTATTATAAGTATGTATCTCACTAGGTATTTTAACAATGAGTTATATACATAAAAATGAGACTATTAATTTAAGAAACTCGAAAACGATATATATAACGATTATCGTTATAACAACGTCTTACTAGGTACATATGAATCATATTAAGATATTGATACACTTGGTTAATTATGTTAAATTATAAGTAAAGATATTATTAAGTGTATTAACAATGAAATACATATGTAAAAATAAGACTACTAACTTAATGATTTCGAAACGAGACATATATGTAACGATTATCGTTGTAACGACATTTAACTGTATATATATCATACTAAGATATATTATATATCATAATATCATGATAATATAACAATTTAACATCTCATTTGTTATAATAAACAATGGGTTAACAACATTCAACAAGATCGTTAACCTAAAGGTTTCAAAACAACATTTACATGTAACGACTAACGATGACTTAACGACTCAGTTAAAATGTATATACATGTAGTGTTTTAATATGTATTCATACACTTTTGAAAGACTTCAAGACACTTATCAAAATACTTCTACTTAACAAAAATGCTTACAATTACATCCTCGTTCAGTTTCATCAACAATTCTACTAGTATGCACCCGTATTCGTACTCGTACAATACACAGCTTTTAGATGTATGTACTATTGGTATATACACTCCAATGATCAGCTCTTAGCAGCCCATGTGAGTCACCTAACACATGTGGGAACCATCATTTGGCAACTAGCATGAAATATCTCATAAAATTACAAAAATATGAGTAATCATTCATGACTTATTTACATGAAAACAAAATTACATATCCTTTATATCTAATCCATACACCAACGACCAAAAACACCTACAAACACTTTCATTCTTCAATTTTCTTCATCTAATTGATCTCTCTCAAGTTCTATCTTCAAGTTCTAAGTGTTCTTCATAAATTCCAAAAGTTCTAGTTTCATAAAATCAAGAATACTTCCAAGATTGCAAGTTTACTTCCAAGTTTTCTAAATCCATTCCAAGTAATCATCCAAGATCAAGAAACCTTTGTTACTTATAGTAGGTTATCTTTCTAATACAAGGTAATAATCATATTCAAACTTTAATTCAATTTCTATAACTATAACAATCTTATTTCGAGTGGAAATCTTACTTGAAATTGTTTTTGTGTCATGATTCTGCTTCAAGAACTTTCAAGCCATCCAAGGATCCTTTGAAGCTAGATCTATTTTTCTAATTTCCAGTAGGTTTATCCAAGGAACTTGAGGTAGTAATGATGTTCATAACATCATTCGATTCAGACATATAAAGCTATCTTATTCGAAGGTTTAAACTTGTAATCACTAGAACATAGTTTAGTTAATTCTAAACTTGTTCGCAAATAAAAGTTAATCCTTCTAACTTGACTTTTAAAATCAACTAAACACATGTTCTATATCTATATGATATGCTAACTTAATGATTTAAAATCTGGAAACACGAAAAACACCGTAAAATCGGATTTACGCCGTCGTAGTAACACCGCGGGCTGTTTTGGGTTAGTTAATTAAAAACTATGATAAACTTTGATTTAAAAGTTGTTATTCTGGAAAAATAATTTTTATTATGAACATGAAACTATATCCAAAAATTATGGTTAAACTCAAAGTGGAAGTATGTTTTCTAAAATGGTCATCTAGACGTCGTTTTTTCGACTGAAATGACTACCTTTACAAAAATGACTTGTAACTTATTTTTCTGACTATAAACCTATACTTTTTCTGTTTAGATTCATAAAATAAAGTTCAATATGAAACCATAGCAATTTGATTCACTCAAAACGGATTTAAAATGAAGAAGTTATGGGTAAAACAAGATTGGATAATTTTCCTCATTTTAGCTACGTGAAAATTTGGTAACAAATCTATTCCAACCATAACTTAATCAACTTGTATTGTATATTATGTAATCTTGAGATACCATAGACACGTATACAATGTTTCAACCTATCATGTCGACACATCTATATATATTTCGGAACAACCATAGACACTCTATATGTGAATGTTGGAGTTAGCTATACAGGGTTGAGGTTGATTCCAAAATATATATAGTTTGAGTTGTGATCAATACTGAGATACGTATACACTGGGTCGTGGATTGATTCAAGATAATATTTATCGATTTATTTCTGTACATCTAACTATGGACAACTAGTTGTAGGTTACTAACTAGGACAGCTGACTTAATAAACTTAAAACATCAAAATATATTAAAAGTGTTGTAAATATATTTTGAACATACTTTGATATATATATGTATATATTGTTATAGGTTCGTGAATCAACCAGTGGCCAAGTCTTACTTCCCGACGAAGTAAAAATCTGTGAAAGTGAGTTATAGTCCCACTTTTAAAATCTAATATTTTTGGGATGAGAATACGTGCAGGTTTTATAAATGATTTACAAAATAGACACAAGTACGTGAAACTACATTCTATGGTTGAATTATCGAAATCGAATATGCCCCTTTTTATTAAGTCTGGTAATCTAAGAATTGGGGAACAGACACCCTAATTGATACGAATCCTAAAGATAGATCTATTGGGCCTAACAAACCCCATCCAGAGTACCGGATGCTTTAGTACTTCGAAATTTATATCATATCCGAAGTGTGTCCCGGAATGATGGGGATATTCTTATATATGCATCTTGTTAATGTCGGTTACCAGGTGTTCACCATATGAATGATTTTTATCTCTATGTATGGGATGTGTATTGAAATATGAAATCTTGTGGTCTATTATTACGATTTGATATATATAGGTAAAACCTATAGCTCACCAACATTTTTGTTGACGCTTAAAGCATGTTTATTCTCAGGTGAATACTAAGAGCTTCCGCTGTTGCATACTAAAATAAGGACAAGATTTGGAGTCCATGTTTGTATGATATTGTGTAAAAACTGCATTCAAGAAACTGATTTCGATGTAACATATTTGTATTGTAAACCATTATGTAATGGTCGTGTGTAAACCGGATATTTTAGATTATCATTATTTGATAATCTACGTAAAGCTTTTTAAACCTTTATTTATGAAATAAAGGTTATGGTTTGTTTTAAAAATGAATGCAGTCTTTGAAAAACGTCTCATATAGAGGTCAAAACCTCGCAACGAAATCAATTAATATGGAACGTTTTTAATCAATAAGAACGGGACATTTCATGATAGTCCACAGTTAACAGTCCAATAATTCATATATAATTTAATATATAATATTCGAATTAATTAATACGTATCGTGACCCGTGTACATGTCTCAGACTCGATCATAACTCAAACTATTTATATTATTGTAGAATCAACCTCAATCCTGTATAGCTAACTCCAGCATTACTACATATAGAGTGTCTATGGTTATTCCAAATAATATATATATAGATGCATCGATATGATATGTCAAAACCTTGTATACGTGTCCCGATTTTTAAAGTGCGTAAAATAAATAACAGAAATTAAATGACGATAAATAAAATTGCGAGAGTTAAAATTGCGATAAATAAAGTGCGATAAATAAATTGCGATAAATAAAAGGTAATACGGAATTAACAGTTAGCTAGGAACAGTTAGCGTGGATTCTTAACAATTTTTTTTTTATAGTTAATTTGTCTGTTTCGAACAAATTTTATTTTGTCAAATGTTTTCTTCATTATGCCAGTTGTTGGATTCTGATAACTCAAAATCCAAATATGAAATTGAATGAAAATGGTTATTCTGTGGTGAACGTATTCGTATATCTATGGATGTAGGTAGGATAGTAAATGACTGTTGAATCAAATTCGAAGAATGTACAGTGTAATTTAATAATGTGAAAACTAAATATTCCTCGGGTATTACCTACCCGTTAAAATACTTTCAACATTATTAGTTTGTACGAAAGAATTTTTAATTACAATCTTTATGAAAACATATATACATATATATTTTCTTCAGATGTAATCATGAATTTAATGAGTCAATATGATATTAATCTCATTTAATTTACCGTTAGAATAAGGATATATAATCTCTAGACATTAGAGATTACATAATCGCCATGTCGAACGAAGATAAATGATGTAGAATGATATGTAGAATGCTAATTATACTCGAGGTACAGGATGGGATGTTGAGGCATGGATTGTTGATGGTACTGGTGTTGTTACTGATGGTACTGTTGGTGTCGGTGATGTTGCTGAAGCTGGTACATTTTGCACCCTATTCTCCAAATTGATTACTCGAGCGCGATGTTTGTTGACTTCTTGTATTACTCCGAGATAATTGTCGGTTCGGATGAGCGGATGAATAAGATTCAGAATTGTGGATATAATATAATCGTGTTGAGCTACCCTGGAAATGAGGCTGAAAATGGTGTTTCGGACTGGTTCACCGGTAAGTGCTTCAGGTTCATCACCAAGAGGGCAATGTGGTGGATGGAAGGGATCGCCTTCTTCTTGTCTCCAATGTTTAAGTAAGCTACGAACCCATCAGATGAATTGGGGATGGCTGATTGGTTGATTCATTCTGGTTACACTGTCTTCGGAGCTTGAGTCGAAATCCATATCGGAATAGCTGTCGGAATCCGAGGTATTCGATCTGGTTGGGGGATCCATCTCGTACGATCAGATGGAGAATTTTCAATATGAATTAAATTATAGGATGTAGATTAGTATCCTGCAATACATAATTTACATATGCATATATAATACTAAAATCCCATAAGTTACGGAGGAATCTACGGAAGCTGTCAGGTAAAGTCTATAGTAACAGATACGCTAAGATATGAATTTTGTCTATACACTATCGATGCACTAACTGCAGTAAGACGTGTCTAGACTAAGAATGATAAGCAGGTAATTTCCTAAGAATGATAAGCAGATGATTTCTGACTAGAAATGATAAGCAAAACTTTTGACATGCAGACACGGTCGAAGTCCAGACTCATTAATGCATCCTAACAACTATCAGTTAGACACACTAATGCAAGACCTAGTTCGCTAAGACCACTGCTCTGATACCAACTGAAAGGTCCCGTTCATATTGATTATAAATGTTCCATATTAATTGATTTCGTTGCGAGGTTTTGACCTCTATATGAGACGTTTTTCAAAGACTGCATTCGTTTTTAAAACAAACCATAACCTTTATTTTATCAACAAGGATAAAAGGACACCACCTAGATTATCCAGAAATGATAATCTAAAAATATCACACTTACACACTACCAATACATGTTGGTTTACAATATTAATATGTTACATCAATGTAAATCTCGAATGCAGTTTTAAACAATATTATACAAGCATGCTGACACCAAATCTTGTCCATATTTTAGCATGCAACAACGGAAGCTCTTAATAATCACCTGAGAATAAACATGCTTTATGAAAGGACCCGTTCATATACATTATAAACGATTCACAATAGTTGATTTCATTGCGAGGTTCTTAACCTCTATATGATACATTTTACAAACATAGCATTCGTTTTTAAAAGACAAACTTTCATTTACATCGAAAGTTGACGGCATGCATACCCTTTCATAATATATCCATCTATAAGTGACTTAATAATAATCTTGATGAATTCGACGACTCAAACGCAACGTCTTTTGAAATATGTCATGAATGACTCCAAGTAATGTCTCTAATATGAGCTAATGCACAGCGGAAGATTTATTTCATACCTGAGAATAAACATGCTTTCAAGTGTCAACCAAAAGGTTTAAAAGTTTATAGGTTTATCATATAATAATAAAATTCATCATTTTTATAGACCACAAGATTTAAATCCTGCATGGTACAAATTGTCATACCCCGTCCAAAATCTTTCGAATGAATACAATAACATATGGTACCATCGCGATGAACGGACCACTATATGCCTTGAATGACTCCATGTAATGTATCTAAAATGAGTAAATGCACAGCGGAAGATTTCTTTCATACCTGAGAATAAACATGCTTTAAAGTGTCAACCAAAAGGTTGGCGAGTTCATAAGTTTATCATAAAACAATAAAATTCATCATTTTGATAGACCACAAAATTTAAATGCTGCATGGTACAAATGGGCCCGAATCCTATACCCACCTGTAATGTACATGCTATATCTTTTAAATACAGTACATCTTTCTCGTGTACGAAACCATTTTCATAAATCATAGTAACCGTACACATATCTTGTGCACAAAAATAACATACACATAACCTGTGTATAAAATCATTCTCTCGATATATAACATTCACATCAACTGGTGGCAATTATCATGTCCACATAATTCAATGGTGGCAATTATCATGTCCACATAATTCAATGGTGGCAATTATCATGTCCACATAATTCAATAATAATTCGCAGAACCTCCGTCTGCATAATAATTCACTCGAGGAATGTTTTGCTTGTGTCTATCTCGTCAAACATTTATAAAAGTATTTCATGTATTCGCAGTTCAAAATATATTTCAAAAGCATTTAATAAAGCAGTTGTAAAAACATCGCATGTATTCTCAGTCCCAAAAATGTAAAGAGTAAAAGGGAATCAAATGAACTCACTATAATGTATTTTGTAGTAAAAATACATATGACGACACTGAACAATGCAGGGTTAGCCTCGGATTCACGAACCTATATCATTTATATATATATATTAACACATATAATTGTAATCAAACAAATTTATATATATATATATATATATATATATATATATATATATATATATATATATATATATATATATATATATTAGTGATACAATTTTATATTAATAACTTGTATGTTTCATAAATGTGTTCATTTTATGTACTTTAAATAAATAAAAAATATAGTTATAATATATGTATTAAGAATAGTTTTATATAACTAATAGTTACTTGATAAAATAATATTAATTTTTAAAATAATAATAATAATTATAAAAATAATGATTTTTCTAATAATGATAATGCTAATATTTATATTAATAACTATAGCTATAATGATAATAATACTACTACTAATAATAATAATACTTATGATAGTAATAATAATAGTAATGATAAGTAATAATAATAATAATAATAATAATAATAATAATAATAATAATAATAATAATAATAATAATAATAATAGTAATAATAATAGAAAACTACCTTAAAGGATTAGTTCAAAGAAAAATAAGTGCCCTTGCCCGGGCTCGAACCCACAACCTCCCTCTCACTCATCAACAATCCTAACCATCTGGTGTAACTTGTTTTTCTGGAATATTCACCAATTATTTCTATTTAATCCTAATCTGTTTATCTTCTCCTTTTCTATCTTCATCATTCACTCGTTTTTCAATAGTAACCACAATGGGTCTCGACCTAAATTTATTTCAATCCAACTAAACAATGAATCGACCCAATAGTTTAAAACTCTTTTCGGCCAAATAACTTAATTAAATCAAGCCCAACAAAAGTGACTTTTATGACCTCCATCCATCTGGTAACATTGAATTCGATTTCTCAAATTAAAAACCAAAAGAAACGCATGCTTGCTTTTACGTTTCATCATTACCACCTTATTATCACAATTCATATATTTTCATCATCATCCTTCGCCATTTAAAATAATTAACATCATCAATCTTGGTCCATATTATGAAGTTTCATGTAGTCAAATGAACCTAAGTTGGCTCTACAATTACTCGATTGTCTCCACCATAAAAAGGAATTACACATTGTCGGCCACTTTAAATCTTTTCATTTAAAATGTGATATTTTGAGTGGATCTTAAATTTGTTAAATGCTGGTTGGTCCTACAGCAATCACTTTCAATTATCTAGCAAATGGAGATTGTTGTGTTTAGTGAATATCGGACAAGAAGAAGAGGTATCAATTAGTAATTGTAGGTTTTGATGGGGCCATGTTGGTGTACACGACTTGACGAATGAAAAACATATATAAACCACAAGTGAGCAGCAACAATAATAATTTATGTGGTGATGGTGGATTAATTGTAAAAAGTTGTTTGATGGTTGATCATTCAGAAACATGTATATATGATAACAGCTCAAACGAATGGCAACATGGTTTCAGTACTTCACTAAAGTATCAACACGGTATCAATCAACAACACCTGATACAATTCAATTCCTCCCTCGTTTCCAACAGAGAAATATTTAGGCTTTTGTTATGGCCCAACATCATATCAAACACGGACCAAAAAGATAAGCCCAACATATAATACCATAAATCCAGGAAGTAATTCGTTCAATCTAATGGTGATAGGGACGTCCAACTAGGGAAGGAACATAAATAATTGGTTAAATATGATTATATACCTCACTTTCTTCTTTACAGCCTATCATTACACCATAAGATATCTTTAAATCATTTAATGGTACACCTTTCATCATCTTGATTATCGAGTTCTATCTTGGTGACCATCTTTTCTTCACTTCTAAATCATTGTTTCATTTTTCTTCATCTTAATTGTGAAGCAAAATTATGAATGTATGGCAGTAGTAGCAGAAGGAAGAAAATATCGTGAGCTGTGTGAAGGTGGTGGAGGAAGGGTGTTGTTTGGTTATGTTCATACAGAAAAACGAAGGAGATGTGGCAATTGGTGTTTTTAATTAAGGAAGAGAGAGAGACAAGAGAGATGATGGTGGTTGATGGTTGACATGGATAACTTTCGATTGTCTTACTCATTTCATATAAATAGAAGACGAAGAAAGAAGAAGAAAAAGAAAGCGATGATAGTGGTGATTGATAATAAGAAACACGAATGGAAATAGCAGGTGGTGATGAGATTTCATATATCTCAATGTAAGTATATATATGTATACATATATAATTAGATAGGTAAAGATAGATAATGTTGTTGAATTAATTGTGATTGTAAGGGTGTTGATAATTTTATATTAATATAGTATGTATGTATGTATATCCAAATATAAGGAGAAATGTGGTGATCGTTGTCGACAGAAGTATTCGAGCCAGGAAGAAGAAAACAAGAAAACGGAAATAGATGGAGACTTGCAACGGATTCGTACACTTTAACTGTTATTGGCAGCTCACAATTTTGATCTTGATTGTTTTGCAGCGAAGAAGGTGGTCGACAGGGAATCAATTCGTGTCAGAAGAAGAAGAAAAAGAATAAAAGTTGAAAATGAAATGCAACTGAATTTGTATCTGTTATGAATCGATTCTTGTCATGTAATCCAGATTAAAGACAGGAATAAAGAATTCGTTCGTGATATAATACAACTCGTACAATTTTTCTGTTTGATTTTTATTTCCTACATTGCAGTATGAATTATTGAAAGTGTAAGTGTTATTAAACAGCAGTAAGATTCAATTAACATTTTGTTTTGTAGTTTGATTGAGTTGTCAGAAAATATTCGATCATAAGAAGAAACAAAATAGAAATGTAAAAGCAGATTGAGACTTGTAACAAAATCAGATAGGAACAAATCAGAAACAGTTTTTGATTGTTACTTGCAACTGATTATGATTCCAAATTCATATATATGATTATTATTAGTATTTAATAATTATAATTATAATTATATTAATAATAATATAAATACAAATAATAATAATAGTATTTATAATAATAATAATAGTAATAATAATAATAATACGATGATATTAATAATAACAATACTAATGATCTTATTAAGTTTAATAATAATTAATAATGATAATAATAATAAAATGATAATAACAATATTATTAATGATATTATTCATAATATTATCAATATTTATTAATGATAATAATAATATTAGTAATAATAATAATATAACAACTTATACACATTTATTTAAAATTAATGGTTCGTGAATCGTCAGAAATGGTCGAAGTTAAATGAATGCAAGAAAATAGTTCAAAAATTTTGAGATTCAACCTAACAGACTTTGCTTATCGTGTCGAAACTATTAAATCGTATCTAGAGTTTGGTTTAAAATTAGTCAAAAATTTCCAGGTCACTACAGTACCTACCCGTTAAAGAAATTTCATCCCGAAATTTGAGCTGTGACAGTTGGAATTGAAATCAGGAATGTTTCTGTACCAGATTTGAACTCAAATCCTTAGTAGAAAGATTTTTGTCGTCTAAGAATATTTTATCGAAGAAGAAAATGATAGGATTAGAGATTTCCTTCGAGATTAATACGCAGATATTTTTTTTTTTTTTGAATGCCCTTCTCGAGTCGAGTTCGGGTTCATAATGAATTCGAGTCAAGTAATATGGTTCATGATGAATATAAGTCGAATAACACGGTTCGTGATGATAATAAGGTTGATCAAGCATTACCATCATCCCTTTCCATTAGAATTTTCGCATGACTTACTGTAATATAATCACGTCGATTAAGTGTCATTATATTATACTAACTCATGCATCAGTTCCCAACATTACTTCAATAACATTCATATTTTAATCTCGAAAGTTACAGAATATAGAAACTAACAGTTTCTATATGATGTAACACTGATAGCACGAAGAGATTAATGATTTCAGATAAGAATAATTATAAAAATATCTTCAGAAATATGGAGGATATTTATAATGATAGATACGATGATATCTTGGAATTTCTAATATCGAAGGATGATGAAGAAGATTTATCCGTAAGGGTTTAGATTCTGAAGCATGGTGTTGGCTAAAGATATCATCAGATATAGAATCATCAGGATTTTTAATGTACAAGTTTAGCCCTTGTGATTTGTTCAGAGACTCCTTCGTAGTTTGCTCAATCAGTTTTTCAGTATCAAAATCTTTGAGCTTTTCCAATACTCCATTCTTTATCATCAAACTTTTGACTGTTAATGCAGTCTTCAGTTTTCACTGCTTCATTAGCTTTTTCAAAACTCAGGAAACTGATTCATAAACTAAAGCGCTTTTCAGGAATTCAGAATGGAAGATCATAGTTCTAAGAGATAAATGTTATATGGATACATATAACTTGTGGAAACGTTGCGAGACTCACAATACAGATTTGCTGATTTTTGGTAATTGGTATGGCAATTCTTGTTACAAGATGCGGATGAGTACATGATGAGACTTCAATAGATAAATATAGTGATTTGTCGGAGAGATTTAAACCAAGGAGCTACGAGGTTGTTGGTACATTTGCTGATAATATGGTGGAATATAAAAGGTTCCCCGATAACAATAAAAGAGCACGCATGTAGGTCAAGGTTATAATAAGGTTGTTTCGAACGAAAAAATCAAAGTTGACTTGCTGGAGCTGTGACAAAATTTGCTAATTTGGAAAGGGATTGCAAAGTTATTTTGGGTAATAACAATGCTAACAGAGCTAGCACGGATACGTGTTAAACGTTTACTCAGGTTTCGAGTGTTTTCAGGTGCATAACTATATGCATAAATCTTTTCTTCCGTAGATGAAGTGTGGTTAGTTCATCCTTTCGATTGAGGTGTTTTCAAGAATTATGAAAGATTTAGACGCAAATTGGAATTGTCAAGATACAAATGAGGTTTAAGTTGAAATCAAGTGGCAAACTTGAAGAAATGTTTAGTTTCATATGTTATAATCAATGTTTTAATTCATTTTAATTGTCCAAAGTTATTAGTCCACAGTCGATAGTCCACAGTTGACAGTCCAATAATTCATATATAGTTTAATATATATTAGTCGAATTAATTAATACGTATTGTAACCCGTGTACATGTCTCAGACTCGATCACAACTCAAAGTATATATATTATTGTAGAATCAACCTCAACCCTGTATAGAGAACTCGATCATTACTGCATATAGAGTGTCTATGGTTATTCCAAATAATATATATATATATATATATATATATATATATATATATATATATATATATATATATATATATATATATATATATATATATATATATATGCGTCGATATGATATGTCAAAACCTTGTATACGTGTCCTGATATTTAAAGTGCGTAAAATAAATACAGAAATTAAATGACGATAAATAAAATGCGTAAAGTAAATAACAGAAATTTAAATGATGATAAATAAAATTGCGAGAATGTAAATTGTGATAATTAAATTGCGATAAATAAAGTGTAATCAGTTAGCTGGGAACAATTAGCTAGGAACAGTTAGCGTGGATTCATAACAAAATTTCTCATAGTTAATTTGTTTGTTTCTAACAAATTTTATTTTGTCAAATGTTTCCTTCATTATGCCACTTGTTGGATTCTGATAAATCAAAATCCAAATATGAAATTGGGTGAATATGGTTATTCTGTGGTGAACGGATACGTATATCGGTGGTTGTAAATAGGATAGTAAATGATTGTTGAATTAGATTTGAAAGAATGTACAATGTACTTTATTAATGTGAAATTTAAATATTTCTCGGGTATTACCTACCCGTTAACATATTTTCACCATTATCAGTTTGTACAAAAGAATTTTAAATTGCTATCTTTATGAAAATATACTTACATATATATTTTCTTCAGATGTAATCATGAATTTAATGGGTCAATATGATATTAGACTCATTTGATTTACCATTAGAATAAGAATATATAATCTCTAAAACATTAGAGATTACATAATCGCCATGTCAAATGAAGGTAAATGAGGTAGAACAATACGCAGAACGATGTTTATACTCGGGGTACAGAATGGGATGTTGAGGGATGAATTGTTGATGGTACTGGTGCTGTTACTGATGGTACTGTTGATGACGGTGATGTTGTTGAAGCTGGTAAACTTTGCACCATATTCTCTAATTTGATTATTAGAGCGCGAAGCTCGTTAACTTCTTATATTATTCCAGGATGATTGTCGGTCAAAACAGGCGAATGAATAAGGGTTAGAATTGTGGATAGGATATAATCGTGTCGAGCTATTCTGGAAATGAGAGAAAATGGTGTCTCGAACAGGTTCGCCGGTAAGTGCTTCAGGTTCATCGTCAAGAGGGTAATTTGGTTGGTGGAAAGGATCGCCTTCTTCGCGTCTCCATTGATTAAGTAAACTACGAACCCATCATATGAATTGGGGATGGCTGATTGGCTGATTCATTCTGGTGACGTTGCTTCCGGAGCTTAGATAAAACTCCATATCGAAATAGCTGTCGGAATCCGAGGAATTCGAACTGGTTGAGGGATTAATCTCGTACGATCAGATGAAGGATTTTTGATAAGAAATAGATTATAGGATGTAGATTAATACCCTGCAATACATAATTTACATATGCATATATAATAATAAAATCCCATAAGTTACGGAGGAATCTACGGAAGCTGTCAGGCAAAGGTAACAATAACAGATATGCTAAGATATGAATTTATCTATACACTGTCTACGCAATAGAGGCAGTAAGACATGTCTAGACTAAGAATGATAAGCATGTAATTTCCTAAGGATGATAAGTAGATGATTTTCGACACGAAATGATAAGCAAAACTATTGACATGCAGACACAGTCGAATTCCAGACTCGCTAATGCATCCTAACGACTTATCAGTTAGACACACTAATGCAGACCTGGTTCACTAAGACCACCGCTCTGATACCACATGTCATACCCCGTCCAAAATCTTCCGAATGAATACAATAACATATGGTACCATCGCGATGAACGGACCTCTATATGCCTTGAATGACTCCATGTAATGTATCTAAAATGAGTAAATGCACAGCGGAAGATTTCTTTCATACCTGAGAATAAACATGCTTTAAAGTGTCAACTAAAAGGTTGGTGAGTTCATAAGTTTATCATAAAACAATAAAATTCATCATTTTGATAGACCACAAAATTTAAATGCTGCATGGTACAAATGGGCCCAAATCCTATACCCACCTGTAATGTACATGCTATATCTTTTAAATACAGTACATCTTTCTCGTGTACGAAACCATTTTCATAAATCATAGTAACCGTACACATATCTTGTGCACAAAAATAACATACACATAACCTGTGTATAAAATCATTCTCTCGATATATAACATTCACATCAACTGGTGGCAATTATCATGTCCACATAATTCAATGGTGGCAATTATCATGTCCACATAATTCAATGGTGGCAATTATCATGTCCACATAATTCAATAATAATTCGCAGAACCTCCGTCTGCATAATAATTCATTCGAGGAATGTTTTGCTTGTGTCTATCTCGTCAAATATTTATAAAAGCATTTCATGTATTCGCAGTTCAAAATATATTTCAAAAGCATTTAATAAAGCAGTTGTAAAAACAGCGCATGTATTCTCAGTCCCAAAAATGTAAAGAGTAAAAGGGAATCAAATGAACTCACTATAATGTATTTTGTAGTAAAAATACATATGACGACACTGAACAATGCAGGGTTGGTCTCGGATTCACGAACCAATATCATTTATATATATATATATATATATATATATATATATATATATATATATATATATATATATATATATTAACACATATAATTGTAATCAAACAAATATATATATATATATATATATATATATATATATATATATATATATATATATATATATATATATATTAGTGATATAATTTTATATTAATAACTTGTATGTTTCATAAATGTGTTCATTTTATGTACTTTAAATAAATAAAAAAATATAGTTATAATATATGTATTAAGAATAGTTTTATATAACTAATAGTTACTTGATAAAATAATATTAATTTTTAAAATAATAATAATAATTATAAAAATAATGATTTTTCTAATAATGATAATGCTAATATTTATATTAATAACTATAACTATAATGATAATAATACTAATAATAATAATAATACTTATGATAGTAATAATAATAGTAATGATAAGTAATAATAATAATAATAATAATAATAATAATAATAATAATAATAATAATAATGATAACAATAATAATAATAATAATAATAATAATAATAATAATAATAATAATAATAATAATAATAATAATAATAATAATAATAATAATAATAATAATAATAATAATAATAATAATAATAATAGAAAACTACCTTAAAGGATTAGTTCAAAGAAAAATAAGTGCCCTTGCCCGGGCTCGAACCCACAACCTCCCGCTCACTCATCAACAATCCTAACCATCTGGTGTAACTTGTTTTTCTGGAATATTCACCAATTATTTCTATTTAATCCTAATCTGTTTATCTTCTCCTTTTCTATCTTCGTCATTCACTCGTTTTTCAATAGTAACCACAACGGGTCTCGACTGAAATTTATTTCAATCCAACTAAACAATGAACCGACCCAATAGTTTAAAACACTTTTCGGCCAAATAACTTAATTAAATCAAGCCCAACAAAAGTGACTTTTATGACCTCCATCCATCTGGTAACATAGAATTCGATTTCTCAAATTAAAAACCAAAAGAAACGCATGCTTGCTTTTACGTGTCATCATTACCACCTTATTATCACAATTCATATATTTTCATCATCATCCTTCGCCATTTAAAATAATTAACATCATCAATCTTGGTCCATATTATGAAGTTTCATGTAGTCAAATGAACTTAAGTTGGCTCCACAATTACTCGATTGTCTCCACCATAAAAAGGAATTACACATTGTCGGCCACTTTAAATCTTTTCATTTAAAATGTGATATTTTGAGTGGATCTTAAATTTGTTAAATGCTGGTTGGTCCTACAGCAATCACTTTCAATTATCTAGCAAATGGAGATTGTTGTGTTTAGTGAATATCGGACAAGAAGAAGAGGTATCAATTAGTAATTGTAGGTTTTGATGGGGCCATGCTGGTGTACACGACTTGACGAAGGAAAAAAAATATATAAACCACAAGTGAGCAGCAACAATAATAATTTATGTGGTGATGGTGGATTAATTGTAAAAAGTTGTTTGATGGTTGATCATTCGGAAACATGTATATATGATAACAGCTCAAACGAATGGCAACATGGTTTCGGTACTTCACTAAAGTATCAACACGGTATCAATCAACAACACCTGATACAATTCAATTCCTCCCTCGTTTCCAACAGAGAAATATTTAGGCTTTTGTTATGGCCCAACATCATATCAAACACGGACCAAAAAGATAAGCCCAACATATAATACCATAAATCCAGGAAGTAATTCGTTCAATCAAATGGTGATGGGGACGTCCAACTAGGGAAGGAACATAAATAATTGGTTAAATATGATTATATACCTCACTTTCTTCTTTACAGCCTATCATTCCACCATAAGATATCTTTAAATCATTTAATGGTACACCTTTCATCATCTTGATTATCGAGTTCTATCTTGGTGACCATCTTTTCTTCACTTCTAAATCATTGTTTCATTTTTCTTCATCTTAATTGTGAAGCAAAATTATGAATGTATGGCAGTAGTAGCAGAAGGAAGAAAATATCGTGAGCTGTGTGAAGGTGGTGGAGGAAGGGTGTTGTTTGGTTATGTTCAAACAGAAAAACGAAGGAGATGTGGCAATTGGTGTTTTTAATTAAGGAAGAGAGAGAGACAAGAGAGATGATGGTGGTTGATGGTTGACATGGATAACTTTCGATTGTCTTACTCATTTCATATAAATAGAAGACGAAGAAAGAAGAAGAAAAAGAAAGCGATGATAGTGGTGATTGATAATAAGAAACACGAATGGAAATAGCAGGTGGTGATGAGATTTCATATATCTCAATGTAAGTATATATATGTATACATATATAATTAGATAGGTAAAGATAGATAATGTTGTTGAATTAATTGTGATTGTAAGGGTGTTGATAATTTTATATCAATATAGTATGTATGTATGTATATCCAAATATAAGGAGAAATGTGGTGATCGTTGTCGACAGAAGTATTCGAGCCAGGAAGAAGAAAACAAGAAAACAGAAATAGATGGAGACTTGCAACGGATTCGTACACTTTAACTGTTATTGACAGCTCACAATTTTGATCTTGATTGTTTTGCAGCGAAGAAGGTGGTCGACAGGGAATCAATTCGTGTCAGAAGAAGAAGAAAAAGAATAAAAGTTGAAAATGAAATGCAACTGAATTTATATCTGTTATGAATCGATTCTTGTCATGTAATCCAGATTAAAGACAGGAATAAAGAATTCGTTCGTGATATAATACAACTCGTACAATTTTTCCGTTTGATTTTTATTTCCTACATTGCAGTATGAATTATTGAAAGTGTAAGTGTTATTAAACAGCAGTAAGATTCAATTAACATTTTGTTTTGTAGTTTGATTGAGTTGTCAGAAAATATTCGATCATAAGAAGAAACAAAATAGAAATGTAAAAGCAGATTGAGACTTGTAACAAAATCAGATAGGAACAAATCAGATACAGTTTTTGATTGTTACTTGCAACTGATTATGATTCCAAATTCATATATATGATTATTATTAGTATTTAATAATTATAATTATAATTATATTAATAATAATATAAATACAAATAATAATAATAGTATTTATAATAATAATAATAGTAATAATAATAATAATACGATGATATTAATAATAACAATACTAATGATCTTAATAAGTTTAATAATAATTAATAATGATAATAATAATAAAATGATAATAACAATATTATTAATGATATTAGTTATAATATTATCAATATTTATTAATGATAATAATAATAATATTAGTAATAATAATAATATAACAACTTATACACATTTATTTAAAATTAATGGTCCGTGAATCGTCAGAAATGGTCGAAGTTAAATGAATGCAAGAAAATAGTTCAAAAATTTTGAGATTCAACCTAACAGACTTTGCTTATCGTGTCGAAACTATTAAATCGTATCTAGAGTTTGGTTTAAAATTAGTCAAAAATTTCCGGGTCACTACACAAATGGGCCCGAATCCTATACCCACCGGTAATGTACATGTGATATCTTTTAAATACAGTACACCTTTCTCGTGTACGAAATCATCTTTCATAAATCTTAGTAACCGTACACATATCTTGTGCACAAAAATAACATACACATAACCTGTGTATAAAATCATTCTCTCAATACATAACATTCACTTTTCATTGCTTTCATAGCTTGGCTTGGTAACCGACCTTAACATATAATGCGCATAATAATATCCCCAAAACAGAACATCTCGTCTGTATAATAATCATATAAACTTCGAAGTACTAAACACCACGCCCACTAGCCCTTCCGTAATGAACATTCTGGGTGGAGGTGTTAAACCCGGTAGCTACCTTTAGGATTCGCGTCAATTAGGCGTGCACTAATTCTCAAAATTAGTGGTGTTCCCTAATTCTTAGGTTACCAAGCAATAATAATCAGGGGGAAAATATTCATATCAATTGTGGCAATTATCACGTCTACATAATTCAATGGTGGCAATTATCACGTCCACATAATTCATTCGAGGAATGTTTTGCTTATGTCTATCTCGTCAAACATTTATAAAAAACATTTCATGTATTCGCAGTTCAAAATGTATTTCAAAAGCATTTAATAAAGCAGTTGTAAAAGTAGCGCATGTATTCTCAGTCCCAAAAATGTAAAGAGTAAAAGGGAATCAAATGAACTCACCATACTGTATTTTGTAGTAAAAATACATATGACGTCATTTAACAAGTGTTGGGTTGACCTCGGATTCACGAACCTATATTAAGTATATATATTAACACATATAATTAACATGTAATAATAATCAAACTAGTTTATGTATATTACTTATTTAATTTAGTAATATATTTGTTATTTCAAAGGTTATATATATATTTACTTTTAATATTTATACATATAGTTATATATATATATATATATATATATATATATATATATATATATATAGTTCTAGAATTTATGAAGAACACTTAGAACTTGAAGATAGAACTTGAGAGAGATCAATTAGATGAAGAAAATTGAAGAATGAAAGTGTTTGTAGGTGTTTTTGGTCGTTGGTATATGGATTAGATATAAAAGATGTGTAATTTTGTTTACATGTAAATAAGTCATGAATGATTACTAATATTTTTGTAATTTTATGAGATATTTCATGCTAGTTGCCAAATGATGGTTCCCACATGTGTTAGGTGACTCACATGAGCTGCTAAGAGCTGATCATTGGAGTGTATATACCAATAGTACATACATCTAAAAGCTGTATATTGTACGAGTACGAATACGGGTGCATACGAGTAGAATTGTTGATGAAACTGAATGAGGATGTAATTGTAAGCATTTTTGTTAAGTAGAAGTACTTTGATAAGTGTCTTGAAGTCTTTCAAAAGTGTATAAATACATATTAAAACACTACATGTATATACATTTTAACTGAGTCAAAATTTTTCGGGTCACTACATAACACGTCGTATACTAACCCCACGGGTGGCCTCTTAACACGTCGATACTTCACCCCGGGTGGCGCCTTAACACGTCAACACTTCACCCGTCATACTTCCTGGAGTGGTGTCTTAACCACGTCAACACTTCACTCGTCACGTGAGATGTGGTGTCTTAACACGTCGACACTTCACACCTCATGCAACACAAATAAATACATTACAGACTTTGCTTATCGTGTCAAAAACATATAAAGATTAGGTTTAAATTTGGTTGAAAATTTTTGGGTTGTCACAGTACCTACCCGTTAAAGAAATTCCGTCCCCGAAATTTGATCGAGGTCGTCATGGATAACAATAAGAATGTTTTCATGACGAATATGAGTTGATAAATAGAGTTTCATCATTATTGACTAATATAGATAAAACGATTCGATTATGTGAAGCGTACGAGTGAAGTTGTCACCAAAGGTTCAGATAGAGATTTAACTTTTGACGTAGTACGTTGGATTTCGGGATTTCAAGGAATTTAAAGATAATCCTTGAAATCTATAAAAGTTTTGATTCTCCGGTAATCAAGGAAATTATTATCCTCTTTGATTATATTTCGTTATAAATTGTCCTCTTCCGTTCCATTATTTTCACCATTCCTATAATTTCTTCCTTAATTCTTATTTCCAAAAATTGTGAAAATGCTAAATCCAGTTCTAATTCTTGATATTTTCTTGACTATCGTATCCTTCATTCTTCTGTTTCATCTGCCATCAGAGGAATTTATTTTCTTCTATTATTACCTTGGTGTTATAGTGTTTTTCATTATCCCGTGTTTTTATATTGCTATATGCATTGATATACACGGTTTGAAATTTCGGTGTTGCTATCGAGCTTTATATTCTCCATTATATTTCGGAGCTTCATGCTTTCATTTTCTCTTCCCGACCTTAGGTCAAGCGGATAATGGTCCAGAATTCGTAGCTATACATTTCGGTATGAACATATTTAATGTTCTTTTTGTAATGGCACGATTTTGATTTGTCAAATTACCAGAATATCTGGAAAAGACCGAATCATCAAGAAAAATATTTTCTTGATAGTTTAGAGGTTAAATAGAATGAAAGAGTTACGTAACATGGTCTATGATGAGAGTTTGATCTGTAAACCTTTATCATGTTCCATTAGAAACTCAACATGACTTACTGTAATATAATCACGTTGATCAAGTGTCATTATATTATACTAACTCTTGCTTCAATTCCCAACACTACTTCAAAAACATCCATTTTTCAAATTTTTCAGAATTTAGAAACTAAAATAGTTTCTTTTATGATGTAACACAGATAGCGCGAAGAGATAAATAATTTCAGATAATAATAGTTATGAAGATATCTTCAGAAATATCGAAGATATTTATAATGAAAGATATGATGATATCCTAGAATATCTAATATCAGAGGATGATAAAGAATATTGTCCGCAAAGGTTTAGAGTCAGGAGCAAGGTATTCGTTAATGACTTCAGCAGATACTGAATCATTTAGATTATTTGAAGGCATGTTTAGTCTTTGTGATTTGTCCACAGCCTCCTTCATAGTTTGCTCAATCCGTTTTCCAGTTCCAACCCTTCTATTTTTCTGAGCTTTGCCAACACATTATTCTTTATTGTGATGCCCCGTACAAAACCATCGTGTACGAATCATCAACAACAGGATCATTACAAGCTTAAGTACTATATGCTGTAATTAAAGAAGTTGCATTCACGATAAAAAGGTGATGTCATAACCGACATCAAATGTTTTACATTTCAAAAGCATGCTTCACTAATTAGAAGCAAATAAATAAGTGTACGTGACCCCAAAGGTCGTTACATAACATAGTTTCAAAAGTAAATAAGTTTGAATGCAAGATAAGTAGTCATGCGATAACAATTCTAAGCAGCGGGTTCTACAGCACGACTAGTACACAGCGGAAGCAACCTCAAGCACCTGAGAAATACATGCTTAAAAACGTCAACACAAAGGTTGGTGAGCTATAGTTTAAGTATAACAGTATGTAAGGTAGGCCACGAGATTTCAGTGCTACAAAGAGCGTTTCAAAATAGTATGATAAAGTATATGTTAACCGTGGGCACTTGGTAACTAACTTAACGTTTATACCCCCTGAAAGTACACTTGGCAAGTGCGTATGTCTACGAAGTATTAAACACTCGTTAAATGCTAGCGCGACTAGCCTGAGTGGGGATGTCAAACACTATGGATCCATATCTAAGATTCACGTTCACGGTTCAAAAACCAATGATTAAACGTTACCGAGCTAAAGGGAATGTTTATGCCATTATATAACCCACACATATATAAGTTTAAGTACTCGTGCCTAGTATGTAAAACATAAAATCTGCGTGTATTCTCAGTTCCCAAAATAAGTTAAAGTAAAAACGGAATGCTATAACTCACAATGATATGTAGCGGTAAAGTAGTAGTCGGGAAAGGTGTGCAAGTAAATGGTACGAAGTCCTCAACCTAAGTCAAATAGTACTAAGTCAGTAATTCGTCTTAATAGGTTTAAAAGTATGTAATTAAGGTCTTAAGGGTCATCATCATTCATCATCAAACAAAAGGCGTAAAGTAAGTTTCGTTTATGAAAGTAGTTTTCAACAAAGTCTGACTTCAGTCAGTCACCACGGCCTCTACCCTTACTGAATTAAGGTGAGACCAGTGGCCATGGCTCTGTCTATGAGTCACTTAAGTGTGGTAAAATTTACAGAAGCGAACTCATCTTGGTTTGACCGTGGCGGCGGTCTAAGTGCGAGTAGGTCAGAAATTTCTGCACAACGTTAAAGGACATAGTAACGATCGGAGGGCCATAAATCCTAAACCGTAACTCGGATTAAGACGAGTCCTATATGAAAAGTTATCTACTCGAAAAGTTATATCTAAAAATCAAGGTTAGAACAGCCCAGGTCTACTGGTATGTTCCAGAAGCATCAGGTCAGTAGGTTTTGGACAGAAGCAGTGAGTTTAAAAGGGTTCCGGTGGTCTTGGTGCTTGATGTTCATCATGGTTCTCATACTTGATGCATATAGCTTCAAGTGTACAACTCATTGATGTATCTACATCATCTTAACCAAGTCTTGACCATCATAACCCATGTGCAAGTCTAAGACATGAAGCACAACTCACTTAAGAGTTGTATGAAGTTTGATGAACCAAAGTCGCATCAAAGTCTTAGATCTAACACATACATGGACTTTAAAGCTAATAACAAGTTACAAACTTGAAAGTAAACTAACTAATCAAGATCATAAGTAGTAGAACATAGTTCTTAGTTTGATCTTGAAGATCCAAGACTCAAAAGTCTAGATCGAAAGTTATATTTAATGAAAACTTATTTGTATGTTCTTGAACTTCCAAGGTTAACTTAATTTGTTCAAGAGATATGAGATCAAGACTAACTTGTAGTACTGGACCATATAAACTAACTACATGAAATTAAAGTGCAAGAAGAAGTAAACTTAAATAAACAAGAAAAAGATTCATGGTTGTTCATACTTTTTAAAGATTCAACCAAAGTTGATCTTTAAGTAAAGTAAACTTTAAGTTTACTTCCATGACTTACAAGTATGATTTTATAAAACCATGAACTTAAATCTTTTGATGCAACATATGTAGAACATAAACTAGTAAGCTTAGTTCTTGTTTGTTTTTGAAAACACAAGATATTATGAAGAATTCAAACTAGTAAGTTTGATTCTTGAAAGCTAGTAATTAAGTAACAAGAAACTACAAAGTAAGTAACAACAACATGATTTAAATAACTAGTAATCAAAGACAAGTAACATTTAAATAAAAGAATGATGATGATGAAGATGTAGATTTCGGTTTTTAGAAGTAAAAAGAGAAGAGAATTAATTGTTTCAAGTCACTTACAAGATGAGAGAAAGAGAGAAAATGAAGCAAGTAAAGTGTGTGTTTGAATGAGAGGGAATACAAGTGAAGTAGTATTACATAAAATGAAACAAAAAAGGCACTCCCAAGGCCTAAAACTTTCGGCCAGCAGCAGCTCAGAAGGGGGGAGGGCTTTGTTTGGTGGTCTCTAGCATGTAAAGCTTCAAAAGTTGGTTACTTGGTGTGTTTACATGGGAATTATATGATAACAAGATTCTAAAGGAAGTAACTAACTAGTTACATGTTAAATGGTGCTTACAAGTTGCATGAGTGGGCTAAATGGTCCATTACAAAATGTAGGGTGGGCTTGGAAGTCCAATAACATGAGTCCATTACACTAACAAAGCCCAAGTTCAAATAAATCACAAGTTAAACCAATTAAAGCCCAAGTAACTAACTAATAGCCTTAGTTAATTAAAATGATTAATAAATTTAATCATGAATGTAAATAATATCTAAAAATATTATTCGTGAAAGTTCCGGGTGTCACAAAGACGTTTCGGGCACTTAAAAGTCAAGTACGGGCAATCATGGCAACATGTAAATGTAATAACATACATCCGTTTTATCACACGTATTAATAATAATAATTATTAATAAATAAACGTTGGAAATTCCAGGGTCGTTACATTACCCACCTGTTAAAGAAAATTTCGTCCCGAAATTTAAGCTGAGGTAGATGGAGGAGTTGGGAAAAGGTGGGGATACTTCCGCATCATTTGATCCTCTCGCTCCCAAGTAAACTCAGGTCCTCGTTTGGCATTCCATTGTACTCGTACAATTGGAATCTTGTTGCGTTTCAAAGTTTTGATCTCACGATCCATAATCTCAACTGGTTCTTCCACAAAGTGGAGTTTGTCGTCAATCGTAAGTTCCTCAAGTGGTATGATAAGTTCGGGTGCGGCAAGACACTTCTTCAAGTTCGATACATGGAAGGTAGGATGTACTGCGCTCAATTGTGCTGGTAGATCCAAAAGGTATGCAACTGGTCCAACACGTTCCAAGATCTTGAAAGGACCAATGTATCGTGGGTTCAACTTTCCACGTTTTCCAAAACGGATCACACCTTTCCAAGGTGCAACCTTTAACATTACACGATCACCAATGTTGAATTCAAAGTCTTTATGCTTAAGATCGACATAACTCTTTTGGCGATCACGGGCAGTCTTAAGTCTAGCTTGAATCTGAGCAATCTTCTCCGTGGTTTCGTGGACCAACTCGGGTCCAGTGATTTGCTTTTCGCCTACTTCGGCCCAACAAATAGGAGATCGGCACTTACGGCCATACAATGCTTCAAAAGGTGCAGCATTAATTCTTGAGTGATAACTGTTGTTGTACGAGAATTCGGCGAGTGGCAAATGCCTTTCCCAGGCCTTTCTAAAATCAATAACACATGCACGCAACATGTCCTCCAAGGTCTGAATCGTTCATTCACTTTGCCCGTCAGTCTGAGGGTGATATGCAGTGCTCATGTCGAGACGAGTTCCCATGGCTTCTTGCAAAGAACGCCAAAATCTAGAAGCAAATCGGGGATCGCGATCTGAGATGATCGATAAAGGTACACCATGACGAGACACTACCTCCTTGATGTATAATTGAGCAAGTCTCTCCATTGTATCAGTTTCCTTCATCGCTAGAAAGTGTGCAGATTTGGTAAGGCGGTCAACAATAACCCAAATAGTATCGTATCCGCCCACCGTCTTCGGCAGCTTAGTAATGAAATCCATTGTGATCCTTTCCCACTTCCATTGTGGGATTTCCGGCTGTTGAAGTAACCCAGAAGGTCTCTGATGTTCGGCCTTAACTTTCGAACAAGTCAAACACTTCCCAACATAAGTTGCAACGCCCTTCTTAAGATTCGACCACCAATACTGTTCTTTAAGGTCGTGGTACATTTTACCCGCTCCAGGATGAATCGAATATCTCGACTTGTGTGCTTCATCAAGTATCAGGTTCCGTAGATCTCCATAAAGAGGTACCCAAATTCTTCCGGCATAACATCGGAGTCCAGACTCCCTAACCTCGAATCGAGAGACAAGTATGTTCAAATGTTCGTGAGATATGTTCTCCTCCTTGAGAGCCTCAACTTGGGCTACTCTGATCTGGCTGTTGAGGTTCGAATGGATGGTGATGTTCAGAGCCCTAACACAAAGAGGTGCCGTCCTCTCCTTTCGGCTTAAAGCGTCAGCTACAACATTGGCCTTGCCAGGGTGATAACGGAGTTTACAATCGTAGTCGTTGAGCATCTCGATCTATCGACACTGTCTCATATTCAGTTGCTTCTGATCAAAGATGTGCTGGAGACTCTTGTGATCGGTGAAAATAGTGCTCTTAGTTCCATACAAATAATGTCTCCATAATTTGAGCGCAAAGACAACGGCTCCAAGTTCAAGATCATGTGTAGTGTAGTTCCGCTCGTGAATCTTCAATTGGTGGGAGGCATAGGCAATAACCTTTGATCGTTGCATCAGTACACAACCAAAACCACTCTTCGAAGCATCGCAATAAACAACAAAGTCGTCACTGCCTTCAGGAATTGATTGGATAGGTGCGGTGGTTAACTTCTTCTTCAAAGTTTGAAATGCCGATTCGTGTGCGGGTTCCCAAATGAACTTCTTGCCCTTGTGAGTCAGTGCGGTCAAAGGACGCGCAATCAGAGAAAATCCTTCGATGAATCTTCGGTAATAATCGGCGAGACCTAGGAATTGGCGAATATGCGTCGGAGTAGTGGGGGTCTCCCACTTGCTGATGGCTTCAATCTTGGCGGGATCAACTTTGATACCCTGGTCGCTTACAACATGACCCAAAAATTGTACTTCCTTCAACAAAAATTCACACTTGGAGAATTTGGCGTAAAGTTGCTCTTGTCTTAAGAGTTCAAGCACTAATCAGAGGTGTTGCTCATGTTCTTCTTCGCTCTTAGAGTAGATGAGGATATCATCTATGAAGACGATAACAAACTTGTCCAAGTAAGGCTTGCAGACACGATTCATGAGGTCCATGAACACGGCAGGTGCATTTGTCAAACCGAATGGCATCATAAGAAACTCATAATGACCATAGCGGGTTCTGAATGCAGTTTTCATCACGTCACTTTCCTTCACCCTCAACTGGTGATAACCGGATCTCAAATCGATCTTTGAGTAGACACTCGATCCTTGTAGTTGGTCAAAAAGATCGTCAATTCGTGGAAGAGGATACCGATTCTTGATAATCAATTTGTTGAGTTCACGGTGTTCGATACACATACGAAAGGATCCATCCTTCTTCTTCACAAACAACACAGGTGCGCCCCAAGGCGAGAAGCTTGGTTGAATAAATCCTCGGTCTAACAGCTCTTGTAGTTGACTCTGTAATTCTTGCATCTCGGAAGGTGCGAGTCTATAAGGTGCGCGAGCTACAGGTGCTGCTCCTGGCACTAAATCAATCTGAAACTCTACGGCTCTCTGCAGCGGCAATCCAGGCAATTCTTCTGGGAAGACATCAGAGAATTCGTTCATAATTCGAACGTCATTCACGCTCTTCTCCTCAGTTTCTACCGCTTTCACATGTGCTAGGACAGCAAAACGTCCCTTCTTCATAATCTTTTGCGCTTTCACGCAACTAATGAGGTTCAACTTCGAGGTACATCTCTCTCCATAGATAACCAGTGGTTCGCCATCTCCTTGTGGTATGCGAAGTGCTTTATCTCCACAGATAATATCGGCCTTTATCTTGCTCAACCAATCCATACCAACGATCACGTCAAAACTTCCCAGTTTGATGGGTATCAAATCAATTTTGAAATCTGCACCAGCTATGTTGATAATAGCTCCTCGACTAATGTGGTCAACTTTTTCAAGTTTTCCATTTGCGACCTCGACAAGCATACTTTCTTTTAACGGGACTAATGACCAATTAATCTTATCACAAAAATGTCTACATACATAACTTCTATCCGCACCAGTATCAAACAAGACAAAAGCTAAAATATTGTTGATTTTGAATATACCTGTCACCAAGTCGGGGTTATCGCGTACATCACTTGCATTAACATTGAAGGCTCTACCTCGGGGTGGTCCTCCATCATTTTGTTTGTTTGGGCACGCGTTTCTGAAATGGCCCGTCTGTCCACATTTGTAGCACTTCTTCGGTCCATTGGTGTTCGGTTTCCCATTCAAAGTGGTGACCTTGCAGTCCTTTCCGATATGCCCAGCCCATTGGCACTTCTCACAGACAACATTGCAATATCCAGTATGGTACTTGTAGCACCGCTTGCATTGTGGTAAGGTTCCTTTGTAGTTCGGGTTGGTGTTGGTGTTGTTGTTGGGATTAGGGTTTCCACCGTTGTTGTACCTCTTGGCGGGGGTTTGATCGTAGTTTCTCCCCCTGTTGTTGTTGTTATTGTTGTTGTTGTGGTTGTTGTGGTTGTTATGGTTGTTGTCCCATTTCCTCTTTTCACTACTACCGGCTTCAAACTTAGCCTTCTCCGGCTCGTCAAGGATGATTTGATTCAGGAGTGTATGCGCCATGCGCATTGCTTGGGGAACATTCGGTGGTTTGGATTAGGTAACATTACCCTTGATGGACTTAGGAAGTCCCGAGAAGTATTTCTCCAAGCGCTTAAATTCGGGGGTGACCATGGTCGGACACATCAGTGCTAACTCCAAAAACCTACGATTGTAACTGTTAAGGTCGTTCCCTACAGCCTTCAACTGCATGAATTCAATTTCCATCTTCTGAATTTTGGTTCTCGGACAATACTCATCAATCATAGCCGCCTTGAATTCCTCCCATGGCGTAGCATATGCCTCATCGATACCTTTCGCTTGAGCTAACGTGTTCCACCACGTTAGCGCGCCGTCAGATAGCGTGCAAGATGCAAACTTGGTCTTGTTATCCTCCGAACAGTTGCTAACTCAGAATACTGATTCTAGTTTCTCGAACCATCTGGTGAGACCAACTGGTCCCTCGGTGCCACTAAAGTTATGCGGTTTGCAGCTCTGGAATTCCTTGTATGTACACCCATTTCGAACGGGTGGAATAACCAGTGGTGGTGGCAGTGGAGCTTCGAGATTTCTTTCTGCTAGGGCTGCAGCGACCCGTTCGTTGATCATGTCCTCAATCTGGGCGGCGGTAGGTGTGGATCTTCCGTTAGCCATGGTATTCTAAACAAAAATTTTGACTCAAGTCAAAATCCAGTATGCAAGTAGTAGTAATACAGTATATAGTGACCAACATGGAATCAAAACATCCCATGTTATTAAATAATGCATCTAGGTACAAATACCACAGAATCATCGTACAGCAATGTAAATAGAATATCGTGCAAGAATTAAATAATGCAAAGTTCCATTCATTAATAATAATAAGTTTCATACATCTGAATAAGTTCGTACAATACATATGAAATACATGAAACTATATCTAGATTACATCATGAAATCTAAATACAAGGTCCTACGGTGAAGGCGGGTGAACTGCTCCTCGAGCCAACTGCTCCTCGAGCTCAGTGACTCGAGCTCGGAGAGTCTCAGTCTCCCTCATCAGTTCCTCATTAGAGGGAGCTGGTGGGGGAGGCGGTGCGGGTGGGGCGGGTGGTGCGGGTGGTGCCGGTGGTGCTGATGTAGATGGTCCGGCTCCGGATGTAGACGGTACGTCCCTAGATGTAAGTGGTCCGTATCTAAATCTAGGTGGTACGGTTCCAGGAATAGTCAATACGTAACGGGGAACCTTACGTATCTGTGGGTCGGCAGGGTATGGCACAACTCGTTTACGAGCAGTAACCCTACGACGATGGCCAAAAGCGTCAGTAAAAGCACGACCTCTATTCACCCCTAGAATGACGGTGCCGTCGAAATGGTACCGCTTCTTCGGCGGCGTGAAGGGTGCCTGAATAGGTCTATCAGCAGGATCCTCATCATCGCTGGAGTCGTCTGATGATGAAGAATCGGTGGATGATGAGTCATCCGAATCGTGTGGTGGTGACACTGGTGGCTGAGCTGGTAATCTGAAGCGTCCGAAGGCGGCCAACATCTGTCTGTGTCTGCCTGGAGGAATCACGACTAAACATCCGTTGGGAGTGCGTCGGCAAGGTGTGCGCATGTGGTTACGAAACGGCCCTTCCCCGAACTCCGCGGGGATCTCAATACCACCAATGCGGGGCTGTGACCTCGAGGGTCCGGGAGCAGACACTGGGGCAGGTGCACTAGTACCAGCTCCGGAAGTAGAAGTGCCGGGATCACTAGTGGGTGTCGGGGCCGGTGTATCGGCAGTAGCAGCAGCAGGTGTAGCAGTAGGTAGGGCGACGGGGTCTGAGTCTGTACTGCCCGAAATGCCAGCAGGTGGAACATCCGACATCTGAACAAGGAAAAATAAATTTTCCATGTCAGTATGTCATAAAGCAAGCAAATAATAGGCCAACAGTTTAAATCATGTATAACGGTAACTAGCATGGCAATAACAGTAATTCGTATGAAGGTAGCATGCAATTGAAAGCAAGTAGCATCATGCAGTAGTGAAATCATGTAATAGCATATGGCATATAGCAGTAACAGTAAGCAGCAGCATGCAGTAAGTTCAGCAGAAACACGTAAACTAGCAAGTTGTAGATTAGTCCTATTAGTGAATCCTACTCGGGTCAGTCTTAGACTCACTAATGCAACCTAATTCCCTACAACCAATGCTCTGATACCAAATGTGATGCCCCGTACAAAACCATCGTGTACGAATCATCAACAACAGGATCATTACAAGGTTAAGTACTATATGCTGTAATTAAAGAAGTTGCATTCACGATAAAAAGGTGATGTCATAACCGACATCAAATGTTTTACATTTCAAAAGCATGCTTCACTAAGTAGAAGCAAATAAATAAGTGTACGTGACCCCAAAGGTCGTTACATAAGATAGTTTCAAAAGTAAATAAGTTTGAATGCAAGATAATAGTCATGCGATAACAAATCTAAGCAGCGGGTTCTACAGCACGACTAGTACACAGCGGAAGCAACCTCAAGCACCTGAGGATTACATGCTTAAAAATGTCAACACAAAGGTTGGTGAGCTATAGTTTAAGTATAACAGTATGTAAGGTAGGCCACAAGATTTCAGTGCTACAAAGAGCGTTTCAAAACAGTATGATAAAGTATATGTTAACCGTGGGCACTTGGTAACTAACTTAATGTTTATACCCCCTGAAAGTACACTTGGCAAGTGCGTATGTCTACGAAGTATTAAACACTCGTTAAATGCTAGCGCGACTAGCCCGAGTGGGGATGTCAAACCCTATGGATCCATATCTAAGATTCGCGTTCACGGTTCAAAAACCAATGATTAAACGTTACCGAGCTAAAGGGAATGTTTATGCCGTTGTATAACCCACACATATATAAGTTTAAGTACTCGTGCCTAGTATGTAAAACATAAAATCCGCATGTATTCTCAGTTACCAAAATAAGTTAAAGTAAAAAGGGAATGCTATAACTCACAATGATATGTAGCGGTAAAGTAGTAGTCGGGAAAGGTGTGCAAGTAAATGGTCCGAAGTCCTCAACCTAAGTCAAATAGTACTAAGTTAGTAAATCATCTTAATAGGTTTAAAAGTATGTAATTAAGGTCTTAAGGGTCATCATCATTCATCATCAAACAAAAGGCGTAAAGTAAGTTTCGTTTATGAAAGTAGTTTTCAACAAAGTCTGATTTCAGTCAGTCACCACGGCCTCTACCCTTACTGAATTAAGGTGAGACCAGTGACCATGGCTCCGTCTATGAGTCACTTAAGTGTGGTAAAATTTACAGAAGCGAAATCATCTTGGTTTGACCGTGGCGGCGGTCTAAGTGCGAGTAGGTCAGAAATTTCTGCACAACGTTAAAGGACATAGTAACGATCGGAGGGCCATAAATCCTAAACCGTAACTCGGATTAAGACAAGTCCTATATGAAAAGTTATCTACTCAAAAAGTTCTATCTAAAAATCAAGGTTAGAACAGCCCAGGTCTACTGGTATGTTCCAGAAGCATCAGGTCAGTAGGTTTTGGACAGAAGCAGTGAGTTTAAAAGGGTTCCGGTGGTCTTGGTGCTTGATGTTCATCATGGTTCTCATACTTGATGCATATAGCTTCAAGTGTACAACTCATTGATGTATCTACATCATCTTAACCAAGTCTTGACCATCATAACCCATGTGCAAGTCTAAGACATGAAGCACAACTCACTTAAGAGTTGTATGAAGTTTGATGAACCAAAGTCGATCAAAGTCTTAGATCTAACACATACATGGACTTTAAAGCTAATAACAAGTTACAAACTTGAAAGTAAACTAACTAATCAAGATCATAAGTAGTAGAACATAGTTCTTAGTTTGATCTTGAAGATCCAAGACTCAAAAGTCTAGATCCAAAGTTATATTTAATGAAAACTTATTTGTATGTTCTTGAACTTCCAAGGTTAACTTAATTTGTTCAAGAGATATGAGATCAAGACTAACTTGTAGTACTTGACCATATAAACAAACTACATGAAATTAAAGTGCAAGAAGAAGTAAACTTAAATAAACAAGAAAAAGATTCATGGTTGTTCATACTTTTTAAAGATTCAACCAAAGTTGATCTTTAAGTAAAGTAAACTTTAAGTTTACTTCCATGACTTACAAGTATGATTTTATAAAACCATGAACTTAAATCTTTTGATGCAACATATGTAGAACATAAACTAGTAAGCATAGTTCTTGTTTGTTCTTGAAAACACAAGATATTATGAAGAATTCAAACTAGTAAGTTTGATTCTTGAAAGCTAGTAATTAAGTAACAAGAAACTACAAAGTAAGTAACAACAACATGATTTAAATAACTAGTAATCAAAGACAAGTAACATTTAAATAAAAGAATGATGATGATGAAGATGTAGATTTCAGTTTTTAGAAGTAAAAAGAGAAGAGAATTAATTGTTTCAAGTCACTTACAAGATGAGAGAAAGAGAGAAAATGAAGCAAGTAAAGTGTGTGTTTGAATGAGAGGGAATACAAGTGAAGTAGTATTGCATAAAATGAAATAAAAAAGGCACTCCCAAGGCCTAAAACTTTCGGCCAGCAGCAGCTCACAAGGGGGGAGGGCTTTGTTTGGTGGTCTCTAGCATGTAAAGCTTCAAAAGTTGGTTACTTGGTGTGTTTACAAGGGAATTATATGATAACAAGATTCTAAAGGAAGTAACTAACTAGTTACATGTTAAATGGTGCTTACAAGTTGCAAGAGTGGGCTAAATGGTCCATTACAAAATGTAGGGTGGGCTTGGAAGTCCAATAACATGAGTCCATTACACTAACAAAGCCCAAGTTCAAATAAATCACAAGTTAAACCAATTAAAGCCCAAGTAACTAACTAATAGCCTTAGTTAATTAAAATGATTAATAAATTTAATCATGAATGTAAATAATATCTAAAAATATTATTCGTGAAAGTTCTGGGTGTCACAAAGACGTTTCGGGCACTTAAAAGTCAAGTACGGGCAATCATGGCAACATGTAAATGTAATAACATACATCCGTTTTATCACACGTATTAATAATAATAATTATTAATAAATAAACGTTGGAAATTCTAGGGTCGTTACATTTATCATCAAACTTTTGACTGTTAAGGTCGTTTACAGTTTTTACTGCTTCATCAGCATTTTTTCCAAAATTCGGAGAACTAGTTCGCAGTTTAGGGTGTTTTTTAGAAACTTCATATTCGAAGTGTGTAAGTCTAGGAGATAGACGTTATATGTACATATATAACTTTTGGCGTAGAATTGCTGGGAAATTCGAGAATAGTGATTGAAGCTTTTTGGTATGACAATTACCGTAACAAGATGTAGATGAGTACATGATAGAGTTTCAATGAATATAATGATTTTTCATAAAGTTAAAGATCAATGATGTTGTTGGTAAATTTACTGCTAATGTGGTGGAATATAAACGGTTCCCCGATAAGGATGACGAAGGGAAAACTTATATATTAAGGTTATAATGAGGCTTATTCGAATAAAAAATTGAAGTTGATTTGCTGGAGGTGTGACAAAACTGGCTACTTTGAAAAGGAAGTGCAAAATTATTTTCGGTAATAATAATGTCAAGGGATCTAGCATAGTTTTGAATTCAAAGTATGGTTTTGTAAGATGTGAAAATCTAATAGTGATTTCTTCTGTTAAATCTTGACTCGGATTCTGATCTGTCAAAAATCAGAATGTGTAATCGAATTTGTATGAAAATGGTTGTTATGATTCTTATGGAAGAATATATATCGCTGTGAATGTAGTGAGTATAGTTAATGATTCTTGAATCAAAATTGAAGAATGTACAATGTAACATATTAATTGTGAACTTATATATTTCCCGGGTATTACCTACCCGTTAAAAAAAAATTTCACAAGTAATATTTTGTACAGAAGAATTTTACTACAGTCTTTATAAAAATATATATGTATATTTTCTTCGGATGTAATAAGGATTTAATGAGTTAACATCATATTAAGCTTATTTGATTTTTGGCTGGATTAGAAATGAATAATCTCTAAAACATTAAAGATTTCATAATCTTCGCGGGGTATTTCACTAATGTAATCAATACTTCTTTATTCAATTTTATTGATATTTCCTCAGTGAATCATGTTGGTGCTCATGGAACTCTTGCTAACTTCGCAAGGTACGAATGATGTTTTCTAGAAAGTTTCGAGTACATCGAAAATGAAAGTGTAAAATCAAACGTGTAATTGAATAATACACTTAGATTATTATGAAAAGGAATTCATTGAATTTGAAACAGAGATTGTAGTTAACGATGGTTATGTCGTTAATGAAGGATGTACATCATTGCATATTAGTAATATGAACTAACCGAGTAGTACCCACCAATTAAGATTCACACGTAATAGCTTAGTACGAAAAGATTTATTTTGATTTCAAAATTCATATATATTAAATATACATATAATTTCTTCAGGGGAAATGAGTTAATACTTCATAACCCGTTGATACAATATACACGTTGTTGATTTGTGATGATGTTGGTGATTATGGAATTGGCGGAACTTGTAGTGCAACAAGTTTTGCCGGTGTTGGTGATACTGACGTTACTGTTGATGCTGCTGGTAAAAAAAGTCTAGCTTGTAAATTGTAATGACCCGCACTTTTTCGATCATTCTATATTTATAAGATTAATATTTACATAAATTAAACCTTACCAACATGACAAGCAATCCAAATTGTTGAGACTTATGTCTTCGAAAAGAGTTTTACACAACGTTTGACCGTCCAATTTGACCGATGATATCACGAACTATATAACATATGATAATTATACGTTTATGTATATATATGTATTTATATATATTTAACATGATCTAAGGATGTTTAACATCTCATTGGGTACTAATAACAATGAGTTATAAGTATATTTTGAAACTACTAACTTAAGTTTTCAAAACGATAACTATACGTAACGTTCTTCGACATAAATACTTATAACCTATAATACTTATACATGCATCGTATAGATATGTATTTTATCACTTTTAAAGGGCTTACATACATAAAACAATATAAGTATATTTACAAAAGATAGCTATATTTGAATCCTCGTTCCATTTTCTCAAAGATTTCTACACGTATATCTAGGGTATATGTACCCGTATCATACGCAGCTTCTAGATGTATTTACTATTGGTATATACCAATAAAAATCTGCTCCTTAGCAGCCTTAAATGATTAAGAAACATGTGGAACCAACCATTTGTCAAGTAGCATGAATTATTTAGCAAGAAAACAAAGTTAGGTATCTTTTTTTTCCTTTATAACCTAAAAACGTTTTTATGCATGCACACCATTTCTTCACCCCATTTTCTCATACTTACACTTCCATTTCTCTCTCAAAATACTCTTAACTTTATACTTGATCATCTCCAAGCATTTTCCCCATCATTTAGCTTCAAAAACATCACTTAATCACCATAAGAAAACCCTTACAAAAACACTTCAAGAATCCTTCCAAGAACACAAACTTACTTCCAATCTTTCATCCAATTCCATCACCTTTTTAGTTCTAGGTTCTTACTCCTCTTTTACAGCAACCTTGTCCAAGGAACTTGAGGTAGTAACTATGTTCATAACCTTATTCGATTCATATATATATATAGCTATCTTATTTTGTGGTATAAAATTTTAACAACAAGAACATAGTTTGAAAGTTTTCAAACTTGTTTGCAAACTAAATAGATCCTTCTAACTTAACTTTTAAAATACTTCAAGACCTGTAATATAACTTAATTACATGCTAATTTAACAAGGTATAACTTGGTTTTTCAAAGAACACCTTAAAAACTGTTTTTACGACGTCGGAGTGCAACCGGGGACTGTTTTGGGTTGGATAATTAAAAACCATCTTAAACTTTGAATTGGAAGTTTATCTTCTGGAAAAATGATTTTTAATATGAATATGATAACACATAAAAATTTCATGATTTAATTCAAAGTATAAGTATTTTTAGAAAAATAATCATTTAAGGTTGTTTACATAAAGGAAAATGTTTAACTTCATAAGTTTTACTAAAGTTTCACCTATGCCGTGTGATTTTGAATATAAACCAAGGTATTTTCAGTTCATAGTCTTAAAGAGGAACTCGATCCAAGGAGATGGCAAGTTGAATCAACGAAAACGGATTTGTAACGAAGAAACTATGACCGAAACAAAATTGGTTATCCAAGACTTGTTTAACTTCGGGATTAATTGGGAAAAATTAAATAAAATCACATCTTTCTAAGATAACATGATATTTTATATATATGTACTTATAATTCAATTTTATATGGTTCAGGATCACCCATAAACAATACGAGAAGATTAATCATAAGATCCCATGTTTGTACGCAACACGTCATTTGACAACACCGGTACTTTATGTACGCAACACGTCATTTGACAACACCGGTACCGTGGGTCAAGATTAATCTCGACCAATACATATACGATGGGGTTTTATTTATTTTGTTGGGGGTTTTATTTATTTCATTGCGGGTATATTAAACATCTACAAATGAACCATTAAAATTGAATTACTAACAACGAAATGCTAACTACGGACTAAGGAATTATTCAAAGTATTAAAAGTATAACAAGTATATATATGAGACGTTTGTTTAAAAAGAAAAGGTATTGATATATTATATATGGATAGGTTCGTGATATCAACCGGAGACCAAGTCAAATTATATATATATCTTCAAGACGAAAGTGAGTATATAGTCCCACTTTTAAACTCTAAATATTTCGGGATGAGAATACATGTATTTTATGTTTCACGTTATGGACACAAGTAACTGAAAAATATATTCTACGTTGAGTTGTACCACTGGCATACTTCCCTGTAGCTTGGTAACTGTTATTTACAGCGGTATTGTAAACGCGAATCCTGTTGATAGATCTATCGGGCCTGACAACCCCAACCGGACTGGACGACCAGTATTTAACGGTTGCACAGTACTTCGTTTCGTGACTACACTTGGTACGGTGTAGTAAGATTTCATAATAAAGGGAATATGCGACGTGATTAAATGTTAAGTATGGTTACCAAGTGCTCAACCACTTAGAATATTTTTATTAAACTGTTTATATACGAAATCTTGTGGTCTATATATATATATTGCTGCCGGCATTAAACCTATATCTCACCAACTTTATGTTGACCTTTAAAAACATGTCTATTCTCAGGTGATTACTAAAGCTTCCGCTGCATTATGTTGAATTTGAGCAGGATCTTGCGTACGCATATTTGTGTCAAAAATAAAACTGCATACCCAAGGATTTGTGTTGTAAAATATGCTCGAAATCGTGTTGTTATCATTATATGTAAAGTTTGTAAGTCGAAGATTATCGCTAAACGATAATCATCTTTTTATTGTCTAAAGCTTGTAACAAAAATAATGGTTATGGTTTGTAATGTATAATATATACAGTTTCTCTTTTAAAAATGTCGCATATAGAGGTCAATACCTCGCAATGAAATCATACGTTATCTAACACGTTCTTATGGTTAAGGACGGGTTATGACATGTGGTATCAGAGCGGTGGTCTTAGCGAACCAGGTTTGCATTAGTGTGTCTAACTGATAAGTCGTTAGGATACATTAGTAAGTCTGGACTTTGACCGGGTCTGATTTAAAAACCATTGCTTATCATTGTTGGTTAAAATTTATATGTAAATATTATGTAGTACTAATGGGTTAGTTGTTGTGTGATAGATGTCGGGCTCAAAACTTGTTATCACATTCAGCGACTCCGAACCAGAATCTTCAGATGGTGTTCCAGTCATTAACCTATCCGATGACGAAAATAATATCTTTGGGGAAGACTCACAAATTCCGGATGAACCGACTATAGAGAACCCGGAAAGTGAACCCGAGGAGGAAAGTGAACCCGAGGAGGAAAGTGAACCCGAGGAGGAAAGTGAACCCGAGGAAGAAATACAGGAAATTACAAAAGAAGAGTTCGAACTAGGAAAGAAACGAAAGGCTAATGAATTAGAAAATTCAAATCCTGAGTTTAATAAGGATGATGTGGCACCAACTCCACTAGACACTACCACCCCTATTCCCGCTATTCCTATTCGTTCTATCCCGGCATCCAGTTCTTCAGTCCCACAGCCAAAATATAGGCAGACAGCCAGGATAAGCGTTAAGCGATTCTTTGAACCTAAACGTCCTAGAAAATAGACCAAACGATGCGCTGCCGTATTAAACCATGGGATCATATAATGTTTTGTATAATATTATTAGTGTGGTTTGCTTAATGTTCGATGTAAGATAAGCATATGTAAAATAGTGAAGTGTGAAATGCAATAATTTTCCATGGTTAAGTATTATTTAGATGGTAGTAATTGATTCTGTACTAAGCTATTAAGTATGGACATTAACGGGTAGGTACTACCCTAGATATAATTATAAAACGCTAATAAGAAGAAAAGGCTTTTATAATAATACCTGGTTCATATTATTAATAAGCTATAATGTACTGTAAATATACACTACATCTATAATATTCCATGTGAATAATTATTTTCTTTTCATTCTTATAGAAGAATATGGCGCGATTGAACCGAATGACGGAACAAGAAATCCAGGAACTCATCAATCAACGAGTGAACGACAGAATGTTATGGGTCGAGGCTGCAAGAGGTGCTGCAGTTAACCCAAATCCTCGTGTGGGGTGCACTTACAAAACTTTTCAAGCTTGCAAGCCCTCATCATTCAGTGGAACAGAAGGACCGATCGGTTTAACCCGATGGATAGAAAAGATGGAGACTGTGTTTAAAATCAGTGGTTGTGTTGAAAAGGACATGACCAAGTATGCATCATGCACTTTACAAGATAGTGCACTCACGTGGTGGAAAAAGTATGTGAAGGCTGTAGGAGGAGATGTAGCTTATGATACTCCATGGGAAGAATTCAAAACAATGTTAATCAACGAATATTGTCCAAGGAACGAGGTTAGGAAGTTGGAAGATGAATTACGAAGTCTGAAGGTTGTTGGTACTGAAATCACCAACTACAATCAGCGATTCATGGAATTAGTTTTGCTATGTCCTGAATTGGTTCCAACCGAAGAACGGAAGATTGAAATGTACAAAGATGGTTTGCCCAAAAAGGTCAAGGCAAACGTTACAGCATCGAAACCTAAGACAATTCATGAAGCTATAACCATGGCAAACGAGCTAATGGATCAGGTCATCATGGATAAGAAAGTATCCAATACTGATGTGAAGGTATCAGGTAACAAAAGAAAGTGGAATGGAAATTATGATCGAGGTAACCAACAACAATCTTTTAATAAACAAGAAAACACGCAAGGTGCGGGTAGTGGTTTAAGCTTTGGTTATAAAGGACAAAATCCTTTATGCAACCGATGCCACAAACATCACTCTGGTTACTGTAATGTGGTATGCAACAAATGTAATCGAAAGGGTCATCTTGCTGAAGATTGTAGGGCTCTCGTTATAAATACAAATGGTACCAAGACTCCTGCCACCAATGCAAATAGAACTGCTTTGGCTACCATTACTTGTTATGGGTGTGGAAAACAAGGTCACTATAAGAGCCAGTGCCCGAATCCAGAGAAGAATATCGGACCTGCACGTGGGAGAGCATTTGTTATTAATGCTAGAGAGGCATGTGAAGACCCGGAGCTTGTTACGGGTACGTTTACCATTAATAACTTATCCGCATCTATTATATTTGATACTGGTGCTGATAGAAGTTACGTGTGTAGAGACTTTCACGCTAAATTGAATTGTTCATCATTACCTCTAGTTGCTAAGTACATGATTGAGTTAGCTAATGGTAAACTAATTAAAGCCGATAAAATTTGCCGTGATTGTAAAATAAATTTAGCCGGAGAAACATTTAAGATTGATTTGATACCCGTAGAATTAGGAAGTTTTGATGTAATAGTCGGCATGGACTGGATGTCCAAAATAGGAGCTGAAGTTGTGTGCGCCAAGAAGGCAATTCGCATTCCTCGTAAGAATAAAACGCCAGTAATGATTTATGGAGAGAAGGGTAACTCAAAGCTAAAACTCATTAGTTATTTGAAAGCTCAAAAGTGCTTGAAGAAAGGGTGCTATGCTATCTTAGCACATGTTAATAAAGTCGAAAAGAAAGAAAAAGAGAAGTGCATCAATGACGTGCCTGTGGCAAGAGATTTTCCTGAAGTATTTCCGGAAGAGTTGCCGGGATTACCTCCATTTAGATCTGTAGAATTTCAAATAGATCTTGTACCAGGAGCTGCACCGGTTGCCCGTGCTCCATATAGACTTGCACCGTCCGAGTTAAAAGAACTTCAGAGTCAGTTAAAAGAATTACTGGATCGTGAATTCATACGACCAAGTACTTCACCGTGGGGAGCTCCAATTTTATTCGTCAAGAAGAAAGACGGATCTTTCCGAATGTGTATAGATTATCGTGAATTAAATAAGTTAACTATCAAGAATCGGTATCCACTACCGAGAATTGACGACTTATTTGATCAACTCCAAGGATCATGTGTGTACTCGAAAATTGACCTAAGATCGGGCTATCATCAATTACGTGTCAAAGAAGAAGATATACCGAAAACTGCTTTTCGGACACGCTACGGTCATTACGAATTTTTGGTTATGCCGTTTGGATTGACGAATGCGCCAGCTGTATTCATGGACCTCATGAATCGAGTTTGTAGTCCATATTTAGATAAGTTTGTTATCGTTTTCATTGATGATATTCTTATCTATTCCAAGAGTGAGCAAGAGCATGAGCAGCATGTAAGGTTGATATTAGAGTTGTTAAGAAAAGAACAGCTATATGCTAAATTTTCTAAATGTGCTTTCTGGTTGAAAGAAGTGCAATTTCTTGGCCACGTTGTTAGTAGCAAAGGAATTCAGGTTGATCCAGCAAAAATTGAAGCCATTGAAAAATGGGAGACTCCTAAGACACCAACGCAGATACGCCAATTTTTGGGTTTAACCGGTTATTATAGAAGGTTTATTCAAGATTTTTCCCGAATAGCTAAGCCGTTGACAGCGTTAACGCAAAAAGGGAAGAAATATGAATGGACCTCTGAGCAGGAGAACGCATTTCAAATACTAAAGAAGGAGTTAACTACGGCACCTATTTTATCGTTACCAGAAGGGAACGATGATTTTGAAATATATTGTGACGCTTCACGACAAGGTTTTGGTTGCGTTCTTATGCAACGGAAGAGAGTTATTGCATACGCATCCCGACAATTGAAGATTCACGAGTGGAATTATACGACGCATGATCTAGAATTGGGAGCAGTTGTGTTTGCATTGAAGATGTGGAGACACTACTTGTATGGGGTTAAATTCACTGTGTTTACTGATCATAAAAGCCTTCAACATATTTTTGATCAGAAACAATTGAACATGAGGCAACGTAGGTGGGTCGAGTTAATAAACGACTATGATTGTGAAATTCGCTATCATCCCGGGAAAGCGAACGTAGTGGCCGATGCTCTAAGCAGAAAGGAACGAGAACCAATCCGAGTTCGAGCAATGAACATAAAAATTCGCATGAATCTCAACTCACAAATCAAAGAGGTTCAACAAGAAGCACTCAATAAAGAAAACATAAGAAATGAAATAATGAAGAAGTATGAGAAGCAACTCGTTATACGGGAAGACGGAATTCGATATTTTGCAAATCGTATTTGGGTACCGAAGTTGGGTGGATTAAGGAAGTTGATATTGAATGAGGCACATAAGACAAGATACTCGATACATCCTGGAGTTGGAAAGATGTATCAAGATCTTAAGACACGTTATTGGTGGCCTAATTTAAAGACAGACGTAGCAACATATGTTGGGGAGTGTTTAACTTGTTCCAAGGTCAAAGCAGAACACCAGAAGCCGTCAGGGTTACTTCAACAACCAGAAATCCCAGAATGGAAATGGGATGGTATTACCATGGATTTCATCACGAAGTTACCAAAGACTGCCTGGGGTTACGACACCATTTGGGTGATTGTTGATCGTCTCACCAAGTCTGCACATTTCTTGCCTATAAAGGAAATGGATAGAATGGAGAAACTATTACGATTGTATATAAAGGAAGTTGTTTCAAGGCATGGAATACCTATTTCCATTATATCTGATCGTGATAGTAGATTTACCTCAAAGTTCTGGCAATCACTACAGGAGGCACTAGGAACTCGTCTGGATATGAGTACCGCATATCATCCGCAAACCGACGGGCAGAGTGAAAGAACAATTCAGACTCTTGAAGACATGCTCAGGGCATGTGTGATCGATTTTGGAAACGGATGGGATAAGTATTTACCATTAGCAGAATTCTCGTATAATAATAGTTATCATGCGAGCATTAAAGCTGCACCATTCGAAGCATTGTACGGAAGGAAGTGTAGATCTCCTATCTGTTGGAATGAAGTAGGAGATCGACAATTAACTGGTCCCGAGATCATACATGAAACTACTGAAAAGATAGTACAAATCAAGGAGAGATTGAAAACAGCCCGTAGTCGCCAAAAGAGCTACGCCGATGTCCGAAGGAAACCATTAGAGTTTCAGATCGGTGACATGGTTATGCTAAAGGTGTCACCTTGGAAAGGTGTGATACGTTTTGGAAAAAGGGGTAAACTGAACCCAAGATATGTAGGCCCGTTCAAGATCATCGAACGCATTGGACCGGTAGCTTATCGACTCGAGTTACCGCAACAACTCGCCAGAGTACATAATACCTTTCACGTCTCGAACCTTAAGAAGTGTCTTGCAAAGGAAGACCTCACCATTCCTCTTGAAGAAATCCATGTCGACAAGAAACTACAATTCATCGAAGAACCAAACGAAATCATGGATCGTGAAGTTAAACGGCTCAAGCAGAGCAACATACCGATCGTTAAGGTTCGTTGGAATGCTCGAAGGGGTCCCGAGTTTACTTGGGAACGAGAGGATCAAATGAAACAAAAGTATCCACACTTGTTTCCCGATGACGCAAAATAGGTACAATTTTAAAATTTCGGGACGAAATTTATTTAACGGGTAGGTACTGTAATGACCCGCACTTTTTCGATCATTCTATATTTATAAGATTAATATTTACATAAATTAAACCTTACCAACATGACAAGCAATCCAAATTGTTGAGACTTATGTCTTCGAAAAGAGTTTTACACAACGTTTGACCGTCCAATTTGACCGATGATATCACGAACTATATAACATATGATAATTATACGTTTATGTATATATATGTATTTATATATATTTAACATGATCTAAGGATGTTTAACATCTCATTGGGTACTAATAACAATGAGTTATAAGTATATTTTGAAACTACTAACTTAAGTTTTCAAAACGATAACTATACGTAACGTTCTTCGACATAAATACTTATAACCTATAATACTTATACATGCATCGTATAGATATGTATTTTATCACTTTTAAAGGGCTTACATACATAAAACAATATAAGTATATTTACAAAAGATAGCTATATTTGAATCCTCGTTCCATTTTCTCAAAGATTTCTACACGTATATCTAGGGTATATGTACCCGTATCATACGCAGCTTCTAGATGTATTTACTATTGGTATATACCAATAAAAATCTGCTCCTTAGCAGCCTTAAATGATTAAGAAACATGTGGAACCAACCATTTGTCAAGTAGCATGAATTATTTAGCAAGAAAACAAAGTTAGGTATCTTTTTTTTCCTTTATAACCTAAAAACGTTTTTATGCATGCACACCATTTCTTCACCCCATTTTCTCATACTTACACTTCCATTTCTCTCTCAAAATACTCTTAACTTCATACTTGATCATCTCCAAGCATTTTCCCCATCATTTAGCTTCAAAAACATCACTTAATCACCATAAGAAAACCCTTACAAAAACACTTCAAGAATCCTTCCAAGAACACAAACTTACTTCCAATCTTTCATCCAATTCCATCACCTTTTTAGTTCTAGGTTCTTACTCCTCTTTTACAGCAACCTTGTCCAAGGAACTTGAGGTAGTAACTATGTTCATAACCTTATTCGATTCATATATATATAGCTATCTTATTTTGTGGTATAAAATTTTAACAACAAGAACATAGTTTGAAAGTTTTCAAACTTGTTTGCAAACTAAATAGATCCTTCTAACTTAACTTTTAAAATACTTCAAGACCTGTAATATAACTTAATTACATGCTAATTTAACAAGGTATAACTTGGTTTTTCAAAGAACACCTTAAAAACTGTTTTTACGACGTCGGAGTGCAACCGGGGACTGTTTTGGGTTGGATAATTAAAAACCATCTTAAACTTTGAATTGGAAGTTTATCTTCTGGAAAAATGATTTTTAATATGAATATGATAACACATAAAAATTTCATGATTTAATTCAAAGTATAAGTATTTTTAGAAAAATAATCATTTAAGGTTGTTTACATAAAGGAAAATGTTTAACTTCATAAGTTTTACTAAAGTTTCACCTATGCCGTGTGATTTTGAATATAAACCAAGGTATTTTCAGTTCATAGTCTTAAAGAGGAACTCGATCCAAGGAGATGGCAAGTTGAATCAACGAAAACGGATTTGTAACGAAGAAACTATGACCGAAACAAAATTGGTTATCCAAGACTTGTTTAACTTCGGGATTAATTGGGAAAAATTAAATAAAATCACATCTTTCTAAGATAACATGATATTTTATATATATGTACTTATAATTCAATTTTATATGGTTCAGGATCACCCATAAACAATACGAGAAGATTAATCATAAGATCCCATGTTTGTACGCAACACGTCATTTGACAACACCGGTACTTTATGTACGCAACACGTCATTTGACAACACCGGTACCGTGGGTCAAGATTAATCTCGACCAATACATATACGATGGGGTTTTATTTATTTTGTTGGGGGTTTTATTTATTTCATTGCGGGTATATTAAACATCTACAAATGAACCATTAAAATTGAATTACTAACAACGAAATGCTAACTACGGACTAAGGAATTATTCAAAGTATTAAAAGTATAACAAGTATATATATGAGACGTTTGTTTAAAAAGAAAAGGTATTGATATATTATATATGGATAGGTTCGTGATATCAACCGGAGACCAAGTCAAATTATATATATATCTTCAAGACGAAAGTGAGTATATAGTCCCACTTTTAAACTCTAAATATTTCGGGATGAGAATACATGTATTTTATGTTTTACGTTATGGACACAAGTAACTGAAAAATATATTCTACGTTGAGTTGTACCACTGGCATACTTCCCTGTAGCTTGGTAACTGTTATTTACAGCGGTATTGTAAACGCGAATCCTGTTGATAGATCTATCGGGCCTGACAACCCCAACCGGACTGGACGACCAGTATTTAACGGTTGCACAGTACTTCGTTTCGTGACTACACTTGGTACGGTGTAGTAAGATTTCATAATAAAGGGAATATGCGACGTGATTAAATGTTAAGTATGGTTACCAAGTGCTCAACCACTTAGAATATTTTTATTAAACTGTTTATATACGAAATCTTGTGGTCTATATATATATATTGCTGCCGGCATTAAACCTATATCTCACCAACTTTATGTTGACCTTTAAAAACATGTCTATTCTCAGGTGATTACTAAAGCTTCCGCTGCATTATGTTGAATTTGAGCAGGATCTTGCGTACGCATATTTGTGTCAAAAATAAAACTGCATACCCAAGGATTTGTGTTGTAAAATATGCTCGAAATCGTGTTGTTATCATTATATGTAAAGTTTGTAAGTCGAAGATTATCGCTAAACGATAATCATCTTTTTATTGTCTAAAGCTTGTAACAAAAATAATGGTTATGGTTTGTAATGTATAATATATACAGTTTCTCTTTTAAAAATGTCGCATATAGAGGTCAATACCTCGCAATGAAATCATACGTTATCTAACATGTTCTTATGGTTAAGGACGGGTTATGACATAAATCGTGCACCATTCCGGTAAGAGTTTCTACTCTTCCTTCTATCATTTCGGTCCACTTATCTGATTTACGGTTACGGCTGGAATAAATAATCTCTAAGACTTTAGAGATTATATAATCGCCGCGGAATGTTCCTCCAATGAAGTTATGAATCAATACTTCATCGGTTATTGTTGTTGGTACTCCTTGGTATCTATGGTGCGTATGACGTTGATGCTCGTGGAACAAATTGTGATGTTGAAGTGTGGGATGCGGATGTTGTTTTTGGTGATGGTAATGATACTGTTGGTGTTGATAATGGTGGTACTGTTGATGCTAGTGATGTTGCTGGTGCTTGTAACCTTTGCACCATATTCTCTAACGTCACGACCCGAGCGCGAAGCTCGTTGACTTCTTCTATTACACCGGGGTGATTGTCGGTTCGGACGAGCGGACGAATAAGATCTAGAATTTGAGATAGTATATAATCATGACGAGATACTCTGGAAATGAGAGAGAAAATGGTGTTTCAGATAGGTTCTCCGGTAAGTGCTTCAGGTTCATCGCCAAGAGGGGAATGTGGTGGATGGAAGGGATCACCTTCTTCTTGTCTCTAATGATTAAGTAGGCTACGAACCCATCCCCAATTCATTTAGAATAGATGATGGCTAATTGGTTGATCCATTCCGGTCACACTGCTTTCGGAGCTCGAGTGAAAATCCATATCGGAATAGCTGTCGGAATCTAAGTAATTTGAACTAGATACATGATCCATTTTGTGTAATCAAAGAAAAGATTTTTGGAATGAAATAGATTATATGACTAATTTAGTATTCCTCAATATATAGTTTACATATGTATTTATAATACCAGAATCCCATAAGTTACGGAGGATTTTACGGAAGATGTCAGGCAAAGTTTACTGTAATAGATATGCCAAGATATGAATTTTGTCTATACACTATCTATGCAATCAATGCAGTAAGACGCGTTTAGACTTAACATGATAGACAGGTAATTTTCGACAAGAAATGATAAGCAAAACTTGGTAAAAACAGATACGGTCATAGTCCAGACTCACTAATGCATCAAAACAATTACCAGTTAAACACACTAATGTAAATTCTGGTTCCCTATGACCTCAAGCTCTGATACCAACTGTGATGATCCCGTCCAAATCCATTTAGACGAATACATCATTAATCGATTTCACAGTGAGGTTCTGACCTCTACATGATACGTTTTGTAAACATTGCATTCTTTTAAAAAAGGCACACCATAATTGAATATCAAATTCCAAGGTTTTTAATGTTTGATGATTTCTACATATAGACAATCACCGTAAATAATAGTCTACAATACTACATCCGTTGATAATGCAGTCAAAATAAGATACATGGTGATGATTTTGTGAATGCAACGTTTTCTCAAATAAAGCATGTATGACTCCATGCACATAACTTGTATCACATATAAGCAAACAGCGGAAGACTTCTAGGAACCTGAGAATAAACATGCTTAAAAGTGTCAACTCAAAGGTTGGTGAGTTCATAGTTTTAATGTTGCGCATAATCTATATACAAAGGTGGATCACAAGATTTCAGTTGTTTCATCCAGAAACGTTTATCAAAATATTCTACAAGATTGAGCACCGTGGTAACTAAACTTTAATGTCTATATAATAAGTACCCATGTTTTAACATACATGCAACCAACATGTACAATACATGCAAACCAACGTGTACTAACCTCAAATAGCATACGTCTGTTTTATAGTTCAGGCTAGGGTTTCTATACCTGGAACAGACGGGGATGTCAAGCCCTATAGATCCATATACAACTATTCGCGCCCACCAGTTCTTATAACCGGCAGTTACTAGTTACCAAAGCTAAGGGAATTTCGGTTCAAACTCGGTGTAGAATTTAGTATGTACTTGTATCCATTGCGTTTAAAATAAAATTCATGTATTCTCAGCCCAAAAATATAAATTGCAAAAGCAATTAAAAAGGGAGCAAATGAAACTCACCTTAGCAGCACATAAAGTCATTCACCAAAATGTGACCGAAACTCGGAATGTAAAGTAATCATAGATCTCAACCTAGAGAACATATGTTGGTCAATAAAGGTCTAACATGCTAGGTCAGGTCATAGTGTATCACGATCCTAATGCTCGAGACCGACATGCAAAAGTTAACGAAAGTCATCTCAAAAGTTAACCTGACCCAATATGATCTTTAAATCTATACATGTTTATTATATTAGCATAGTATAAGTCTTGATAATTTGTACGAATTTATAGTTTATCAAACTCAAAATATTATTTATTTCAGGAGCTATATTGTATTTGAATTATCATGGCAATCGAACATATTTTATTATTTCACATAGTTTTCCAATACTTGTAAAATCAGATTATAGTGTTTATAAAGCTTTAAAACATGATAAAACAGTCAACTTTGATAATTGTTCAACAAGACGAGACGTGTCTTATATAGAAATTCATTTACTCGATTTGTGATATTTGAAAATGAGACGACCCATCCTAATCTATAGGAACAAATACAATAACATATGATTACATCGCAAGATATTTGACCTCTATATGATACATTTTACAAACATTGCATTCGTTTTTAAAAGACAAACTTTCTTTACATCGAAAGTTGACAGCATGCATACCATTTCATAACACATCCAACTATAATTGACTTAGTAATAATCTTGATGAACTCAATGACTCGAATGCAACGTCTTTTGAAATATGTCATGAATAACTCCAAGTAATATCTCTAATATGAGCAAATGTACAGCGGAAGATTTCTTTCATACCTGAGAATAAACATGCTTTAAAGTGTAAACCAAAAGGTTGGTGAGTTCATTCTTTTATTATAAACAATCATTTTCATCATTTTAATAGACCACAAGATTTTCATTTCCATTTCACATAAATATACGTCCCATGCATAGAGACAAAAATAATCATTCATATGGATTGAACACCTAGTAACCGACATTAACAAAATGCATCTCGAATATCCCCATATATAAATATCGAAGTACTAAAGCAGTTCAAATTCTCTGACTGGGGCTTGTCAATGGCCCATAAATCTATCTTTAGGATTCGCGTCAATTGGTGGAAATTATAATAAACACCAATTCTTAGGTTACCAAGTTCAACAAGGGTGATATCCGGTATAACAATTCAACCATAGAATGTAGTTTCGATTACTTGTGTCTATTTCGTAAAGCATTTATAAAAGCGCATGTATTCTTAGTCCCAAAAATATATGTATTGCAAAAGCATTTAAAAAGGGAGCAAATGAAACTCACTTAATGTATTTTGTAGTAAAAATACATATGACTATATTGAACAATGCAGGGTTGGCCTCGGATTCACGAACCTATTATTCAATCATGTATATTAATACATGTAATGGAAATCGAACAAATATATATATATATATATATATATATATATATATATATATATATATATATATATATATATATATATATATATATATATATATATATATATATATATATATTAGTGATTTTATTTATTATTTTATATCATGTGTTTTATTAATAACTTAATTAGCTATACTTATCTTTATATAGTTAATTAACGTTTATTACAAAAGTATTAATATGGTTACATTTTATGTCATAAATATATTTTTATATAGAAAATCTTTATTTGATATATTAATAGTACTAATAATAATGATAAAAATAATACTAATTGTGATAAAAATCATGATAATTCTAATAATAATAAAAATGATAATTTTAATAATAAAGAATGATAATTTAAAAAAAATGTTAATTTCTATAATAATACAAATTTTAATAAAATGATTAAAAAAGATAGTGATACTTTTGGTAATAATAATAATAATAATAATAATAATAACAATAATAATATTAATAATAATAATAATAATAATAATAATAATAATAATAATAATAATAATAATAATAATAATAATAATAATAATAATAATAATAATAATAATAATAATAATAATAAGGATAATCATAATAGCTATAATAATTCTACTACTAATAATAATAATACTAATACTGATATTCATATTAGTAATAATAACGATAAGATTAAAAGTAATACTTATTTTAATAATAATAATAATAATAATAATAATAATAATAAAAATAATAATAATAATGATAATAATATTTATGAACATGATAATAATCTTAATATTAATGATAATACTAATAATAATAATGTTAGTTTTAATGATAATGAAAATAATGATTTTTATTAATCCAGATGATAATAATACTTATATTCATGATAATAATAATAATAATATTTATACCTTGAATATTAAGTAAGTCCATTAATATTTAAGAAGTCCATGGATCATGACCCATTTGTGTTGATAATTGGATCTCTAGAATAGCCCATCCAATAGTCCAGTACTATACGGTTTCTTTGTGTTAGGTTTATGTTGTGAGTATTAGGGTATCTAGCAGAGTATTCGACATTTCATCAACCATGGTTTTCAATTTTTCTCTGCTCATCACCGATCATCTTCCATCATCATCGTTCTTCCTTACTAACCATCATCATTTATCAAATCATAACTGGCATAATTAAGAATCCATATTCGAGATATAGTGATCAATTTTCAGAAGGAGCTCGATTTCATAACATCTTCAATGAAGTTGATTCATATAAATTGGGTTTAGAATCTTGAGGTATAATCAGATTCTAATGCTGGTACATTAACACATCTGAATGACATCAACCGATTCTTCTTCAATTGAATCGGTTTCTTCGTTTGAGTTTGTCAAATAAATTCAGTCTCAGATTGATTCGAACGAATTAGCGAAAAGGTAAACTGTCAGATCTCTTAGAATAGAATATAGTAATTTCTAATAGTGTTTTCTTGATATTTTAGGTTTATGGTGAAGATTGTTTTGCAGGTGGTGATTCTAATGATTGTGATGGGTTTTATAATCTAATATAGGTGTCGATTCCCTAATAACTTCTTGAGAAACATCTGAAAGGTAATATGATAATGAAGGATTTGAAATTTTTATATTACTTGAGGCTTTGTTGATTTTTACCTAAATAGAATTATAATCACATCAATGTTTTCACTATTGTCGCCGGATCTTAGTATGCTCTTTATGCTACTGATATTAATCAATGACTATAGCTAGCAAGTTATTCCAGCCGTAGACAGAGAATAGGAACAGCAGAAGCTTTAAATTTAATGATGGGTTGTGGTAGTTATCGATTGGTAGTTTGGAGTGGTGATTGACTAGATCCAGAAGGAACCCGGTAGCAACAACAATCACGATGGTGATGAGCTGTGATATAAAGTAGCAGCGACTAATAACATCCATCAGGTAATAATAACAATAATTCGAGTTTCATGAATTTGTTTTGATAGTGTTTGCATTGTTATCTGAAAACAGATACAGAAGTAATGGTTTTCGAAAGGTTGTAGGTTTGGTTCTTGGGTTCCAGCTAAATATAACACAAATGTAGCAGTCTGCAGCAGATTGTTCGAGACCGAAATAAACAGAACGAGATTAGTTACTTACATTGGGGTTGTAGTGGTCGTCATGTATATTTAAACATGTATCGTATATATATAGAGAGAGAATAGATGATTAGTTTGTTTGACAGCCATAAACAGACGTAGCAGTTCATAGTAGCTGTTGCAGATTAGATAAGCATGAATAAGTGATTGTTTGTGTGGTGTTTTGCAGGTGGAAGGAGAAGAAACAGGAAAAGACGCAAGTGATGGTACTGGTGATGATTTGCAAATGGAACAGAAACCAGTTGTGGAATCGTAGCAATAGCAGAAAGAAGGACCGAGCAGTAGTATACCAGTAATGGCTTGTGATTGTTTGTCTTGGGTTGTGGTGGTGTTGGTGGTGTAAGGTCATGGTGATGGTGGTTGTTTGAGTTGGATACTTGAGATAGAAATAGCAAACATTAGAAAATAAATTGTGGAGTGGGTGATTTGATGCATGGATATGTATATGTGTATATAATGTGACAGAGAAAATTATATACAATGGAATCAAATGCAGTTACTTGTAGTGGTTGTAATGGTTGACATCTTATTCTCAAACAGAAAAAACGAGTACAGATAGAAAATAAAAAAAATTGAAAAGTGATCTTGATTGGTAATTGATTTTTGGATATATCTAATTCTGATTTCGAATCCTTAATACAGTAATGGAGACAAGAATCAAGAATCAAATATAGTTCGATGGATATAGATATCAAACTCGTACCATTTTTTTTTTTGTATTTCTTTTTAATTAATATTAATAGATATATTACTAATATTAATACTAATTAATAATAATTAATAATACTAATTTTAAATAGAATTACTAATAATAAAAATACCACTAATAATAATAATAATAGATTGAATTATTTTATAATAACTATAATATTAATTATACAAATATTAACATCGGATATTAATTTTTAATAAGAATTATGAAATTAATAATAATAATAATAATAGCAATAATATTAATGATAATAATATCAATAAAAATAATAATCGTATTAATATTAATAATAATAATTATCTGAGTAATAATATAGAGATAGAGATTTACATGGTTGTGTTGTTCGATGGGCAAACTGAAATATATATAGATTCATTTTAAATAACAACTTTATTATATCGTTTATTATTTTATAATTTAGTTCTTACAATTAAATCATATATTATTTCAAATTATATTTCAAATCATATATATATTTATTTAAATATATACATACCTATTTACAAATAGTTGATCATGAATCGTTGGAAATAGTCAAAGGGTAATTTGAATATATGAACATAGTTTCCAAAATTTTCGAGACTCAATATTACAGACTCTGCTTATCGTGTCGGAATTATATAAAGATTAAGTTTAAATTTGATCGGAAATTTCCGGTTCGTCACAGTACCTACCCGTTAAAGAAATTTCGTCCCAAAATTTGAGTGAGGTCGTCATGATTAACAATAAAAATGTTTTTATGACGAATATGAGTTGATAAATAGAGTTTTATCATCATTGAGTTGTACAGATAAAACAATTCAATTATTCTAAACGTATGAGTGAAGTTATCACAAGAGAGTGAATTTAAGAAATAATGTTTCGTCAAATCCTTTGACGTAGATATGGTGGATTTTCGGAATTTAAGGGATTTAGGGAAAATCGTCGAGATCTGAAAGATTTGATTCTTTGGTGAATAAAATCCCTTTAATTAAATGCGATTATCTGCCTAGATCTCTTTATCATATATTTCACTATAAATTAACTTCTTCCGTTCCATTACTTTTATCACTCCTATACTCAATTTTCAAATTCAAAAGATTGTGAAAATGCTTAACCCAGTTCTAATCCTTGTCCTTATCCTTACTATCATAACAATAATTCTCTTTTTCCAACTTCCACTGGAGGAATATGTTTTCTTCTACTTCGCCCTTGGGGTTATAATGTTTTTAATTCTCTCGTGTCTTTATGTTGCGATAAATATTGATATACACGGTTTGTAATTTTCGTGTTGTTATTGGGCTTTATATTTTCTCATATATTTTGGAGCTCTTTACCTTTTTATTATCTTCTCGACCTCTATTAAAGCGAGTAACGGTCCAGAATTCGTAAGTATGGAGTTTCGAATGAACTTAATGTTCTAATCAAGAAAGAATATAATAGCACGATTTGATTTGTCAAATTACCAGAATCACTAAGAATAGAACTATCAAGAATATATTTTCTTGATATATTCAGAGGTTAATTAGAATGAAAGAGTTATGTAACATGGCACATGATGAGGGTATTGTCTATGAATCATCACGTTCCATTAGAAATTTAGCATGACTTACTGTAATATAATCACGTTGGCCTTACGTCATTATATTATACTAACTCATGCTTCAATTCTCAACACTACTCCAGAAATCATTCATAATTTAAACTCGAATTTTAAAGAAATTTAGAAACTAAAATGGTTTCCTTTATGATGTAATACGGATAGCACGAAGAGATAACTAATTTCGGACAAGAAGATTTATGAAAATATCCTCAGAAATATCGAAGATATTTATGATAATATTTTGAAATTTCTAAGTTCAATGGTTGATGAAGAAATATTTTCCCGCAAGATTTTAACATGAGTACGGAGCAAGATATTCGGTGAAGGTTTCATCGGATCTAGAATTACCTGGATTCTTTGAATATAGGGTTTGGTCCTTGTATTTGTCCTTGTTCTCCTTCATGGTTAGCTCAATTCATTTTTTTTTTCAGTACCAAATTTTTCTATCGAGCGTTCCCAACACTCCATTCTTTATTATCAAACTCTTGGCCATTTAGACCATTTACAATTTTGTTGTTTCCTCTGCATTTAATGCTAATATATACGTGTGATGACCCGGAAATTTTCGACCAAATTTAAATTTGATCTTTATATGATTTCGACACGATAAGCAAAGTCTGTAAAGTTGAGTCTTAAAATTTTGGAACTATTTTCATATATTCAATTGACCTTCGACTGCTCTCGACGATTCACGAACAATTAGTTGTAAATAGATACATATATATATATAAATATATAAATCAAAATATTATATGACGTAATTGTTAGAATTAATAATGTAAAATAAAATAATATATAATAACTATTATTTAAAAGGTATCTATATATGTAAATAAAGTATATTGAATATATATGTATTTTCGAATTTATTTTGTAATCGACAGTAACGCTCAATTGTAATTCGATCGATATTAAACGAGTTAAAAACGAATATATGTGATTTTAAAATAAACGGTGATCCAAAAATGAGATCTATAAATTTTAGACTTATTAAAAATGTATTTAGGAACTATTTGTTAAGTTTTAACACTTTTTATATTTCACCCATAAATGAGAGGGATAGTTGATGTAATTTTTATTTAATAAATTAATGATCGAATTTTACAACATAATGACTAAAATAAATAAATATAGTTAATTTAAAAATATGGGATTTTTCTGAACACTTTTATCCGCCACTGATTTCAAACGATACACAGTCCGTAAAAATTGTCATTAGAGTAATAGAAATTAAGAGGATACTAATCTTTTCACACGTTTGTTTATTAGCATTATAATTGATTGAATTGATTGAATGTTACTATAGCAATTGATATTAAATTCTTACTTTTGCAAGACCCACCAACTACACACTTATGTTACCATCTTCTATCTGTTCCGATTCATAAACCCATTATTCTTATATTTTTATTTTATTTTGACAAAAACAAACTATAACATTCATACATTACATATTACATCTTATATATATATATATGTATTCCTAGCCAACACCACTTCATCCATATAAACCATCATATTCTCAAACCCACTGTTATTATTTCTTTTTTAATTGTTGATGAAATCATGATCAAACTCACTTAATTGTTCCTTTGAGATGTTTCAAATACATGCAATTGAATGATACTTGAACATCACCACAACCACTATCTAAATTTTTCTGTTTCTTTTTGTTATATGCCTTTGTCCATCAACCTATTTAACCTTCAACCCCTACAACCTTCACTTTCTTCTTCATGACCACTAGACCACCACCTGATACTATTAACTTGTCTCCATTTTTGCTTGTTCGAAAACCAATCCAAGAACCCGCCATCATCACCACCATGATTGTTGCTACTGTACTTTAATTGTTTCCTTCTTATTCATGAATCATTAAACCGCCACCGCCATCACCATCGCGATATAAATTTTCTTTCCTTCTTTACGTTCGAGACAATATGACAACCATCACCACCACATCCACTCTTTTTATTTCATCTGTTTTCCCGTTGCTTTGCTCGATTGTAACAACCCAAAACTTCTCGTTTCCATGTACTGCTACAACAGTTTTACTGCTGCAGAAACCGATCCGAAGCAAAACACACAAACTTATAGCTGCTATTCATCAATTATTTTTCTGGTTTCTATTACGACAACGTATAACGAGAGTGTATGATGTGTTGATACTGTAGCAAGTGGTAATGATTCAGTGATGTATGTGATGTAAAATTTTGAAGGAAAAGATAATGACGATAATAAAGATATCGATGATGATGGGGGTACGAGTGAGGACGTTGAGTTCACGGCCAAAGTTGAGGCCATCTTTAAACATCAAAAGGCAGAGTTCCTCGAGGATGTTAAGAAAATGTTTCTAGATACGATTGACGATCAATTAGTCAATGTAGTCAAGGAGCAAGTGAAGGCCGTTCATCAAGAGGATAATGTGGGGAGACGGGACTTCTTTTATAAGAATTTTAAGGATTCTCAACCTCCCACCTTTGAAGGTGAACGAGACCCTCTCAAGAGTGCCCGATGGATCTCCGATATGGAGGGGGCTTTTCGTACTTGTGAATGTCCTCTTGATAAGAAGACAAGGTATAGTTGTAGCATGTTAAGGGGTGACGCCAAGCTATGGTGGGATGCGAAAATTCAAGTTTATGGTGAAGAACAATGCATGGATTTTACTTGGGATGAATTCAAGGTAGAGTTTTTCGATGAGTACCGAACTTCGGCCAATCTAACTAGGCTTAAGGACAAGTTACGTTCCTTGAGGCAAGGGCCGATGGATTTGAACACTCTCAAATTCGTGTTTTTCTCCAAGACCCAATTTTGCCCGGAGTATGTCGGGAACGATAAGATGTTTAAGGAAGATTTTTATAGGATCTTGAATGATAATTATCAAGAGAAAATTAGTGTGAATGTAGTGAAGAGCTTTGATGAATTGTTCAATATGGCGAAGGGTTTTGAAGCGCTTGTGTTGACAAAGAGTAGTTTTACTTTTGGAAAGAGGAAGTTCGAGAATTCGAGTCAATCGAGCTTTTCCAACAAAAAGAACAAGAAAGGCTCCGAAAGTGTTAACAGTGCGAAGAAAGGTGGCTCCGGTGGTCATGTACCCACTTGCTATACTTGTGGGCAAAAAGTTCACATCTCTCATGATTGCCCCAACTCACCTTCCACACCCAAACTTACTTGTTTCAATTGTGGTAAAGAAGGGCACAAGAGGCCCGAGTGTCCTGAGTTGCGCAATGATAATGTTAAGCGGTTAGAAAAGGCGGCGGGTACGGCTAGGGGTCGAAAAGACGGCGCGTTATGGGCATTTTGAGTTTGTAGTTATGCCTTTTGGTCTTACGAATGTACCGGCGGCATTCATGGATCTTATGAACCGAGTGTGCCAACCTATGTTGGACAAGTCGGTAATTGTGTTCATTGATGACATACTTGTTTATTCTAAGAGTATGAAGGAACATGAACACCATTTGCGTGAAGTATTGAAGATGTTGCGAAAGGAGAAATTGTATGCTAAGTTCTCCAAATGTGAATTTTGGCTAAGGGAAGTTCAATTCCTTGGCCATATTGTGAAACAAGAAGGTATTCAAGTAGATCCGGGGAAGATAGAAACGGTGAAGAGTTGGGGGCTACTGACTACGCCTACGGAAATCCGAAGTTTTCTCAGACTGGCCGGCTACTATCGTCGGTTTATCCAAGACTTTTCTAAGATTGCTTCTCCTTTGACGAAGTTGACGAGGAAGAACGTAAGGTTCAATTGGGAGAACGAGCAAGAAATTGCTTTTCAATTGTTAAAAGAGAAGTTATGTCAAGCTCCGGTGTTGGTATTGCCGGAAGGGGTAGAAGACATGACGGTTTATTGTGATGCTTCTCTAAATGGGCTCGGGTGTGTTCTTATGCAAAGGGGTAAAGTCATCGCTTATGCCTCTCGACAATTAAAGGAACACGAGATGAGATATCTGACTCATGATCTTGAGTTGGCGGCGGTTGTACATGCGTTGAAAATTTGGCGCCATTACTTGTATGGTGTCAAAAGTACGATTTATTCGGATCATAAGAGTTTGAAACATCTCTTTAATCAACGAGATTTGAATTATCGTCAACGTAGGTGTATGGATGTGGTAAAAGACTATGATTGTGAGATACTTTATCATCCGGGCAAGGCGAATGTGGTCGCGGATGCGTTAAGTCAAAAGAGTCATCACCCGGCGTTACGATTGGGATTGTTACGTATGATTATTACTAACGATTTTCTTGAAAAACTTGGTGTGATTCAAATAGAGGCTTATGTTCACAACAAGCATGCAGAGCGAACTGTGGGACAATCGGAATTCATTACTATGGGTTCGCGTGGGTTTTTGTCTTTTCAAGGAAGAGTGTGGGTGCCTAAGATGGGTGATTATCGACAAGTGCTACTTGATGAAGCACATAAGTCAAAGTATTCCATTCATCCGGGCGCGACAAAAATGTATCATGATTTAAGGAAAGATTATTGGTGGCCGGGCATGAAACGTGATGTTGTGAAGTATATGGAGCAATGTGTCACGTGTTTGCAAGTTAAGGCCGAGCACCAAAATCCGTATGGTAAGTTACAACCGTTAGAAATCCCGAAATGGAAATGGGAGCACATTACCATGGATTTCATTACAAAGTTACCTAAAATGGCGAGAACCCAATTTGATTCGATTTGGGTGATTGTTGATCGATTGACGAAAAGTGCCTTGTTCCTTCCCATTCGAGAAGCGATATCGTCGGAGACCTTGGCTAAATTGTTTATCAAGGAAGTCATCTCTCGACACGGAGTTCCTATATCTATTATTTCGGATCGAGATACCCGTTTTACATCTCGATTTTGGGAAAAGTTTCACGAAGATATTGGTATACAATTGAAGTTGAGCACGGCATACCATCCTCAAACGGACGGTCAAACCGAACGTACGAATCAAACTTTGGAGGATATGTTACGAGCGTGCATTATTGATTTCGGTGGTAGTTGGGACGAGCATTTGCCTTTGGTGGAATTCTCGTACAATAATAGTTATCATACTAGTATCGGGATGCTGCCATATGAGATGCTTTATGGGCATAGATGTCGAACCCCGATTTGTTGAGGTGAAGTGGGACAAAAGGAAATCGGGAGTACCGATTTGGTTTTAGAAACGAATAGCAAGATCGATACGATTCGAGAGCATTTGAAAAAGGCTCAAGATAGGCAAAAGTCGTATGCCGATAACGATCGAATTCCAAGAAGGTGACATGGTGATGCTTAAGGTTTTGCCATGGAAAGGTATTATTCGATTTCGAAAACGGGGAAAGTTAGCTCCTCGGTTTGTTGGACCATTTAAGGTTTTAGCTCGTGTTAGTGAAGTCGCGTATCGTTTGGAATTACCCGAAGAGCTTGAGGGGATCCATAATACATTTCATGATTCCCATCTTCGTAAGTGTCTTACGGATGATTCATCTTGGGTGCCATTAGACGAGATCGAGCTAAACAATAAGTTAGAGTACATTGAGGAACCGATTGCCATACTTGATGAGAAGGTCAAAAGGTTGAGACATAAAGAGGTTAGGGCTTTTAAAGTTCAATGGCGTCGTAGTAAGGGTTCCGAGTTTACTTGGGAGCTCGAAGAATTTGTTTTGGTTTATCTCCCGGCTTGTCATGCGGCTTGGATCGCGAGGACGCGCTCCGATTCAAGTGGGGGAGAGTTGTAACATCCCGTTTTTCCCGTACATATTGAAAGGTACATACTTAATCATTTGCACGTTTGTAACTCGTTAGATTATGCGTAATCGTATAGATATACGTGTATATATATATATATATATATATATATATATATATATATATATATATATATATATATATATATATTTGATAATGGGTGCATATACAAGTTTATACATGGGTTTTGATAGCGTTAAGTCTTGTGAGACCATTGTTAAGGGTTAGGCGAATATAGGAAGCGGGATTTAAGTGTACAAATTAAATAAAATCAAAATTTGTTTAAGGTTGTCGAGGTGTCCAGGTAACGGCTAAGGCCGCGCCGCGATAAACTGGGCTGCGCCGCGACACATAAAGCATTTCCAGATCAGAAGTCAGGTTAACAAGGGTCATTTTTCCTTCGATATGTCGCGCCGCAACAAATGGGCCGCGCCGCGGCAATGCTGCTGGACAGAATCCGATTTTAGCTCAATTTAAATGACTTTAAGGGGAAAATTGGTAATTTGGCGTATAAATCTGATGGGAGCATTAAATCCCAACCACTCATCCATTTCATTTAATTTCTTTTCTCTTTTATTTCCAATTTCTCCCCCAAAACTTAAAACCCATTTGGAATAAAAGTGAGATTTGAGAATGAAGGATTAAGGGTTGATCTTTGGAGCAAGAATTAAAGTTGTTCCTTGCGTCTCTAGCTATACGTTGATAGTCTCGGTAAGTTCTAACTCTAAGTTTTGAGTTTTAATTGGTTAATGGCTAGGGTTTTGGTTACTAGAGACTTGCATGACCCATTTGAGGGTAAAATGGGTGAATTTGGGTTATGTTGTTGTAATGAAACCCTAATGGCCACAAACTAGGGTTTTGGTGTTGTGATTTGAGGTTGTAAGTGTCGAATGGTATTGCTAGTCACTAATACACTTTTGGATTTATGAAAGAAGTTTTAATGGGTAAGTTTGACTTGATTGTGTGGCTAAGTATTTAAAATGGGTCAAATGGGTACTAGTTGACCTAATTGGGTGAAATGGGTATGAATTACCCTAAGTTATGTTAATTAATGTTAGTAGACTTTAAATCACTAGCCTTAGTGATTTAATATGGGTCTTGGCCAATTATGGGCGGTTGTGGTGTAGTTGAGTCATTTAATGCAAATTGGGTCATTAAATGCTCAAGTGTAAGTATTGTGGTTAATTCCACTAGTTGTGTGATTGAATGTGTACTTAATGAATTAGGTACATTGCCTTGAAGTTCGGACGTGCATAATTATCATCCTTGTGTCAAGGTGAGTGGAATAAGTATACATGTACGTATATGATGTGTTTACTTGTAGAAATGGATATGTGTTGTCCAAGTTAGTGATATATGCGTTGTACGCTAACGATTTTAAGAACGGATATATGTTGTCCAATTTAGTGTTATATGTGTTGTACAACTAATGATTTATGAATGGATATGTGTTTTCCGATTTAGTGTTATATGTGTTGTACACTAACGATTTTATAAACGGATATGTGTTGTCCAAGGGTTAGTGATATATGTGTTGTGCACTAACGGTTGTTATGAACACCAATGGGAAATTAGAGTACCATTCCTTTTACGATTGGTTAACCATGGTTGTATGAATTGTGCATTAGCATACTTAAATATGAACTACATGCTTTTGTTATTGCTAGCTCATTGTGAATTGCGGTTATTGGTATATGCATAATGTTTTGTATGGTTGTCGAATTGCTAGCTTGTGTACGGTATTGTGTAAGTGTTTGCAAGTAGATATATTATATATGTGTATGTATAATTAGTGCATTCACTAAGCATTAGCTTACCCCTCTCGTTGTTTATCTTTTTAGATGCAGGTGTGGATAAGGGCAAGGGGGTTATCGGGCATTAGGCGCCCTTTGATGATGTTTTGTTGGAGCTTTTGGAAGTTGGCCTAGCGTTTTGGGTAGTTTAGTCCCAAACCATGCTCGATGTGTTGTTTGGTTTAAAACTATCATTTTTGTATTGGTCAAACTTGTATCCCATTCGTTAATGGCCTTTGTGCCTTTTGTAAACACTAAAACTTGTTGTATGTTTCAACGAACGTGTGGAATGGTTACATATTTAATTGGCGCATAAATGTGTATTATTTTTAAAAAAAAATTTATCTTATGGAATACGGGTTGGGTTGTTTCTTTTACGTCCGAGAACATATCACAACCATCACCACCACATCCACTCTTTTTTATTGCTTCTTTTTTCCCGTTGCTTTGCTCGATTGTAACAACCCAAAACTTCTCGTTTCCATGTACTGCTACAGCAGTTTTACTGCTGCAGAAACCAATCCGATGCAAAACACACAAACTTGTAGCTGCTATTCATCAATTGTTTTTTTGGTTTCTGTTATGACAACGTATAATGAGAGTGTATGATGTGTTGATACTGTAGCAAGTGGTAATGATTCAGTGATGTATGTGATGTAAAATTTTGAAGGAAAAGATAATGACGATAATAAAGATATCGATGATGATGGCTGTAGGAAGATTAAGTTCATGATGTGTATAAGAATATGTTTAATGATTTCGTGTGATGATGATGATGTTTGATGTTACAATGATTAATGAAGATGACAAGATTAAGGAACGATGATGGTTAAACTGATGGTAACGATGGTATTTTTATAAAGAAACGATTATTATTATTTTTTTTAAAGAAAACCTTCATGTTATTTTAGCCTGCAAATCGATCTCCTGTAAACCCTGGACATTCCATTAGTTGTATGATTGGGCCGAGTAATTACTTGCATGATTGGGCCGAATAACTAGTTGCGTGATTGGGCCATGATGATCTGATTTTTATTTGGGCTGTGATGATTCAGTTGGGCCGAAAGGATGGGGATGATGAAAAACCCACTTAGTTCTTAAATGGATATAGGAATTTATGGAGGAAGTAATTCAGGAAGTATCACACAGCGGATGGGTTTGATGTGTGATTGTTAGGCGAAGGGTCTTGAGTTCGAGCCCGAGCGTGGGCACTTTTGTTTTGGAACATTTTCTTTGTGAGGTAGTTTTCTAAAATTTTATTTATTATTATTATTATTATTATTATTATTATTATTATTATTATTATTATTATTATTATTATTATTATTATTATTATTATTATTATTATTATTATTATTATCATTATCATTATTATTATTATTATTATTATTATTGTTATTATTATTATTATTATTATTATTATTATTATTATTATTATTATTATTATTATTATTAAACTACTACTATCATTAAAAAATATTATTTTTACTAAAACTACCATTTTTACTTCACTAGTGAAACTATCATTTTAACAAATAAATCTTTTGTATATTATATATATATATATATATATATATATATATATATATATATATATATATATATATATATATATATATACTTATTACATATACTAGGGTTATATTAGTTTTTCATATAACAAGCTAATGATATTTCATGAATACAATACTAATCACATATATAGATATATAGGTATGTTAATATAACTAAATGTATAAATATTAACCATTATAATTATATATACACAAGATCAATATATATATATATATATATATATATATATATATATATATATATATATATATATATATATATATATAATGTAATATAAAATATAATATAAGTATACGTTTCAAAATGAATTTAGCATAAATTCTATATAGCTATAAATATATAAATAATACATAATAATAAATGAATTATGTGGACGTGATAATTGCCACCATTGAATTATGTGGACGTGATAATTGCCACAATTGATATGAATATTTTTCCCCTGATTATTATTGCTTGGTAACCTAAGAATTAGGGAACATTACTAATCTTGAGAATTAGTGCACGCCTAATTGACGCGAATCCTAAAGGTAGCTACCGGGTTTAACACCCCCACCCAGAATGTTCACTAGACGGAAGAGCTAGTGGGAGTGGTGTTTAGTACTTTGAGGTTTATATATTATACAGACGAGATGTTCTGTTTTTGCGGATATTATTGATGCGCATTATATGTTAAGGTCGGTTACCAAGCCAAGAAATGAATGAAAAGTGAATGTTATGTATCGAGAGAATGATTTTTTATACACAGGTTATGTGTATGATGTTTTTGTGCACGAGATATGTGTACGGTTACTAATATTTATGAAAAATGATTTCGTACACGAGAAAGGTGTACTGTATTTAAAAGATATCGCATGTACATTACAGGTGGGTATAGGATTCGGGCCCATTTGCACCATGCAGCATTTAAATCTTGTGGTCTATCAAAATGATGAATTTTATTGTTTTATGATAAACTTATGAACTCACCAACCTTTTAGTTGACACTTGAAAGCATGTTTATTCTCAGGTATGAAAGAAACCTTCCGCTGTGCATTAGCTCATTTTAAAGACATTATTTGGAGTCGATCATCGCAATGGAACCAGATGTTGGTGACTTCATCCAGAGGGATTAGGACGGGGTATGACATGTGGTATCAGAGCGGTGGTCTTAGCGAACCTGGTCTTGCATTAGTGTGTCTAACTGATAGTTGTTTCGATACATTAGTGGGTCTGGACTTCGACTGTGTTTGCATGTCAAAAGTTTTGCTTATCATTTAGTGTCGAAAATTATTTGCTTATCATCCTTAAAGTCTAGACACGTCTTACTGCCTCTATTGCATAGACAGTGTATAGATAAATTCATATTATAGCGTATCTGTTATTGTTATCTTTTCCTGACAGCTTCCGTAGATTCCTCCGTAACTTATGGGATTTTGGTATTATATATGCACATGTAATTATGTATTGCAGGGTAATAATCTACATCATATAATCTATTTCTTTTCAAAAATCCTTCATTTGATCGTACGAGATGAATCCCTCAACCAGTTCGAGTCCCTCAGATTTTGATAGCTATTTTGATAGTTATTCCGACAGCTATTCCGACATGGATATTCATCTAAGCTCCGAAAGCAGTGTAAATGAAATGGATCAACCAACTAGTCATCTTCAATTTTGGATGAATTGGGGATAGGTTCGTAGTCGACTTAACCGATAGACACGAGAAGAAGACGATCCTTTCCATCCACCACATTCCCCTCTTGGCGAAAAACCTGAAACACTTACCGGTGAACCTGTTCGAAACATCATTTTCTCTCTCAGAGTATCTCACCACGACTATATCATAACTCAGATTCTAAACCTTATTCATTCGCTCGTTCTGACCGACAATCATCCCGGAATAATATAAGAAATCAACAAACTTATCGCTTGAATAATCAATTTGGAGAATATGGTGCAAAATTTACCAGCTTCAACAACATCATCGGCACCAATAGTACCATCAATAGACAGCACCAGTACCACCAACAACCTAAGTTTCAACATCAAACGCCCCAACATCTCATCTGTACCTCGAGCATAATCATCGTTTTACATGACATTCTACATCAATTATCTTCATTCTTCATGATGATTATGTAATCTCTAAAGTATTAGAGATTATTTCTTCTAGCTCAAACCGAAAAGCAAATGAGATTAAAATCATATTAACTCATTAAATCCATGATTACATCTGAGGAAAATATATATGTAAGTATATTTTCATAAAGATTGTAATTAAAAATTCTTTTGTACAAACTGTTAATGGTGAAAATATTTTAACGGGTAGGTAATACTCGAGGAATATTTAGATTTCACATTAATAAGTTACACTGTACATTCTTCAAATCTGATTCAACATTCATTTACTATCCTACTTACATCTACAAAGATACGAATCCGTTCACCGCAGAATAACCATTTTCATTCAATTACATATTTAGATTTTGACCTATCAGAATCCAACAAGTGGAATAATGAAGAAAACATTGGACAAAATAAAATTTGTAAGAAACAAACAAATTAACTATGAGAAATTTTGTTAAGAATTCACGCTAACAAAATCCTAGCTAACTGTTCCTAGCTAACTGTTAATTCCTTATTACATTTTATTTATCGCAATTTAATTATCGCAATTTATATTCTCGCAATTTTATTTATCGTCATTTAATTTATATTATTTATTTTACGCACTTTAAATATCGGGACATGTATATAAGGTTTTGACATATCATATCGACGCATCTATATATATTATTTGGAATAACCATAGACACTCTATATGCAGTAATGATCGAGTTAGCTATACAGGGTTGAGGTTGATTCTATAATAATATATATACTTTGAGTTGTGATCGAGTCTGAGACATGTACACGGGTCACGATACGTATTAATTAATTCGAATATTATATATTAAAATATATATGAATTATTGGACTGTTAACTGTGGACTGCTAACTGTGGACTACCAAGATTAAACAATTAAAATGAATTAAAATATTGATTATAACATATGAAACTAAACAATTCTTCAAGTTTGCCACTTGATTTCATCTTAAACCTCAATTGTATTTTGACGATTACAATCTGTGTTCAAACCTTTCATGATTCTTGAAAATACTTCAATCGAGAGGATAAACCAACCGCACTTCATCTACGAAAGAAAAGATTGATGCATATAGTTATACAACTGAAAACACTCAGAACCTGAGTAAACATTTAACACGTATCTGTGCTAGCTACTTTGGCATTGTTATTACCGAAAATAACATTGCAATTCCTTTTCAAATTAGCCAATTTTGTCACAGCTCCAGCAAATCAACTTCGACTTTTTGTTCGAAACAACCTTATTATAACTTTGATAAATACGTTTTCTTTTCGCCTTCGTTACCGTGGAACCTTTTATATTCCACCATATTACCATCAGCGTTTAATCATCTAAAAACACAATTCTCCTGAAACCACCTCGGATTGATAACTGATGATTCAGATATCGTAGCATTAAATGCAGAGGAAACAGAAAAATTATAGATGGTCTAAATGGCCAAAAGTTTGATGATAAAGAAGGGAGTGTTAGGAACGCTCGATGGAAAATTTGGTACTGAAAAACAGATTGAGCAAACCATGAAGGAGACCAAGGCCAAATACAAGGACCATACCATCCAGGTAATTCTGGATCCGATGAAACCTTCAACGAATATCTTGCTCCGTACTCATGTTAAAATCTTGCGAAAAGTCTTTCTTCATCAACCATCGAACTTAGATATTTTAAAATATCATCATAAATATCTTCGATATTTTTGAAGATATTTTCATAAATATTCTCGTCCGAAATTATTTATCTCTTCGTGCTATCTATATTACATCATAAAGGAAACTACTTTAGTTTCTAAAATTTCTTTAAAATTTGAGTTTGAATTATGAATGATTTTGAAGTAGTGTTGGAAATTGATGCATGAGTTAGTATAATATAATGATACTTGATCAACGTGATTATATTACAGCAAGTCATGCTGAGTTTTTAAATGAAACGTGATGATTCACAGATCATAACGTCATCGTGTGCCATGTTACACGACTCTTACATTCTATCTAATCAGTAAACATATCCTGAACATATTTTCTTGATAGTTCTATCTTTTCTCTTGAATTTTGATAATTTAACCAATCAAGATCGTGCCTTTACCATTTCCTTTTAGAACATTAATCATGTTTATTCTGAATTTCATATCTACAAATATTGGACCAATATTCGCTTGACTTAAAGTCGGGAAGAGAAAACAAAAGTATGAAACACCAAAATATAAAGGAAACGAAGGGAATGGATTTATAGTGAAAAATCAGACAGAGCAATCAAGATAAATCATCGCATTTAACCAAAGAGGATTCTAATTTCCTTAAATACCGAAGAACCAAATCTTATTATGAAGATTTTCTCTAAATCCCTTGAACTCCGGAAATCAACCATACCTACGTCAAAAGATATGACGAAATATTATTTTCTCATTTCACTCCTTTACGATAGCTTCACTCGTACTTTTCACATAAACAAATTATTTTATCCATATTACTCAATGATGATGAAACTCTATTTATCAACTCATATTTGTCATGAAAACATTTTTATTGTTAGCCATAAAGATCACGATCAAATTTCGGGACGAAATTTCTTTAACGGGTAGGTACTGTGATGACCGGGAAATTTTCGACCAAATTTAAACTTGATCTTTATATGATTTTGACAGGATAAGCAAAGTCTGTAAAGTTGAGTCTTAAAATTTTGGAACTATTTTCATATATTCAATTGACCTTCGACTGCTCTCGACGATTCACGAACAATTAGTTGTAAATAGATACATATATATTTAAATATATAAATCGAAATATTATATGACGTAATTGTTAGAATTAATAATGTAAAATAAAATAATATATAATAACTATTATTTAAAATTTATCTATATATGTAAATGAAGTATATTGAATATATATGTATTTTCGAATTTATTTTGTAATCGACAGTAACGCTCAATTGTAATTCGATCGATATTAAACAAGTTAAAAACGAATATATGTGATTTTAAAATAAACGGTGATTTGAAAATGAGATCTATAAATTTTAGACTTATTAAAAATGTATTTAGGAACTTTTTGTTAAGTTTTAACACTTTTTATATTTCACCCATAAATGAGAGGGACAGTTGATGTAATTTTTATTTAATAAATTAATGATCGAATTTTATACCATAATGACCAAAATAAATAAATATAGTTAATTTAAAAATATGGGATTTTTCTGAACACTTTTATCCGCCACTGATTTCGCACGATACACAGTCCGTAAAAATTGTCGGTAGAGTAATAGAAATTAAGAGGCTACTAATCTTTTCACATGTTTGTTTATTAGCATTATACTTGATTGAATTGATTGAATGTTACTGTAGCAATTGATATTAAATTCTTACTTTTGCAAGACCCACCAACTACACACTTATGTTACCATCTTCTATCTGTTCCGATTCATAAACCCACTATTCTTATATTTTTATTTTATTTTGACAAAAACAAACTATAACATTCATACATTACATATTACATCTTATATATATATATATATATATATATATATATATATATATATATATATATATATATATATATATATATATATATATATATATATATATATATGTATTCCTAGCCAACACCACTTCATCCATATAATTGTCAATGAAATCAAGATCAAACTCACTTAATTGTTCCTTTGAGATGTTTCAAATACATGCAATTGAATGATACTTGAACATCACCACAACCACTATCTAAACTTTTCTATTTCTTTTTGTTATATGCCTTTGTCCATCAACACATTTAACCTTCAACCCCCGCAACCTTCACTTTCTTCTACATGACCACTAGACCACCACCTGCTACTATTAACTTGTCTCCATTTTTGCTTGTTCGAAAACCAATCCAAGAACCCGCCATCATCACCAACATGATTGTTGCTACTGCACTTTAATTGTTTCCTTCTTATTCATGAATCATTAAACCGCCACCACCATCACCATCGCGATATAAATTTTCTTTCTTTCTTTACCGTAACATCCCGTTTTTCCCGTACATATTGAAAGGTACATACTTAATCATTTGTACGTTTGTAACTCATTAGAATATGCGTAATCATATAGATATACGTGTATATATATATATATATATATATATATATATATATATATATATATATATATATATATATATATATATATATATATATATATATATATATATATATATATATATATTTGATAATGGGTGCATATACAAGTTTATACATGGGTTTTGATAGCGTTAAGTCTTGTGAGACCATTGTTAAGGGTTAGGCGAATATAGGAAGCGGGATTTAAGTGTACGAATTAAATAAAATCAAAATTTGTTTAAGGTTGTCGAGGTGTCCAGGTAACGGCCAAGGCCGTACCGCGATAAACTGGGCCGCGCCGTGACACATAAAGCATTTCCAGATCAGAAGTCAGGTTAACAAGGGTCATTTTTCATTCGATATGTCGCGCCGCGACAAATGGGCCGCGCCGCGGCAATGCTGCTGGACAGACTCCGGTTTTAGCTCAATTTAAATGACTTTAAGGGGCAAATTGGTAATTTGGCGTATAAATCTGATGGGAGCATTAAATCCCAACCACTCATCCATTTCACTTAATTTCTTTTCTCTTTTCTTTCCAATTTCTCTCCCAAAACTTAAAACCCATTTAGATTAAAAGTGAGATTTGAGAGTGAAGGATTAAGGGTTGATCTTTGGAGCAAGAATTAAAGTTGTTCCTTACATCTCTAGCTATACGTTGATAGTCTTGGTAAGTTCTAAATCTAAGTTTTGAGTTTTAATTGGTTAATGGCTAGGGTTTTGGTTACTAGAGACTTGCATGACCCATTTGAGGGTAAAATGGGTGAATTTGGGTTATGTTGTTGTAATGAAACCCTAATGGCCACAAACTAGGGTTTTGGTCTTGTGATTTGAGGTTGTAAGTGTCAAATGGTATTGCTAGTCACTAATACAATTTTGGATTTATGAAAGAAGTGTTAATGGGTAAGTTTGACTTGATTGTGTGGCTAAGTATTTAAAATGGGTCAAATGGGTACTAGTTGACCTAATTGGGTGAAATGGGTATGAATTACCCTAAGTTATGTTAATTAATGTTAGTAGACTTTAAATCACTAGCCTTAGTGATTTAATATGGGTCTTGGCCAATTATGGGCGGTTGTGGTGTAGTTGAGTCATTTAATGCAAATTGGGTCATTAAATGCTCAAGTGTAAGTATTGTGGTTAATTCCACTAGTTGTGTGATTGAATGTGTACTTAATGAATTAGGTACATTTCCTTGAAGTTCGAACGTGCATAATTATCATCCTTGTGTCAAGGTGAGTGGAATAAGTATACATGTACGTATATGATGTGTTTACTTGTAGAAATGGATATGTGTTGTCCAAGTTAGTGATATATGCGTTGTACGCTAACGGTTTTAAGAACGGATATATGTTGTCCAATTTAGTGTTATATGTGTTGTACACTAATGATTTATGAATGGATATGTGTTGTCCGATTTAGTGTTATATGTGTTGTACACTAACGATTTTATAAACGGATATGTGTTGTCCAAGGGTTAGTGATATATGTGTTGTGCACTAACGGTTGTTATGAACACCAACGGGAAATTAGAGTACCATTCCTTTTACGATTGGTTAACCATGGTTGTATGAATTGTGCATTAGCATACTTAAATATGAACTACATGCTTTTGTTATTGCTAGCTCAATGTGAATTGCGGTTATTGGTATATGCATAATGTTTTGCATGGTTGTCGAATTGCTAGCTTGTGTACGGTATTGTGTAAGTGTTTGCAAGTAGATATATTATATATGTGTATGTATAATTATTGCATTCACCAAGCATTAGCTTACCCCTCTCGTTATTTATCTTTTTAGATGCAGGTGTGGATAAGGGCAAGGGGGTTATCGGGCATTAGGCACCCTTTGATGATGTTTTGTTGGAGCTTTTGGAAGTTGGCCTAGCGTTTTGGGTAGTTTAGTCCCAAACCATGCTCGATGTGTTGTTTGGTTTAAAACTATCATTTTTGTATTGGTCAAACTTGTATCCCATTCGTTAATGGCCTTTGTGCCTTTTGTAAACACTAAAACTTGTTATATGTTCCAACGAACGTGTGGAATGGTTACATATTTAATTGGCGCGTAAATGTGTATTATTTAAAAAAAAATATTATCGTATGGAATACGAGTTGGGTTGTTTCAAGTGGTATCAGAGCATGGTCTAAGGGATTTAGGCGACTTGAGATATGTGCCTAGACTAAGACTTTATTGTGTGAGCGCTTTATGCGGGACTTGTAGGACTTTGGGTCTAATTGGGAATTGTTAGTGCTTTGGTTTATGTGAACTAACCTGGTGCTAATTGTTTTGTGTTGTGTTAAGTAATCATCAAGTAAGACGGACGTTGTACTAGCAAGTTAATGTGACGTGTTCGTGTAACAATGATTAGCTACCATTGTTACGGGTGCAAATCGTGTCAAACGAGTAATGTACGACGATTGTTGAGTAAGATGGAGTAGTGTGGGGTATACGTATATGCATACGTGTTATGTCCTTTTGTTTCGTTAGTTGTTTAATCTTTTCCGTTTTATAGAATGAAGATGAGAAACGGACACGACACCGAAAATGGGGGTACGAGTGAGGACGTTGAGTTCACGGCCAAAGTTGAGGCCATCTTTAAACGTCAAAAGGCGGAGTTCCTCGAGGATGTTAAGAAAATGTTTCTAGATACGATTGACGAGCAATTAGTCAATGTAGTCAAGGAGCAAGTGAAGGCCGTTCATCAAGAGGATAATGTGGGGAGACGGGACTTCTTTTATAAGAATTTTAAGGATTCTCAACCTCCCACCTTTGAAGGTGAACGAGACCCTCTCAAGAGTGCCCGATGGATCTCCGATATGGAGGGGGCTTTCTGTACTTGTGAATGTCCTCTTGATAAGAAGACAAGGTATAGTTGTAGCATGTTAAGGGGTGACGCCAAGCTATGGTGGGATGCGAAAATCCAAGTTTATGGTGAAGAACAATGCATGGATTTTACTTGGGATGAATTCAAGGTAGAGTTTTTCGATGAGTACCGAACTTCGGCCGATCTAACTAGGCTTAAAGACAAGTTACGTTCCTTGAGGCAAGGGCCGATGGATTTGAACGCTCTCAAATCCGTGTTTTTCTCCAAGACCCAATTTTGCCCGGAGTATGTCGGGAACGATAAGATGTTTAAGGAAGATTTTTATAGGATCTTGAATGATAATTATCAAGAGAAAATTAGTGTGAACGTAGTGAAGAGCTTTGATGAATTGTTCAATATGGCGAAGGGTTTTGAAGCGCTTGTGTTGACAAAGAGTAGTTTTACTTTTGGAAAGAGGAAGTTCGAGAATTCGAGTCAATCGAGCTTTTCCAACAAAAAGAACAAGAAGGGCTCCGAAAGTGTTAACAGTGTGAAGAAAGGTGGCTCCGGTGGTCATGTACCCACTTGCTATACTTGTTGGCAAAAAGTTCACATCTCTCGTGATTGCCCCAACTCACCTTCCACACCCAAACTTACTTGTTTCAATTGTGGTAAAGAAGGGCACAAGAGGCCCGAGTGTCCCGAGTTGCGCAATGATAATGTTAAGCGGTTAGAAAAGGTGGCGGGTACGGCTAGGGGTCGAAATTAATTGATGACCAATGATGAAGCCAAACAATCGAACAAAGTTGTCTCAGGTACTTTCATGGTTAACTCTAATCCAGCAAGGATTCTATTTGATAGTGGTGCAAATTTGTCTTTTGTGTCACCTCGATTTGTACCTAAACTTAATAAGCTATTAGCTAAGTTAAGTCATCTGGTAGAAGTCGAAATAGCGGACGGCAAGACGGTGCTAGTGGTTGACGTATGTAAAAATTGTGATGTTGTGTTTGATGCCGAAAACTTTAAAATTGATCTCATTCCTATGACTTTGGGCGATTTTGATATCGTTGTGGGTATGGATTGAATTGATCATAATAGAGCCGATATTGCATGTCACAAAAAATTTATTCGTGTAAAGGCCCCAAGTGTGGGAGAGTTAATTATTCACGGCGATAAACGAAGAAGACTTGTGCCGATATGTTCTTTTGCACGGGCACGTCGTTTTCTTTTTAGTGGTGGCGTGGCTTATCTTGCCCATATTGTGGATACTCGTGATGAGCCACCACCCATTCGTGAAATTCCGGTAGTTAGTGAATTTGAAGACGTTTTTCCGGACGAGTTACCGGGTGTTCCGGTGGAAAGACAAGTAGAATTTCGCATTGAGTTGGTTCCGGGGGCTACCCCCATTGCTAAAACTCCTTATCGTTTAGCACCGACGAAAATGCAAGAGTTATTAAATCAAACCCAAGAGTTTCTTGAAAAGGGTTTCATTCGACCGAGCTCCTCGCCATGGGGTGCTCCGGTCTTGTTTGTGAAAAAGAAAGATGGAAGTATGCGGATGTGCATCGATTATCGAGAGTTGAACAAAGTGACGATCAAGAATCGCTATCCATTACCTAGGATTGACGATTTGTTTGACCAACTCCAAGGCGCAACATATTTTTCTAAGATTGACTTACGGTCCGGCTATCATCAAGTGCGGGTCCGTGAGGAAGACATAGAGAAAACAGCTTTTCGAACGCGTTATAGGCATTTTGAGTTTGTAGTTATGCCTTTTGGTCTTACGAATGTACCGGCGGCATTCATGGATCTTATGAACCGAGTGTGCCAACCTATGTTGGACAAGTCGGTACTTGTGTTCATTGATGACATACTTGTTTATTCTAAGAGTATGAAGGAACATGAACATGAACACCATTTGCGTGAAGTATTGAAGATGTTGCGAAAGGAGAAATTGTATGCTAAGTTCTCCCAATGTGAATTTTGGCTAAGGGAAGTTCAATTCCATGGCCATATTGTGAAACAAGAAGGTATTCAAGTAGATCCGGGGAAGATAGAAACGGTGAAGAGTTGGGGGCGACCGACTATGCCTACGGAAATCCGAAGTTTTCTCATACTAGCCGGCTACTATCGTCGGTTTATCCAAGACTTTTCTAAGATTGCTTCTCCTTTGACGAAGTTGACGAGGAAGAACGTAAGGTTCAATTGGGAGAACGAGCAAGAAATTGCTTTTCAATTGTTAAAAGAGAAGTTATGTCAAGCTCCGGTGTTGGTATTGCCGGAAGGGGTAGAAGACATGACGGTTTATTGTGATGCTTCTCTAAATGGGCTCGGGTGTGTTCTTATGCAAAGGGGTAAATTCATCGCTTATGCCTCTCGACAATTAAAGGAACACGAGACGAGATATCTGACTCATGATCTTGAGTTGGCGGCGGTTGTACATGCGTTGAAAATTTGGCGCCATTACTTGTATGGTGTCAAAAGTACGATTTATTCGGATCATAAGAGTTTGAAACATCTCTTTAATCAACGAGATTTGAATTATCGTCAACGTAGGTGTATGGATGTGGTAAAAGACTATGATTGTGAGATACTTTATCATCCTGGCAAGGCAAATGTGGTCGCGGATACGTTAATTCGAAAGAGTCATCACCCGGCGTTACGATTGGGATTGTTACGTACGATTATTACTAACGATTTTCTTGAAAAACTTGGTGTGATTCAAATAGAGGCTTATGTTCACAACAAGCATGCAGAACGAACTGTGGGACAATCAGAATTCATTACTATGGGTTCGCGTGGGTTGTTGTCTTTTCAAGGAAGAGTGTGGGTGCCTAAGATGGGTGATTATCGACAAGTGCTACTTGATGAAGCACATAAGTCAAAGTATTCCATTCATCCGGGTGCGACGAAAATGTATCATGATTTAAGGAAAGATTATTGGTGGCCGGGCATGAAACGTGATGTTGTGAAGTATGTGGAGCAATGTGTCACGTGTTTGCAAGTTAAGGCCGAGCACCAAAATCCGTATGGTAAGTTACAACCGTTAGAAATCCCGAAATGGAAATGGGAGCACATTACCATGGATTTCATTACAAAGTTACCTAAAACGGCGAGAACCCAATTTGATTCGATTTGGGTGATTGTTGATCGATTGACGAAAAGTGCCTTGTTCCTTCCCATTCGGGAAGCGATATCTTCGGAGACCTTGGCTAAATTGTTTATCAAGGAAGTCATCTCTCGACACGGAGTTCCTATATCTTTTATTTCGGATCGAGATACCCGTTTTACATCTCGATTTTGGGAAAAGTTTCACGAAGATATGGGTACACAATTGAAGTTGAGCACGGCATACCATCCTCAAACGGACGGTCAAACCGAACGTACGAATCAAACTTTGGAGGATATGTTACGAGCATGCATTATTGATTTCGGTGGTAGTTGAGACGAGCATTTGCCTTTGGTGGAATTCTCGTACAATAATAGTTATCATACTAGTATCGGGATGCCGCCATATGAGATGCTTTATGGGTGTAGATGTCGAACCCCGATTTGTTGGGGTGAAGTGGGACAAAAGGAAATCGGGAGTACCGATTTGGTTTTAGAAACGAATAGCAAGATCGATACGATTCGAGAGCATTTGAAAAAGGCTCAAGATAGGCAAAAGTCGTATGCCGACAACGATCGAATTCCAAGAAGGTGACATGGTGATGCTTAAGGTTTCGCCATGGAAAGGTATTATTCGATTTCGAAAACGGGGAAAGTTAGCTCCTTGGTTTGTTGGACCATTTAAGGTTTTAGCTCGTGTTAGTGAAGTCGCGTATCGTTTGGAATTACCCGAAGAGCTTGCGGGGATCCATAATAAATTTCATGTTTCCCATCTCCGTAAGTGTCTTGCGGATGATTCATCTTGGGTGCCATTAGACGAGATCGAGCTAAACAATAAGTTAGAGTACATTGAGGAACCGATTGCCATACTTGATGAGAAGGTCAAAAGGTTGAGACATAAAGAGGTTAGGGCTTTTAAAGTTCAATGGCGTCGTAGTAAGGGTTCCGAGTTTACTTGGGAGCTCGAAGAATTTGTTTTGGTTTATCTCCCGGCTTGTCATGCGGCTTGGATCGCGAGGACGCGCTCCGATTCAAGTGGGGGAGAGTTGTAACATCCCGTTTTTCCCGTACATATTGAAAGGTACATACTTAATCATTTGTACGTTTGTAACTCGTTAGATTATGCGTAATCGTATAGATATACGTGTATATATATATATATATATATATATATATATATATATATATATATATATATATATATATATATATTTGATAATGGGTGCATATACAAGTTTATACATGGGTTTTGATAGCGTTAAGTCTTGTGAGACCATTGTTAAGGGTTAGGCGAATATAGGAAGCGGGATTTAAGTGTACAAATTAAATAAAATCAAAATTTGTTTAAGGTTGTCGAGGTGTCCAGGTAACGGCTAAGGCCGCCCCGCGATAAACTGGGCCGCGCCACGACACATAAAGCATTTCCAGATCAGAAGTCAGGTTAACAAGGGTCATTTTTCCTTCGATATGTCGCGCCGCAACAAATGGGCCGCGCCGCGGCAATGCTTCTGGACAGAATCCGATTTTAGCTCAATTTAAATGACTTTAAGGGGCAAATTGGTAATTTGGCGTATAAATCTGATGGGAGCATTAAATCCCAACCACTCATCCATTTCATTTAATTTCTTTTCTCTTTTATTTCCAATTTCTCCCCCAAAACTTAAAACCCATTTGGATTAAAAGTGAGATTTGAGAGTGAAGGATTAAGGGTTGATCTTTGGAGCAAGAATTAAAGTTGTTCCTTGCGTCTCTAGCTATACGTTGATAGTCTCGGTAAGTTCTAACTCTAAGTTTTGAGTTTTAATTGGTTAATGGCTAGGGTTTTGGTTACTAGAGACTTGCATGACCCATTTGAGGGTAAAATGGGTGAATTTGGGTTATGTTGTTGTAATAAAACCCTAATGGCCACAAACTAGGGTTTTGGTGTTGTGATTTGAGGTTGTAAGTGTCGAATGGTATTGCTAGTCACTAATACACTTTTGGATTTATGAAAGAAGTGTTAATGGGTAAGTTTGACTTGATTGTGTGGCTAAGTATTTAAAATGGGTCAAATGGGTACTAGTTGACCTAATTGGGTGAAATGGGTATGAATTACCCTAAGTTATGTTAATTAATGTTAGTAGACTTTAAATCACTAGCCTTAGTGATTTAATATGGGTCTTGGCCAATTATGGGCGGTTGTGGTGTAGTTGAGTCATTTAATGCAAATTGGGTCATTAAATGCTCAAGTGTAAGTATTGTGGTTAATTCCACTAGTTGTGTGATTGAATGTGTACTTAATGAATTAGGTACATTGCCTTGAAGTTCGGACGTGCATAATTATCATCCTTGTGTCAAGGTGAGTGGAATAAGTATACATGTACGTATATGATATGTTTACTTGTAGAAATGGATATGTGTTGTCCAAGTTAGTGATATATGCGTTGTACGCTAACGATTTTAAGAACGGATATATGTTGTCCAATTTAGTGTTATATGTGTTGTACACTAATGATTTATGAATGGATATGTGTTGTCCGATTTAGTGTTATATGTGTTGTACACTAACGATTTTATAAACGGATATGTGTTGTCCAAGGGTTAGTGATATATGTGTTGTGCACTAACGGTTGTTATGAACACCAACCGGAAATTAGAGTACCATTCCTTTTACGATTGGTTAACCATGGTTGTATGAATTGTGCATTAGCATACTTAAATATGAACTACATGCTTTTGTTATTGCTAGCTCAATGTGAATTGCGATTATTGGTATATGCATAATGTTTTGCATGGTTGTCGAATTGCTAGCTTGTGTACGGTATTGTGTAAGTGTTTGCAAGTAGATATATTATATATGTGTATGTATAATTATTGCATTCACTAAGCATTAGCTTACCCCTCTCGTTGTTTATCTTTTTAGATGCAGGTGTGGATAAGGGCAAGGGGGTTATCGGGCATTAGGCGCCCTTTGATGATGTTTTGTTGGAGCTTTTGGAAGTTGGCCTAGCGTTTTGGGTAGTTTAGTCCCAAACCATGCTCGATGTGTTGTTTGGTTTAAAACTATCATTTTTGTATTGGTCAAACTTGTATCCCATTCGTTAATGGCCTTTGTGCCTTTTGTAAACGCTAAAACTTGTTGTATGTTTCAACGAACGTGTGGAATGGTTACATATTTAATTGGCGCGTAAATGTGTATTATTTTTAAAAAAAAAATTTATCTTATGGAATACGGGTTGGGTTGTTTCTTTTACGTCCGAGAACATATCACAACCATCACCACCACATCCACTCTTTTTTATTGCTTCTTTTTTCCCGTTGCTTTGCTCGATTGTAACAACCCAAAACTTCTCGTTTCCATGTACTGCTATAGCAGTTTTACTGCTACAGAAACCGATCCGATGCAAAACACACAAACTTGTAGCTGCTATTCATCAATTGTTTTTTTGGTTTCTGTTACGACAACGTATAACGAGAGTGTATGATGTGTTGATACTGTAGCAAGTGGTAATGATTCAGTGATGTATGTGATGTAAAATTTTGAAGGAAAAGATAATGACGATAATAAAGATATCAATGATGATGGCTGTAGGAAGATTAAGTTCATGATGTGTATAAGAATATGTTTAATGATTTCGTGTGATGATGATGATGTTTGATGTTACAATGATTAATGAAGATGACAAGATTAGGGAACGATGATGGTTAAACTGATGGTAACGATGGTATTTTTATAAGAAATCATTATTATTAATTTTTTTAAAGAAAACCTTCATGTTATTTTAGCCTGCAAATCGATCTCCTATAAACCCTGGACATTCCATTAGTTGTATGATTGGGCTGAGTAATTACTTGCATGATTGGGCTGAATAACTAGTTGCATGATTGGGCCATGATGATCTGATTTTTATTTGGGCTGTGATGATTCAGTTGGGCCGAAAGGATGGGGATGATGAAAAACCCACTTAGTTCTTAAATGGATATGGGAATTTAAGGAGGAAGTAATTCAGGAAGTATCACACAGCGGATGGGTTTGATGTGTGATTGTTAGGCGAAGGGTCTTGAGTTCGAGCCCGAGCGTTGGCACTTTTGTTTTGGAACATTTTCTTTGTGAGGTAGTTTTCTCAAAATTTTATTTATTTATTTATTTATTTATTTATTTATTATTATTATTATTATTATTATTATTATTATTATTATTATTATTATTATTATTATTATTATTATTGTTATCAGTAATTATTATTATTATTATTATTATTATTATTATGTTGTTACAAATGTTAAAAATATAAATATTAGTATCATTATTATTATTAGTAAAATCATTATTTTTATAGTTAATATTATTAGTAATCATTATTATTAAAATTAACATTTTTATTAAATGTATCATTTTTATTTAAGTTATCATTTTGATCGTTAAGTATCATTTCTAACTCTATTGTCATTATTATGTATCATTAAGAAGTATTATTAGTAGCAATTTATAATTTTTAGTAATATTATTACTATCATTATTATTACTAATATCATACTGTTTGTATTATTATACATATGATCATTTAAAATATCTAATAATACCAAAATTATTATTAAAGTACTACTATCATTAAAAAATATTATTTTTACTAAAACTACCATTTTTACTTCACTAGTGAAACTATCATTTTAACAAATAAATCTTTTGTATATTATATATATATACTTATTACATATACTAGGGTTATATTAGTTTTTCATATAACAAACTAATGATGTTTCATGAATACAATACTAATCACATATATAGATATATAGGTATGTTAATATAACTAAATGTATAAATATTAACCATTATAATTATATATACACAAGATCAATATATATATATATATATATATATATATATATATATATATATATATATATATATATATATACAATGTAATATAAAATATAATATAAGTATACGTTTTAAAATGAAATTTAGCATAAATTCTATATAGCTATAAATATATAAATAATACATAATAATAAATGAAATTTTTGTGATTTACAATATATGTATTAATAGATATACAACTGATATAGGTTCGTAAATCCGAGGCCAACCTTATACTTGTTCAATGTCGTCATATGTATTTTTACTACAAAATACAGTATGGTGAGTTCAATTAATTCCCTTTTACTCTTTACATTTTTGGGACTGAGAATACATGCGCTACTTTTACAACTGCTTTATTAAATGCTTTTGAAATACATTTTGAACTGCGAATACATGAAATGCTTTTATAAATGTTTGACGAGATAGACACAAACAAAACATTCCTCGAATGAATTATGTGGACGTGATAATTGCCACCATTTAATTATGTGGACGTGATAATTACCACAATTGATATGAATATTTTTCCCCAAATTATTATTTCTTGGTAACCTAAGAATTAGGGAACATCACTAATTTTGAAAATTAGTGCACACCTAATTGACGCGAATCCTAAAGGTAGCTACCGGGTTTAACACCTTCACCCAGAATGTTCACTAGCCGGAAGAGCTAGTGGGCGTGGTGTTTAGTACTTCGAGGTTTATATATTATACAAACGAGATGTTCTATTTTTGGGGATATTATTGATGCGCATTATATGTTAAGGTCGGTTACCAAGCCAAGAAATGAATGAAAAGTGAATGTTATGTATCAAGAGAATGATTTTTTATACACAGGTTATGTATATGATGTTTTTGTGCACGAGATATGTGTACGGTTACTAAAATTTATGAAAAATGATTTCGTACACGAGAAAGGTGTACTGTATTTAAAAGATATCGCATGTACATTACAGGTGGGTATATGATTCGTGCCCATTTGTACCATGCAGCATTTAAATCTTGTGGTCTATCAAAATGATGAATTTTATTGTTTTATGATAAACTTATGAACTCACCAACCTTTTGGTTGACACTTGAAAGCATGTTTATTCTCAGGTATGAAAGAAACCTTCCGCTGTACATTAGCTCATTTTAAAGACATTATTTGGAGTCGATCATCGCAATGGGACCAGATGTTGGTGACTTCATCCAGATGGATTAGGACGGGGTATGACAATCCGAATCATCGGTTATCAATCCGGGGTGGTTTCAGGAGAATTGTGTTTTTAGATGATCAAACGCTGATGGTAATATGGTGGAATATAAAAGGTTCCCTGGTAACAATAAAGAGCACACGTATTTATCAAGGTTATGATAAGGTTGTTTCAAATGAAAAATCGAAGTTGGCTTGCTGGAGCTGTGACAAAATTTGCTACTTTGAAAGGGATTACCAAGTTATTTTGGGTAATAATAACACTAAGGAATTAGCTCAGCTACGTGTTAAACGTTTACTCAGTTTCCGAGAGTTTTTCAGGTGCATAACTATATGCATCAATCTTTCCTTCCGTAAATGAAGTGCGGTGGGTTCATCCTCTCGATTGAGGGGTTTTGAAGAATAATGAAAGGTTTGAACGCATATTGTAATCGTCAAGATACCAATGAGGTTCAAGATGAGATCAAGTGGCAAACTTGAAGAATTGTTTAGTTTCATATGTTATAATCAATATTTTAATTCATTTTAATTGTCCAATGTTGGCAGTCCACAGTTGATAGTCCACAGCTAACAGTCCAATAATTCATATATAGTTTAATATATAATATTCAAATTAATTAATACGTATCGTGACCCGTGTACATGTCTCAGACTTGATCACAACTCAAAGTATATATATTATTGTAGAATCAACCTCAACCCTGTATAGCTAACTCTATCATTAATGCATATAGAGTGTCTATGGTTATTCCAAATAATATATATAGATGCGTCGATATGATATGTCAAAACCTTGTATACGTGTCCCGATATTTAAAATGCGTAAATAACAGTATTTAAATGATAAATAAAGTGTGTAAAATAAATAACAGAAATTAAATGACAATAAATAAAATTGCGAGAATATAAATTGCGATAATTAAATTGCGATAAATAAAATGTAATCAGTTAGCTAGGAACAGTTAGCGTGGATTCTTAACAAAATTTTTCTCATAGTTAATTTGTTTGTTTCTAGCAAAATTTTTTTCCAATGTTTTCTTGATTATGCCACTTGTTGGATTCTGATAGGTCAAAATCCAAATATGAAATTTGAATGAAAATGGTTATTCTGTGGTGAACGAATACGTATGTTTGTGGATGTAAGTAGGATAGTAAATTATCGTTGAATCAGATTCGAAGAATGTACAGTGTAACTTATTAATGTGGAATCTAAATATTCCTCGGGTATTACCTACCCGTTAAAATATTTTCACCATTAACAGTTTGTACAATAAAACTTTTAATTACAATCTTTATGAAAACATATATACATATATATTTTCTTCAGACGTAATCATGGATTTAATAAGTCAATGTGATATTAAACTCATCAGATTTACGGCTAGAACTAGAGTACATAATCTCTATAAACATTAGAGATTACATAATCGCCATGAAGGACGAAGATAGTTTATGTAGAACGATTCGTAGAACGATGATTATGCTTGAGGTATAGATTGCGAGGTTGAGACGTGTGATGATGTTGTTGCTGTTGGTACTGGTTATGCTGCTGGTGCTGCTGATGGTGGTATTGTTGGGGCTGAGGTTGGTGATGAGGTTGGTGTAGTAAGTATAGCTTGTAAATCACGCACCATTCTTGTCAGGGTTTCTATCCTACCCTCTATCATTTCTATCCATCCACTCATCTGATTCGATATATCTTGATTATCAATTCGAAGTTCCCTAACTTCTTCAATATTACCCTTCGATTGGTATTCGGAAGTAGAGGTTGAATATTTTCTGAGATTACAGTAATGCGACCTTTGAGGTGGAAAACTTTAGCAAGAAGGGTGAATACAGTGTTGCGCATAGGTTCACCGGTGAGTACATCGTTTTCTCCGATGTTAGGAGGTAAGTTTGGTTCGCGGTAGGGCTCGCCTTCTTCATTTCTCCATCGAGTGAGTAAGTCTCGGACCCACTCCCATCTAAACGGTGGAGACACTTCAGGTTCATTGACTTCGGAGTCTACTTCAATACGCATCTCGAAATTGTTTCCAGAACTAATGGAATTCAAGCTAGGTTTAGGATCCATCTCTTATGATCAGTTAGAGGATTTTCGATATGAAATGATTTTCAGTTATCGGATAATATTCTAATTATATAGAATATCTTATATAGTACAGAAGATCCCATAGATTACGGAGGAAATTAAGAAAACGTGTCAGATAAAGTCTACAGTAACATATACGCTAAGATATGGATTTGTCTATACACTATTCATGCAATCAATGCGGTAAGATGTGTCTAGACTAGGAATGATAAGCAGGTAATTTCCTAAGGATGATAAGTAGACGATTTTTGTAGAGACCCGTCCTAATCCATCTGGACGAAATCCATACCGATTATAAATGATTCACAACAGTTGATTACATCGCGAGGTATTTGACCTCTATATGATACATTTTACAAACATTGCATTCGTTTTTAAAAGACAAACTTCCTTTACATTGAAAGTTGATAGGCATGCATGCTATCTCATAATATATCCAAACTATAAACGACTTAATAATATTCTTGATGAACTCAACGACTCGAATGCAACGTATTTTGAAATATGTCATGAATGACTCCAAGTAATATCTCTAAAATAAGCAATTTCACAGCGAAAGACTTCTTTCATACCTGAGAATAAACATGCTTTAAAGTGTCAACCAAAAGGTTGGTGAGTTCATTAATTTAACATAAATAATCATTTCCATCATTTTAATAGACCACAAGATTTTCATTTTCAGTTCTCATAAATATACGTCCCTTGCATAGAGACAAAAATAATCATTCATATGGTGAACACCTGGTAACCGACATTAATAAGATACATATAAGAATATCCCCTATCATTCCGAGAAATCCTTCGGACATGATAAAAACGAATTCGAAGTACTAAAGCATCCGGTACTTTGGATGGGGTTCGTTAGGCCCAATAGATCTATCTTTAGGATTCGCGTCAATTAGTAGATAGGTTTACTAATTCCTAGGTTACCAAGCAAAAGGGGCATATTCGGCTTCGATCATTTAACCATATAATGTAGTTTCGATTACTTGTGTCTATTTCGTAAAACATTTATAAAAGTTGCGCATGTATTCTCAGCCCAAAAATGTGAAGGGTAAAAAGGCAAGTGAAACTCACCATACTGTATTTTATAGTAAAAATACATATGACGACATTGAACAATGCAGGGTTGGCCTCGAATTCACGAACCTATATCATTCATATATATATTAACACATATACTTGTAATAAAATAAATTTATATATATATGTAAATTTATTAGTTATATTGTTTTTACATTAATAATCTATATATTTCATATATTCATTTTTATATATAAATATAAATATTGTTAGGTTATAAATATTAAGTATATTTTGTATCTATATATATCATTTGTTTGTTAAGATAATTAATATAATAATACTAGAATAATAATTGATATGATAAAAATGATAATAAAGGTAATACTTGATATTAATAATAGTAACAATTTTAATGATTCTATTAATGATGTTATTAATGATAGTTTTACTAATAACTTTTATTATATTAATGATAATAACAATAATCTTTAATAAGAATGAAAATTTTAATAATAATGAATATAATGATTTTTGATAATAATACATAATACTTAATAATAATTATTATTATAGCAATTTCACTACTAGTGATAATATTAATAATAATACTTATGTTAATCATAATCAAAATCGTCATGTTTAATTTGTAAACTCATAACTAAAGTTTCGTAATCCTAATCATAATAATAAGAGTAATACTTATTAATAATAATCACAATAATAATATTATTATAAATGTGACTATAATCATAATACTAATAATAAATAATAACTAATACATATTTAATAGTAAAAATAGTAATAATACTAACATTTATAATACTTGTAATACTTATAATAATTATAATAACAATAATTAATAATAACAATAATAATAATAACAATAACAATAACAATCATAATAATAATAAAAATAATAATAATGATAAAAAAATAATAATAATCATTTTTGGTTTAGGAAACTACCTCCAAAAGCTTTCTTAAAAAAAAAAATGTTCCAGCCCGGAATTGAAACCAAGACCTCTTAAATACTCGCCAACAACTCAAACCATCACTCCAATTCATTTTATCTGAATTAATACCCATTTACATATATATATAAACCGAACTACCACTTCATTGTTTCTTCTTCACCTTCTCAAAATCAAATCAATCGAAAATCATAACACAACACTATTTGAATTCATAGAACTTGATACATAAATTAATTATATTCGTGATGCTTTTTATCAGTAAAAGAAAGAAAAAGAAAAAAAATAAAAAAAATAAAATAAAACAGAATTAAAACAAAATGCTGCTGTCGCAGCTCCTAAGGAAAAAAAAATTGATTACGTTTATGACGACGTTTTAGATAAAGACTTTTACACGAAAGTGGTTTCAAATCAAACGTATAAACTTTCAGTAACCTCAAGAACATTTTGCCAAGAAAACTTTGAATTTAACTCGAATTTTGCCAAGAACATTTTGTTTGACTTTTTAGAACTCGAACTTTGACTCCAAAATTTAATCTTGATAACAAAAATTGGAGATTGATAATTTGCAGATAGTTTGAATGGGTGATTACTAAGGATTCTGCATTATTAGATTTTGATGATTGATTTGAGATTGAGTTATGGATTAAATGGGTTGCCGAAGAGAAAGAAAAGAAAAAAAAATGTTTGTTTCATTATTTCTGATCAATCTCCTTGAATAGCAGTGATAGATGAAAATCATACAAACGATCGAATTTTATGCAGTATCATAATTGATTGAAAATTTGTATTATAGTGAGTATCCTAGACAAGAGTTCACAAGCAGGGGATAAATAGAGAGAAGAAGAAAAGTGGATAATGATATAAATAATCACGCGTAATTATCAGTCTTTTATATATCTGCACTTTATATATGTATTATATATATATATATATATATATATATATATATATATATATATATATATATATATATATATATATATATATATATATATTTGCATTTTATATCTATTTATATAGTTGTTTATATATATATATTTATTTATATATATATATATATAACTGAAATTTATATATGTATTTGTATTTATGTATATCAGTATTTGTATAACTATATATATAGACTATATATGTTTATATATATATATATATATATGTATTTTAAATATATACGGAAACATGATTAATATTTGTTATACAAACATTAATATTAAATATTAATTTTAACCATATTAATGAAACTAATAATAATAATAATGTTATTAACAATGATAATTAATTAATAATAATACTATTAATCGAAATAATACTAATACTAAGAATGATATCAATGCTGATGATATTTAAAAATTATAATTTTTAGTAATAATAATAATATTAATCGTAATAATAACTAAAATTATAGTCTTAGTAATTCTTATAATAATATTTATATTTAGCATCTTTATTTTGATAATCATAACCTTTTAACTATAATTATAACAATATTAATAGTAATAATATTATTAATACTGATATTAATACTGATGTTAATATTTATATTTTAATGAAAGTAATAATAAAAATATTAATCTAATCACTATATTTTAACTTGTAATTACATATATCAATATTACAGTTTATTGGTTATATATTATCATATAATATAAAATAACATACATTTAATATTTAATATTTATATATATGTATCATTATACATACAATCAATAATTATGTATGGAAATCAGATATACATATATATTTCAACTTATATATATACATAATTATGTTTTAATTATCAAGTAGATAAATAAATCTCAGAGTATAACATTTATTACTTTGTTAACATTGATAAATTATGTATATTCAATCTACTTTCTATATTTAAATAAACGGTTTTAAATAACAAGTTTAAGTTTTATGTCATAATTACTTAATAGTTCTTTAATATGTTTAATTTATAATATATAATTATTTACATGTATAGTTATTTATATATATACATTTCTATTTATGATTACAGGTTCGTGAATCGTCGAAAATAGACAAAAGGTCAATTGAATATATGAACATAGTTCCAAAGTTTTCGAGACTCAATACTACAGACTTTGCTTATCGTGTCGGAAACATATAAAGATTTAGTTTAAATTTGGTCGGAAATTCCCGGGTCGTCACAGTACCTACCCGTTAAAGAAATTTCGTCCCGAAATTTGAGTGAGGTGGTCATGGTTAATAATAAAAATGTTTTCATGACGAATATGAGTTGATAAAATAGAGTTTTATCATTATTGAGTAATACGGATAAAATAATTCTGTTATTCGAAGAGTAAGAATGAAGCTATCACAAAAGGAGCTAAATGAGAAGATGTAAGTTCATCTTAACTTTTGACATTGACTTGGTTGCATTCCAAAATTCAAGGGATTTAAAGAAAATCTTTTAAAATCTATAAGATCTGATTCTTCGGCGAGTAAGGAAATTAAGATCTCTATGATTAAATACAGTGATCTGCCTCGATTACTCTGTCTGATATTTCCTTTATAAATTAAGCTCTTCCATTCCATTATTCTCACCATTTCTATACTTTCTTTCTTAGTTCATACATCTAAAAGATTGTGAAAATGCTTATTCCAATTCTAATCATTGATATTTTCCTAATTATCATTTCTGTCCTCCTTCTTTCAATCTTCACCAGAAAAATCTGTTTACTTCTACTATTACCTTGGGGTGATACTATTCCTAATTATACCGTGTCTTTATATTGCTATTCGTATTAATATCCACGGTTTGAAATTTCTGGATTGTTGTTGAGTTTTATATCTTCTCTTATATTTCGATGTCCCTGCTTCCGTCTCCTATAATCATTGTCATCCACAGTTAATGCTCTCTCCTATTTGCTGCGATTTATACCCCCCTTTCTATTTCGGAGCTTCATGCTTTTGTTTTCTTTTCGCAAGTAATGGTCCAGAATTTGTAGGTATGGAGTTTAGAATTATCATAATATAATCGTAGAAAGGAAAAGTAGTAGCACGATTTAATTTGTCAATTTACCAGATTTCAATAGAAAAGATAGAACTATTAAGAAAATATGTTCTTGATATGTTTATAGACTAGATAGAATGTAAGAGTCGTGTAACATGGCATATGATGACGTTATGATCTGTGAATCATCACGTCCCATTAGAAACTTAGCATGACATACTGTAATATAATCACGTTGATCAAGTGTCATTATATTATACTAAATCATGCATCAGTTCCCAACATTACTTCAATAACATTCATATTTTAAGCTCGAAATTTACAGAATATAGAAAATAACAATTTCTATATGATGTAACACTGATAGCACGAAGAGATTAATGATTTCAGATAAGAATAGTTATGAAAATATCTTCAGAAATATGGAGGATATTTATAATGAAAGATACAATGATATCTTGGAATTTCTAATATCGAAGGATGGTGAAGAAAATTTGTCCGCAAGAGTTTGGAGTCAGAAGCAAGGTATTCGCTAAAGATTTCATTAGAAACAGAATCAACAGGATTTTTAATGTACAAGTTTAGTCCTTATGATTTGTTCAGAGACTCCTTCGTAGTTTGCTCAATCAGTTTTTCAGTTTCAAACTTTTTCTGAGCTTTGCTAGCATACAATTCTTTATCATCAACTTTTGACTGTTGAGATCGTTTACAGTTTTTGTTACTTCATTCAACTTTTCAAAATTCAGAGTATTAATTCGCAGACTGGGTGCTTTTCAGAATTTCAGAATGGAACATCATAATTCTAAGAGATAATTGTTATATGTATATATATAACTGTTGATGTAGACATGCTGAAAGACTTCAACATACTGATTGCTGATTCTCGATAATTGGTATGGAAATTCTTGTTATAAGATGCGGGTGAGTATATGAGAGGGTTTTAATGAACATATATAATGGTTCTTCGAAAACGATGACGAAAGCAAAGTTATATATCAAGGTTATGAAAAGTCGAAATTGATTTGCTGAAGCTGTGACAAAGTTGTCTACTTTGAAAGGGATTACTAAGTTATTTTGGGTAATAATAACACTAAAGGAATTGACACAGATACGTATTAAACGTTTACTCAAGTTCTGAGTGTTTTCAAGTGCATAGCTATATGCATCAACCTCTTCTTACGTAGATGAAGTGCGGTTGATTCATTCTCTCGATTGTGGTGTTTTCAAGAATCATGAAAGGTTTGAATGCAAATTGTAATCATCAAGATACAAATGAGGTTTAAGATGAAATCAAGTGGCAAACTTAAAGAATTGTTTAGTATGTTATAGTCAATATTTTAATTCATTTTAATTGTCCAATGTTGGTAGTCCACAGTTGATAGTCCACAATTAGCAATTCAATAATTCATATATAGTTTAATATATAATATTCGAATTAATTAATACGGATCGTGACCCGTATTCATCTCGGACTCGATCACAACTCAAACTATATATATTATTGTAGAATCAACCTCAACCCTGTATAGCTAACTCCAGCATTACTGCATATAGAGTGTCTATGGTTATTCCAAATAATATATATAGATGCGTCGATATGATATGTCAAAACCTTGTATACGTGTCCCGATATTTAAAGTGCGTAAAATAAATAATAGAAATTGAATGACGATAAATAAAATTGCGAGAATTAAAATTGCGATAAATAAAATGCGATAAATAAATTGCGATAAATAAAAGGTAATACAGAATTAACAGTTAGCTAGGAACTTGTAATCACTAGAACATAGTTTAGTTAATTGCGATAAATAAAAGGTAATACAGAATTAACAGAAAACTTGAGGTAGTAATGATGTCCATAACATCATTCGATTCCTACATATAAAGCTATTTATTCGAAGGTTTAAACTTGTAATCACTAGAACATAGTTTAGTTAATTCTAAACTTGTTCGCAAACAAAAGTTAATCCTTCTAACTTGACTTTTAAAATCAACTAAACACATGTTCTATATCTATATGATATGCTAACTTAATGATTTAAAACCTGAAAACACGAAGAACACCGTAAAACCGGACATACGCCGTCGTAGTAACACCGCTGGCTATTTTGGGTTAGTTAATTAAAAACTATGATAAACTTTGATTTAAAAGTTGTTCTTCTGGGAAAATGATTTTTCTTATGAACATGAAACTATATCCAAAAATCATGGTTAAACTCAAAGTGAAAGTATATTTTCCAAAATGGTCATCAAGATGTTGTTTTTTCGACGGAAATGACTACCTCTTTAGTAATTGACATGTAACTTGAATTTCCGACTATAAAACTATACCTTTTCTGTTTAGATTCATAAAATAGAGTTAATATGAAACCATAGCAATTTGATTCACTCAAAACGGATTTAAAACGAAGAAGTTATGGGTAAAACAAGATTGGATAATTTTTCTTGTTGTAGCAACGTGAAAATTGGTAACAAATCTATATTAATCATATCTTAGCTAACTTATATTGTATTATACATGTATTCTAATATATTATGTAATCTTGGGATACCATAAACACGTATGCAAATGTTTTGACATATCATATCGAACCATGTGTATATATTATTTGGAACAACCATAGACACTCTATATGCAGTAATGTGGGAGTTAGCTATACAGGGTTGAGGTTGATTCCAAAAATATATATACTTTGAGTTGTGATCTAGCCTAAGATGTGTATACACTGGGTCGTGGATTGATTCAAGATAATATATATCAAATTTTTTTCTGTACATCTAACATTGGACAACTAGTTGTAGGTTACTAACGAGGACAGCTGACTTAATAAACTTAAAACATCAAAATGTATTAAAAGTGTTGTAAATATATTTTGAACATACTTTGATACATATGTACATATTTGTTATAGGTTCGTGAATCGACCAGTGGCCAAGTCTTACTTCCCGACGAAGTAAAAATCTGTGAAAGTGAGTTATAGTCCCATTTTTAAAATCTAATATTTTTGGGATGAGAATACATGCAGGTTTTATAAATGATTTACAAAATAGACACAAGTACGTGAAACTACATTCTATGGTTGAATTATCGAAATCGAATATGCCCCTTTTTATGAAGTCTGGTAATCTAAGAAATAGGGAACAGACACCCTAATTGACGCGAATCCTAAAGATAGATCTATTGGGCCTAACAAACCCCATCCAAAGTACCGGATGCTTTAGTACTTCGAAATTTATATCATATCCGAAGGGTGTCCCGGAATGATGGGGATATTCTTATATATGCATCTTGTTAATGTCGGTTACCAGGTGTTCACCATATGAATGATTTTTATCTCTATGTATGGGATGTATATTGAAATATGAAATTTTGTGGTCTATTGTTACGATTTGATATATATAGGTTAAACCTATAACTCACCAACATTTTTTGTTGACATTTTAAGCATGTTTATTCTCAGGTGATTATTAAGAGATTCCGCTGTCGCATACTTAAATAAGGACAAGATTTGGAGTCCATGCTTGTATGATATTGTGTAAAAACTTCATTCAAGAAACTTATTTTGTTGTATGATGTCAAAGCTAAGGTATACGAAATAGTTTATATTTTACTAGGAAAAACTATTAAATACGATACAATTTTACACAAGATATTTATTTATTTATAGAATGGATATACTTAAACCTTGCTACAACACTTATAGGCAGTGTACCTAATCGTACAGTAGTGTAGTTTTTAGTAAGTCCGGTTCGTTCCACAGGGAATCTTTTTTTTAAACAAAGCTCAACGCTATATTAGTTTACTTTTATAAAAATACAAATATATATATAAGTAATATTATTATTATAAAGGGGGATTTTTACCGTTTAATGACCGGTTTGTCGATTTTAAAACTTTAGTCGCAGTTAAAACCAAATGTAAAATATTAAAAATAAATACAAGACTTAAATTAAAGCATGAAGTAAACAACGATAAATAAACTTGCGATAATTAAAAAGTACGATAATTAAAAGTGCAATTAAATACAATAACAATAAAAATGCGATAATTAGAAGTGCAATTAAATATAAAATAAAGGAAATTAAATATGAAATAAAAGAATTATGCTTATTTAAATTTCCGTAATCATGATGTTTGACGTGTTGATTTTAGTTTTATGCCCATGGGTTAATTGTCCTTTGTCCTGGATTATTTAATATGTCCGTCTGGTTTTTGTCCATAACAGTCCATCAGTCATAAATATAAAGTGCGAGTGTCCTCGTCAAATTATCCTTATACCCGAAGTTAAATATTCCAACTAATTGGGGATTCGAATTGTAACAAGGTTTTAATACTTTGTTTAATGAATACACCAGGTTATCAACTGCGTGTAAACCAAGGTTTTACTACTTTGTTAGCAATTACACCAATTACCCTTGAATGTAATTTCACCCCTGTTTTAATTATTCTAGTGGCTATTAATCCATTCCCGTGTCCGGTTAAATGAACGATTATTCGTACATATAAATACCCCGCCCATCGTGTCCGATCGAGTGTATATGGTAATTTATAGGGACGCCCAATTGTAAATCTTTATATTAACATTAACAAACTTTCATTTAGTTAAACAAATATAAAGCCCATTAATAGCCCATAGTCTAATTTCCACAAGTGTCGTTCTTTTGTCCAACCCCCAATTATGGTACAAAGCCCAATTACCCAATTTTAGTAATTAGCCCAACATCATGATTACTTCGTTTTAAATAAGCATAATAATAACTTAGCTACGAGACATTAATATAAAAAGGTTGAACATAACTTACAATGATTAAAAATAGCGTAGCGTTACACGGACAGAATTTCGACTTACACCCTTACAACATTTGCTAACATACCCTTATTATTAGAATTATAATTAAAATTAAAATTAAAATATAAATTATATATATATATATATATATATATATATATATATATATATATATATATATATATATATATATATATATCGTATGAATGAGGATAAAAAAGATGATGAAAATGATCAGATTTCGGTTTGCTTTATAGGGAGTTTCAAAACTGGGGGCTCCGCGACTCGCGGCCATTTTGGCCTTCAAACTCCGCGAGTCGCGGAGTTTGAAATTCCAGCTCACACTTTGGAGTCTTTCTCTGCCGACGGTTTTTATTTATAAATATAATATATATATAATTAATATAATTAATTATATATTATATTATATTTATATACATAGTTAACTTGTAATTTTTAGTCCGTTGCGTCGAGCGTTGAGAGTTGACTCTGGTCCCGGTTCCGGATTTTCGAACGTCCTTGCGTACAATTTTATATTTTGTACTTTGCGTTTTGAATTTTTTACTTTTGTAATTTCGAGACGTTTCTTATCAATAATTGGAACCTTTTTGATTGTCTTTTGTACTTTTGAGCTTTTTGGTCGTTTGCGTCTTCAATTCGTCGAATTTGTCTTTTGTCTTCACCTTTTATTATTTAAACGAATATCACTTGTAAATAGAACAATTGCAACTAAAAGCTTGTCTTTCTTGAGGAATAATGCTATGAAATATATGTTCGTTTTTAGCATTATCAAATATTCCCACACTTGAGCGTTGCTTGTCCTCAAGCAATATCGTCTTGAAATACTAGAATCACTTCTTTATTCTTCACACTTTGTACATCAGTGATTTTCTATACGGCGGTATAAACAATGGTAGTAACGATATGGTTTACAGTCCCACATGACTATAAAAATTTAGATCCATTAAGGAAATTGGATCTTTATGAAAACATTTGATCTTTTGAAAATTAAATCTAGTTTTTACCCTAGATAAGTTTTCCGGAATAACCCTTTACCGGTGTTTGCAAAATATTTTTGTGGGTTTGGTGGGTTTCAGATTTGAAAATTTTAGCTCAAAACTTGCGGTTTTGTGTCACCCACTTGCTAACCTTGTATTTGGAAAGCAACACGTCCAGTTTACTTGTCCCGTATATTACCTTTCGGTAAACTACCGTCCGGTTGTAAAGGAAAGCGTTGAACAAGCAACTGTTAAGGCAATGTCCCCTGACATGCTTTTAATTATGGTCTATAACGTGTCGGACGCAATTACTATCCTTGGTAGGAGCAATAGTAAAGCTCACCCTTATAATTTTTCGGTATGGCACAAGGTCCTGTCTTTGACCACTATGCAACCACCGTTCTTACGGTTGACACCCGATTTGGTTCAGGTGACCTAATGAATTCCAGGTGAATTCCTAGGATTTTACGTTCAATGGTAATGAACGCATTAAAAATAGGGTTTTCAGAAAACAAATCGATTTGTAATTTTGATCAAAATATTTTCTCGTTCAAGCTCGAGTTTAGATATCATTGAATTCCATGAGTTTGTAATTCTCAATCTTTAAGGTCAATGAGTAATATCAGTCTTAAAAGCTGATTTTTAATCTTTAAGGAGATTATCCTTTCTGGGGATCTGATTCATTAGTCTTATCCAGCTAATTTGCATGGTGCCCCCCCCATTTTACAAGATAAATCCTTCTCATGGTTAGGATAAATCTGACCACATGGCGACCCTGTTTGATGCTGAGGTCCGTGGATTTCCTGCTGATTTTAGAGATGACTTTTCTAGATTTTTCGTCAACCTACAGCTGGTCTGAACGACAACTTCATGACCTAAATCAAGAAGCGCGTTTCTTTTTCGGAAGACTTTACTTCCTTTTAATGATGGAATTGATTCATCGTGTAGATCCATCTTTTCTTTTCTTTCATTGGGTAAAACAGTTTAGTTTAGTCCAAAGCAAAAGTATTTTCAGTTATTTGTTACAGATATATGTGACATATGTTTAAGATAACTTGGTAAATTTTCCCACACTTGGCTTTTATTTTCCTTTTTATCGTCCTCTATTCCATTTTAAATGAATTTTAACATTTTAGTTTGTTTCTCAATTTATGTTCTTTCCGAGGTAACAATAATTTCGGTGTTAAAACCTAGTTTTATCGTTCATAAATATGTATAAACATGATTTTGAGTTCATTTAATTGAAAATTTTGAAGAATTTTACTAGAATTGGGTAATCAGTATATAAGACTAGGGCTGTTCTTTATTATCAGAGAGCACTAGATTCTAATACAACTACTGCTTTACTAGTATTTTTAATGGTAACCAAGTGTATAAAGTAAAAAATTTTAAAATCCGAAAGAATTTAACCCCTTCCCACACTTAAGATCTTGCAATGCCCTCATTTGCAAGAAATCAGGAATAATTTAAATTATTGAGGGTGATTTGTGTGAAAATGATTAAATTTTTACCAAAGTTTCCAAATATATTGGCGTTTGTTTGCTGAATGATAAATGGTGCACATCATTTGTTCATTCCGTCTTGTTGTTATTTCACATATATTTTGCATATTGTCGTCAAAATTAGTTGCTTTTGCTGAACTTAATGCCAGTCTTTGAAAATGCGTTGTTTTACCCTGTTGTGTACATAAGATAAACTGCAAACATATATACATATTTTTGAAGTTTGGTATATTACCCCACATTCAAAAATTATTAAAATCTAAGAATAAAAGTTAGACAATTATAAAAATGATTACAATATTAACAAAAGTATTAAACGTATCAATCATTACAAATTACAAAATAAAAAAAAAATAAGTAAACTAAGGATGATATTGGTACCAATAGGGGTTCCAGGCATAACCATAGGTGCTATAGAATGCTTCGGCAGGGTTATACGTAGGATATGGTGGCTGCATCTCTATAGACCAGGGAGGGAAGATGGGTTTCGGTGTAGGAATATAGTTTCTACCTATATGTTGGCAATGAGCTATGATTTGGTTCTGATGAACTTGCCAATCTTCAAATGCTCTCTGTCTAGCATTTTCGTATTCCTGAGAAGCTATAAACCTTTGCATTTCTTGCATCTCATTCCCCCCTCCTACATTACCTTGCTGTTGGTTTCTCTCCACCTGTGGATGTCTACCATGGTATCGTACTGCGGCGTTATTTCGCCTCTTCAAAACTTTCGCACCATGGTATACATTTAAACCTATAGTATCGCGGGGTTCCGGTTCTTCTACTAATAATCCCCCCCGACTTATATCCACACCGAGATATTCACCAATCAAAGTAATAAAAATACCACCTCCTATTATGCTATGCGGTCGCATCCCCCGAACCATAGCTGATAAATAATAACCCACACAATATGGTATACTTACAGCGCTTTGTGGGTCTCGAATACACATATGGTAAAACAAATCTTGTTCATTTACCTTTTCCTTGTTTTTACCCCTTTGTGTAATCGAATTAGCTAAAAACCTATGAATCACTCTTAATTCGGCTCTATCTATATCCAAATAAGAGTAATTTCCCCCTTTGAAACGGTGATGGCTTGTCATTTGACTCCACACACCGTGTGTATCAAAATTTTCATCTATCTTTCTACCGTTTAGTATCAATCCTCTACAATCGGCAGACGCTAACTCCTCAGGCGTATATATACGTAAAGCCTGAGCCATGTCTAGTAAAGACATGTGGCGCATCGAACCGCCTAACAAAAATCTAATAAAAGAACGATCGGTTAAACTAGCTACCCGATCATTCAACTCTATACTACATAAAAATTCTTCACACCATACTTTATATACAGGTCTACGCATGGTGAATAAACGTACCCAGTCATTAAAAGAAGAATTACCATACCTCTGTACAAGTAATTCCCTAATTGGCCCGGCCAATTCTACAGCTTCTAAGGGTCCCCATTCTATGACCCTCGGTACCTCAACAACCTTAGAATGAAGAGTATGCAAACCCCTTTGATATTTTGGATAATCTATCCAAAGTCTGTCAAATCTCAGGTTCGGGTGCAACTCTTCCAAGTGCATATCAGAAAAGGTCATGACTGGATGAGGTATATCCTGCTTGTAGTAGTTATCCACCTCCTGTTGTTCCACATTCTCAGCAGGAATATTGCGGGCTTGGGATGAAGATTCACCCCTTTCAGTCTGCAAAACACATCAAACACAATTTTTGTGCATCCAAATATGCATTAGTGTCAGCAAAATCATCAATCAAAATAATTACAATGACATGATCAATTTATATCAAACTTAAGCTCATTTTCACATTTTTATCAAATCTACACTTTTTCAAATAAGCATATACGAAAATGTTCGCCAAGTTCATAAGCATTCAACTCAAATAACATGTCAAAATAATCATTACTAGCAATTAAACAAGTCTCAAATGGCATTATCCTTCAAAAATCAAGTTCATGAATTTTAGACTTGAAAAAGTCCACTTTAATTCTCAAAATCATGTTTAGGCTCAAAGTTTGGATCATTTAACTACCTAGACATGTTACACTACTTAATTTAGCAATAATTCATGAAAAATCGGCCATAACCTGTTTATATCAAAAAGCCCCAAATTTGCTCAAGAACACAAACCCTAGATTACTCAAAATTTGAAGTTTAAGGCTTCTAATCATGTTAAACAGCATCAATCTAGGTTATACAAGCATAATACATAAACAATTTAAGCCTAATTACACTAAAAAGCATCAAAATCAAATTGGGGAAAAAATTGCTCAAGAACACCAAATTTCGGATTAAATGGTGTTTAGGTGTAGAAATTTACCGTTTTTCTTGAGTAATTCCTAGATAGCATCCTTCTCAACATGATTTTAGTAAAAGATTTGGTGATTAACGGTTAAAAATTGTGATTTTTGGGGTTTTTTCTCGAGTTTTTTCGTGGGTTTTCGCAGTTTGTTTGAGTTGTGGAGTGTGAAACTGAGCTGTTGCAGCTCTTTATTTTTTTTCTGTAATCCGGCCCCTCCGCGACTCGCGGTGAATAACCCTTCAAACTCCGCGAGTCGCGGAGTTTGATATTTTTTTTTTTTTTATAATCAATAACTTATAAAACAATTAAGTACTTAATTTTAAAATTTTGTTTCCTTTGTTATTTAGGACGAGGTCGTTTCGGATCGATGTCCTAGTCTGTCCTTCGACAAAATTTTAAAATTTGTCTTTTTGTAGCGATTGTTTTAAAAGCTAAGATTTTTTTTTTTTTTTTTTTTTTGGCATACTTTAATTCAATAAGATTAAAAATAATGATAATAAAAGTTCTCGTCCCTCCCTCGGGTAAAGCAATTTCGGTTCAAAGACCTAGTCTTCAACTTACGACGAATTTTAAAAATCATATTTTAACTTAATGAGATAAAGTAAATTTTTGTTTTTAAATTCTCATAACTTAAATATAAAATTCAAAATTAATATTAAAAATTCACACCAAACTTAAAATTTGAAATGCATAAAATTAAAAATTCATATTTTAAAAATTAAAAGTTCACACCAATCTTAATTTAAAAATTCATATTATAAATTCACACCAAACTTATATTAATTTTTTTTTTTTCAACTATTTACAATTTTAAAAATATTGTTTTTACAAAGTTTACAATATTAATTTAAGATTTAAATATTAATTTTATAAACATGGTAAAAATAAAATTAAAAGTCTTTTTGTCTTTTTATCCCACTTTAATCAATCAAATATTATCAAAAATATGCGCCCCTCTTTTCGGTAAAGTAATTTCAGACCTAATTTAACTCATGACGAATTTTTGAAATATTTTGTGTTGATTGATTAAAGATATTTATACCTTAAGAATAAACGTTAAATTTTGCAGTGATGTAGTAAATTTTTGAATGATATCAATAATTTCGGTCGCCAAACCTAATTTTATTCAATACCAATTTAATACTTTTTAGCGAACAAATTAGCGTTTATTATCAAAAGGTTAAAAAAATAAAAACTGTACAGACATACCTGTGAAATACATTTCTTAGTTATATGATCTATCCCATTCATAAGATAGTCGGTTTAATTGGTTTTCCATGGCTACATAGGCGTAACCTCGAGCATTCAGTGTCTTTTCTTCTAAACATATGAACGGTCCGTCTCTGCATAAAGTAACAAATTCGGTATTTGAATAGGTTTGATTATTTGAACATTTACCTCCATGTGACCATTTTCCGCATTTGTGACATCGTTCTAGGTGTCGTGCTCTTCTTTTCGCTGCGGATTTTGATTTTCCTTTACCAAATTGTAACTTATTATCTTGAAATCTGGATTCTTTTCTAACTCTGTCCATTCTTTCTCTGATTACTGATACTAATTCACTCGGTAGTATGTCATTATTACGTTTAGTGATCAAAGCGTGTAGCATTAGATCATGGTTTAGTTCACAGGCAGTCTTCATTTCGTAAAAACCTAAAAAAAATAAAAATTCAGAATGGGGGGGAGAAGACTAGTTCTTTAGGGTCTGCTAGGGAAAGACCATTCGGGCTCCATTTTCGAGAACTACACGAAAACAGACAATCTAACTCTAACAGAAATACATATTATCCTTTAAAGACTTGATTCTCCCCACACTTAGTTAGCTGTGGTATCGAAATTGTGATTAACTTCGTTGTCGACTTCCATCGGACCATGTATGTAATGTTTAACTCTGTGACCATTAACTTTAAATTCAATCCCATTTGAATTTATTAATTCTATTGTTCCGTATGGAAAAACTCTTTTGACTATGAATGGTCCAGACCATCTTGATTTCAATTTTCCAGGAAATAGCTTGAATCGTGAATTGAAAAGAAGAACTCTGTCTCCTTCTTTAAATTCTTTTGAACTTCTGATTCTTTTATCATGCCATTTCTTCGTTCTTTCTTTATAGATTAACGAATTATCGTATGCTTCATGTCTTAATTCTTCTAATTCGTTTAGTTGACTTAATCGTAGACGTCCGGCTTCATGTAAATCAAGATTACATGTCTTCAAAGCCCAAAATGCTTTGTGTTCAATTTCTACTGGAAGATGACATGCTTTTCCATAAACAAGTCTAAAAGGTGTGGTTCCAATTGGAGTTTTGTAGGCTGTTCTAAAAGCCCAAAGTGCATCCTCCAATTTAATGGACCATTCCTTCGGATTTGATCCTACGATTTTCTCTAGAATACGTTTTAAGGCTCGGTTGGTATTTTCAACTTGTCCACTTGTTTGTGGATGATATGCGGTGGAGATTTTATGAGTTACTCCATATCTTTTAAGAATTTTCTCAAGTTGATTATTACAGAAATGAGTACCCCGATCACTTATTAAAGCTTTCGGTGTTCCAAACCTTGCAAAAAGATGTTTTAAAAAGTTGACTACAACTCGTGCATCGTTAGTTGGGAGAGCTTGTGCTTCCGCCCATTTAGATACATAATCAATGGCTACGAGTATATATAGATTATTATGAGATTTTGGAAATGGACCCATAAAGTCAATACCCCAAATGTCAAATACTTCACATACTTGGATGACATTTTGTGGCATTTCATCACGTTGACTTATTTTTCCGGCCCTTTGACATGCATCACAGGATTTGCAAAGAAGGTGTGCGTCTTTGTAAATTGTAGGCCAATAGAATCCAGCTTCATAAACTTTTCTTGCTGTTAGTTGAGGCCCATAATGCCCTCCTGTTGGTCCTGTGTAACAATGGTTTAATATTTTACTAGCTTCATCTCCAAATACACATCGGCGTATTATTCCATCGGGACAACTTTTAAACAGATGTGGATCTTCCCAGAAATAGTGTTTTATATCACTGAAGAATTTCTTTCGTCTTTGGTACGATAATCCTTTTTCAAGGAATCCACAAACTAAGTAGTTTGCATAGTCTGCAAACCATGGGATTTCTTTATAATCTATCTTCAATAGATATTCATCAGGAAAGTTGTCTTGTATGGCTGATTCATTTAGAACTTCTAATTCGGGATTTTCAAGACGAGAAAGATGATCAGCGGCGAGATTTTCTGCTCCTCTTTTATCTCGTATTTCAATATCAAACTCTTGTAAGAGTAAGATCCAACGGATTAATCTTGGTTTAGCATCTTGTTTTGAAAATAGGTATCTAACAGCAGAATGGTCGGTATAGACCACCGTTTTTGCTAGAACGAGATATGATCGAAATTTGTCAAAAGCAAAGACAATAGCAAGGAGTTCTTTTTCAGTAGTTGTATAGTTCGTTTGTGCTCCTTGTAACGTCTTACTAGCATAATATATAGGTTGAAATCGTTTTTCAATCCTTTGTCCTAAAACGGTTCCCATTGCAAAATCACTTGCATCGCACATGAGTTCAAATGGTAGATTCCAATTTGGCGTTATCATGATCGGCGCATTAGTGAGTTTCTCTTTAAGAATATTAAAAGATTTGATACACTCATCTGAAAAGATGAATGGAGCATCCTTTTCTAGGAGTTTATTCATAGGAGTGGCAATTTTAGAAAAATCTTTTATGAAACGTCGGTAAAAACCGGCATGCCCTAGAAAACTCCTAACTCCTCTAACATTGGTGGGATGTAGAAGTTTAGCAATTACATCTACTTTAGCTCTATCCACTTCAATTCCTTCTTTTGAAATTTTATGTCCAAGAACGATGCCTTTTTTAACCATGAAATGGCATTTCTCCCAATTAAGTACTAGATTTGATTGTTCGCATCTAATTAGCATTCGTTCCAGATTAACTAGACATGATTTAAATGTATCACCGAAGACTGAAAAGTCATCCATGAAAACTTCCATGCATTCTTCTATCATGTCGTGAAAAATCGCCATCATACACCTTTGAAAGGTTGCAGGGGCGTTGCAAAGTCCAAATGGCATGCGTTTGTAAGCAAAAGTACCATAAGGGCACGTGAATGTGGTTTTCTCTTGATCTTCTGGTGCTATTGGAATTTGAAAATATCCGGAAAATCCATCTAGAAAACAATAATAACTATTTCCGGCTAATCTTTCCAACATTTGATCTATGAAAGGTAAGGGAAAGTGATCTTTTCTGGTGGCGTCATTTAATTTTCTATAATCAATACACACACGCCATCCTGTTACAGTCCTAGTAGGAATAAGCTCATTTTTCTCATTTGTAATGACAGTCATGCCACCCTTCTTAGGCACGCATTGAACTGGGCTTACCCATGGACTATCAGAAATTGGATATATCAAACCTGCATCTAGCAGTTTAATAATCTCTTTCTTAACTACATCTTGCATATTAGGATTTAGTCTTCGTTGGCGTTGCACATACGTTTTATGACCTTCTTCCATAAGGATTTTATGTGTGCAATACGAAGGACTTATTCCTTTAATATCATGAATCTTCCATGCAATGGCTGGTTTATGAGTTTTCAACACAGAAATGAGTTGTGATTTCTCATTTTCAGTAAGAGAAGACGATATTATTACAGGTAATTCAGATTCACCATGTAAATAAGCGTATTCCAAATGGTTTGGAAGTGGCTTTAACTCTAATTTCGGAGGTTCTTCTATCGATGATTTGTATCGATATCTGTCTTCTTCTTTTAGCATTTGAATTTCTTCTGTTGTTGGTTCATATCCATTAGCTATAAGTGTAGCTAACATTTCAGCTTCATCAATTGGTTTATTACCTTCTCCTAAAGAACATTCTCCTGTTCCTTGTAATTCTGGAAATTCCTCTAATAATTCTGCATGTGCATCTATAGTTTGAATATAATAACATGTGCATCTATGGTTGTTGCATTGCTCTATCAACTGAAAAGGTAACACTCTTATCCTCTATACTTAGGGTCAATTTCTTACCGAACACGTCTATCATTGCTTTAGCCGTGTTTAAGAATGGTCTTCCTAATATGAGAGGAACTTGAGAATCTTCTTCCATGTCCAGAACAACAAAATCTACTGGAAATACTAAAGTACCAACTTTAACTAGCATGTTCTCCATTATCCCTCTAGGATATTTTATTGATCTATCGGCTAGTTGTATGCTTATTCTGGTTAGTTTCAATTCTCCAAGGTCTAGTTTAGTGTATAGTGAATACGGCATTAAATTTATACTAGCACCTAAGTCTGCCAATGCTTCTATTGAACTAAGACTACCCAGAAAACATGGAATTGTGAAACTTCCTGGATCAGATAATTTTTCTGGTATCTTATTCAACAGCACTGCTGAACAATTAGCATTCATAGTAACAGCCGAGAGTTCTTCCATTTTCTTTCTATTTGAGATTAGATCTTTCAAGAATTTAGCATATCTAGGCATTCCTGAAATCACATCAATGAAAGGAAGATTTACATTTATCTGTTTAAACATATCCAAGAATTTGGATTGCTCGGCTTCAAGTTTCTCTTTCTTCATTTTACTCGGGTAAGGAAGTGGTGGTTGGTATGGTTTAACATAAGGTTTAGCCTTAACTGTGTTATCTTCATTAACCTTTTCAACTACCGGTTCTTTTTCCTTATCTTGATCAGGTTGTGGTTCTTGTGGAGTAGGAATAGCTTCATCAGAAGTTACAGGTATTTCAGGTGGTTTAAGTGTTGTACCACTTCTTGTGGTAATAGCTTTAGCTGTTTCATTCCGGGGGTTAGCATTTGTATCACTAGGTAGACTTCCCGTTTTTCTTTCACCTATTAACCTTGCTAGGTTACTCACTTCTTGTTCCAGATTTTGAATAGAAGCTTGTTGATTTCTAAATGCTTGAGCATTTTGTTCATTGGTTTGTTTTTGAGATGTGAAAAACTGCGTTTGAGTTTCAACTAGCTTCGTCATCATATCTTCTAAATTCGGCTTTTTATCATCGGTTTGTTGTGGTGGTTTGTTTTGAAAATTCGGTCTTTGCTGGTTGTAAGTATTATTGGATACTTGTTGATTGCTAGGACCTTGTTGGTTGTTGTATGGAATATTTCGGTTATAATTCTGGTTTTGATTGTAAATCGGTCTTGGCGGTTGATAATTATTCTGATAATTATTTCCAGGCCTTTGGTTTATGTATGAAATATTCTCTCTTTGTTCCATTGTTAATTCAATACTGAGACAATCTTTTGTCAAATGTGGTCCTCCACACTGCTCACAACTAATTCGTATTGAGTGAATATCCTTAGTCATCTTTTCCATTCGTCTCTCCACAGCATCTATCTTTGCGGAAATGGAATCTAAGTCATGGCTAGAATCGGCTCTAGCTGCTTTAGATGATCTAATGATATCTTTTTCTTGGTGCCACTCATGTGAGTGGGAAGCAGTGTTATCAATAATTTTGTAAGCATCAGTTTCGGTTTTCTTCATAATAGAACCACCAGCTGCTATATCTATGTCTTTTCTTGTAGTGATGTCGCATCCTTGGTAGAATATTTGTACTATTTGACAGGTGTCTAAACCATGTTGCGGACATCCTCTTAACAACTTTCCATATCTTGTCCATGCCTCATATAGAGTTTCATTCGGTTTTTGTGTGAACGTAACAATTTCTGCTTGAAGTCTTACGGCTTTAGATGCAGGAAAGAATTGTTTAAGAAATTTGTCAACTAAAACATCCCATGTATCGATCGCCCCTTCAGGTAACGATTCCAACCAATCTTTGGCTTCTCCCTTTAAAGTCCAGGGAAATAACATGAGATATATCTGTTCATCCTCCACTTCTCGGATTTTAAATAGTGTGCAGATCCTATTAAAGGTACGTAGATGTTCATTTGGATCTTCCTTCGGCGCACCACTAAATTGGCATTGATTAGTCACCATGTGTAGAATTTGTCCTTTGATTTCATAATCTGGCGCATTAATGTCTGGATGAGTAATTGCGTGACCTTGGCCAGTGCGTTTAGCTCTCATTCGGTCTTCCATACTTAAAGGTTCCAGATTCTCCATAATTGAATTTGTTGAATCGGTATCACTAGATGATTCTGATTTAATGGTTCGTTCCTCAACAATCTCTGTTTGAATGATTGGTGGCTCCGGAGGAAAGTTTAGTGGTTCAGGATCTACGAACCGTTCCTGAATATTCTCCGGATTCTCAATTGTGAGGTCGGGTTCAAAAAATGGATTATCGGAAATTTGAACTGAAGTACTTGGTCGACTGGATGACGATTCTAAAGAAAAATCAACGGCGGTTATATTTGCTAAATGTCTTGATCTAGTTACAGGTGGTGAACGTACAAAAGGTGGTGAACGTCTTGCTCGGTGCATTCACTGAATATCCTATTAGTTTTAAAAAGGAAGAAAAATTATAATAAGTTATCCAATTAATAGACTTTTCTGATTTTGCCCACGTTTCGAATAGCCAAAAGATGCAGCAGAGGGGCAGGATTCGTTTGGTCTCAATATAATTGAGGACTGTTTGGCTCCAATAACCCGGTCCACGTACAAATCCAACTATTACTACGAACCAGAAAATTTTGATGTCTATTAATTTAACCACTTAAAATAAATTTTCGTAATTTTAAGAAATTTAGATAAGAAGTAGAATAAAAATCTATGTCCTAAAACTAGAATAGCGAGAAATAAGAAAGAAAAAGAGTTCGTCGAAAAAGGTTGAAAAAGAAAAATGGTTGAAAAATAAAAGGTGACGGAAAAATAAAAGAAACTTATAAAAACTTAAAAATACTTGACTAACCTAACCTTATTACTACAACTAACTTAAAATTATAATCGCAAATTGAGATTACTAATTGGAATGATAATTGATACATAGGTAAAAGGTGTCTAAAAATATTAAAGCTTACAAGAAAAACTAAATCCCAAATAGAAATAACTTAAAAAGAAACTAAAACTTAAAAAGGCGTCGCAAAATTCTAAAGCACCTAAATCTTAGTCTAAAGAAAAAGCACTTAAGGAATTCTACGGCAAAGCCTAAAAATCTAGGAGTAAAAGCGACTATGGCAAAAACTAAGTTTAAAATTAAATATGAGCGAAAAATACAAATATTACGTTAAAACTATTAAAAAGGGACAAAATATAAAAATATACAAAAAGTTGTAAAAATTACAATTTTTATAAAAATATTATTTTTATATTATTTATTTAATAAAACTACTAATTTTACAATTTAATTAAACTTAATAAACTAAAATATAAATTAAATAAAACTTAAATTAAAAATAAACTTAATTCTAATAATAATAATAATTAGGTTTAATAATAATAATAATTAATAATAATCCGTAATAAATGCAGGATTAGGGCTTCCTGTTCGTGTCAGGTCCCCTCCGCGAGTTGCGGTATTCAAGGCTTCAAACCCCGCGACTCGCGGGGTTCAGAAATTCAGATGACAGCTTTTAATTTCGACGCGTTTTTCTTTATTTATTTATTTATTTATTTTTTTTCTTTTTTTATATAAATAAAAGATATTTAAATAAAACTTATATTTTTATAAACTAAAATAAAAATAAAGACACTTATAAAACTTAAATATTTAACAAAATCTTAAAAATACTTATATTTTTGTTTTTATTTTTATATTTTCGAATATTTAAAACGTTTTTTTACAAAAACAAATTTTAATAAAAGTTAACTAAATTTTTTTTTTTTTTTATATTAGCGTTGCGCTTCCGGCTTTTAAGAGAGTTCCCCGGCAGCGGCGCCAAAAATACTTGATGTCAAAGCTAAGGTATACGAAATAGTTTATATTTTACTAGGAAAAACTATTAAATACGATACAATTTTACACAAGATATTTATTTATTTATAGAATGGATATACTTAAACCTTGCTACAACACTTATAGGCAGTGTACCTAATCGTACAGTAGTGTAGTTTTTAGTAAGTCCGGTTCGTTCCACAGAGAATCTTTTTTTTAAACAAAGCTCAACGCTATATTAGTTTACTTTTATAAAAATACAAATATATATATAAGTAATATTATTATTATAAAGGGGGGTTTTTACCGTTTAATGACCGGTTTGTCGATTTTAAAACTTTAGTCGCAGTTAAAACCAAATGTAAAATATTAAAATAAATACAAGACTTAAATTAAAGCATGAAGTAAATAACGATAAATAAACTTGCGATAATTAAAAAGTACGATAATTAAAAGTGCAATTAAATACAATAACAATAAAAATGCGATAATTAGAAGTGCAATTAAATATAAAATAAAGGAAATTAAATATGAAATAAAAGAATTATGCTTATTTAAATTTCCGTAATCATGATGTTTGACGTGTTGATTTTAGTTTTATGCCCATGGGTTAATTGTCCTTTGTCCTGGATTATTTAATATGTCCGTCTGGTTTTTGTCCATAACAGTCCATCAGTCATAAATATAAAGTGCGAGTGTCCTCGTCAAATTATCCTTATACCCGAAGTTAAATATTCCAACTAATTGGGGATTCGAATTGTAACAAGGTTTTAATACTTTGTTTAATGAATACACCAGGTTATCAACTGCGTGTAAACCAAGGTTTTACTACTTTGTTAGCAATTACACCAATTACCCTTGAATGTAATTTCACCCCTGTTTTAATTATTCTAGTGGCTATTAATCCATTCCCGTGTCCGGTTAAATGAACGATTATTCGTACATATAAATACCCCGCCCATCGTGTCCGATCGAGTGTATATGGTAATTTATAGGGACGCCCAATTGTAAATCTTTATATTAACATTAACAAACTTTCATTTAGTTAAACAAATATAAAGCCCATTAATAGCCCATAGTCTAATTTCCACAAGTGTCGTTCTTTTGTCCAAACCCCAATTATGGTACAAAGCCCAATTACCCAATTTTAGTAATTAGCCCAACATCATGATTACTTCGTTTTAAATAAGCATAATAATAACTTAGCTACGAGACATTAATATAAAAAGGTTGAACATAACTTACAATGATTAAAAATAGCGTAGCATTACACGGACAGAATTTCGACTTACACCCTTACAACATTTGCTAACATACCCTTATTATTAGAATTATAATTAAAATTAAAATTAAAATATAAATTATATATATATATATATATATATATATATATATATATATATATATATATATATATATATATATATATATATATCGTATGAATGAGGAGAAAAAAGATGATGAAAATGATCAGATTTCGGTTTGCTTTATAGGGAGTTTCAAAACTGGGGGCTCCGCGACTCGCGGCCATTTTGGCCTTCAAACTCCGCGACTCGCGGAGTTTGAAATTCCAGCTCACACTTTGGAGTCTTTCTCTGCCGACGGTTTTTATTTATAAATATAATATATATATAATTAATATAATTAATTATATATTATATTATATTTATATACATAGTTAACTTGTAATTTTTAGTCCGTTGCGTCGAGTGTTGAGAGTTGACTCTGGTCCCGGTTCCGGATTTTCGAACGTCCTTGCGTACAATTTTATATTTTGTACTTTGCGTTTTGAATTTTTTACTTTTGTAATTTCGAGACGTTTCTTATCAATAATTGGAACCTTTTTGATTGTCTTTTGTACTTTTGAGCTTTTTGGTCGTTTGCGTCTTCAATTCGTCGAATCTGTCTTTTGTCTTCACCTTTTATTATTTAAACGAATATCACTTGTAAATAGAACAATTGCAACTAAAAGCTTGTCTTTCTTGAGGAATAATGCTATGAAATATATGTTCGTTTTTAGCATTATCATTGTAACATATTTGTATTGTAAACCATTATGTAATAGTCGTGTGTAAACAGGATATTTTAGATTATCATTATTTGATAATCTACGTAAAGCTTTTTAAACCTTTATTGATGAAATAAAGGTTATGGTTTGTTTTAAAATGAATGCAGTCTTTGAAAAACGTCTCATATAGAGGTCAAAACCTCGCAACAAAATCAATTAATATGGCACGTTTTTAATCAATAAGAACGGGACATTTCAGTTGGTATCCGAGGGTTGGTCTTAGAGAACCAGAATTTTGCATTAGTGTATCTTATTGAGTTTGTTAGGATGCATTAGTGAGTCTGGACTTCGACCGTGTTTACTTGAAAAAAAAAAAAGATTGCTTAACAAATTTTGTTGGAAACTATATATTTTTAACATGTGAATATTATGTGATATATTAATCTCTTAACGTGTTTGATATTATGTGATAGATGTCTACCTCTAGAACACGTCCCATTGACTCACCTAATAATAATGAAGAGTCAAATGTAAATTGGAATGATTCGTGGACTGATTCACAAGTTCCCGAAGAGGAACCGGAAGAAGAGTCGGAACCGGAAGAAGAATCAGAACCGGAAGAAGAATCGGAACCGGAAGAAGAAATAGAACCAGTGGGGGAAATAATAAAACGGTTAAGTAGAAGAAAATCCTCAACCAACCGACCAAAGTTAATTATGGTCAATGGTGTTTCCCCCAAGGAAGCAAAGTATTGGGAGGATTACCAATTCTCCGATGAATCGGATCCCGACAAGGATTCCGATGATGTTATAGAAATTACCCCAACACAATTTAATAAGGCAAAAGAGAACAATAAGGGAAAGGGCATAAAAATAGAGAAATTCGATTCCAAACCCGATGAACTTTATATGTATCGTCAACACCCGTATTTCTTAAGTTGTGACAATAACCCGGGAACCTCTAAACCACCAGGTTTTTCTAAACCAATGTGGAAAACGACGGCTCGTATTAGGGGAACATCATATATCCCTAGAAACTTACCAAAACGAACCAAAACCGAAGAAGAAGAAACGAGCAAGTCGGAATAAGATAGTTGTATTCGTGTGGTGTAATATATGTAATATAGTGTGCTTATGCTTTATGATATATGTAAAAATTGCTTGTATTAATGAGTATTTTTTTATGAATCTAACTCTTGTCTATTTTACAGTATAAAAACACAAAATGGATAGACAACCCAATATTTTAAGAGACCTACCCGGAGACATGATTGATGAAATCTCGTCTAGAGTCGGTCAGAATTCCTCGGCACAACTATTTAAGGTGAGATCAGTTTGTAAGACATTCGAAGAACGTTCCAAGAATGCCTTGGTTTATAAAAGGCTATCGTTCGAAAGATGGGGGATATCACATTGGGAAATCCATAAGTTACGATGTGTATACTTTGACGCATATATTGCGGGGAACCCAAATGCTATTTTACGCAACGGGTTAAGAAATTATTTTGACTCAATATATCCGAATATAGGACTTCGTGATTTAGAAAAAGCGGCTAACATGCAACATAAAGAAGCATGTTATGCTTACGGGTTAGTGATGTTCGCTTCTCACCAAAGTGAGAAAAAGAACATCGGATTACAACTGCTAAATAAAACATTCCCACAAGTGACGGACTCAGTAGTTGGGGTGAGAAACAAGTTTTTTAGATTGTTACGGGACTGTTGGACATTACGTAACCCTCATCCCTTTGACGTCGTTACAACACGCTGTCTTATCAACGGCCATAACGGTTATGTTCCACAAGACCAAGGATGGGAAGTAGTCCTAGTAAAACCAGAATGCATGACTTGTTTCTGGACGTATGAATTACGTGTCTTTATTGCCTTTGCTAAACTACTTGTGTACTAGCTAGAATTATCTTCACAACTATCTTGTATCAAAGTTATTGTGTGCTATATTTCATGCTATATGTAAAATAAGCGGTATTGTAAGTTTGTATAATATTGTGTAAAAGTTTGAACGCGAAATATTATTATAATCAGTTTTTCATATAGAATTGTAGTAGTTGAATTGTATATTAGCTACTAAGTATGAACTTAACGGGTAAAAAGCTTTTATAAATGAGTTCATATTATGCTACGAGATACTATTGACTACTCTTAATAATCTGTATGATTAACTTGTTTCATTTGACTATTTGAAGGAAATGGCACCGACTACTCGACAAACCATGAATATGAGCGAAGAGGAATTTCGTACCTTTCTTGCTGCAAACATAGCCGCAGTACAGGCTGCGCTACATACCAACAATAACTCCGAATCTAGCAATGCAGCTAACGGCGCAAGAAATCGTGTAGGATGCACCTACAAAGAATTCACTGCCTGCAAACCTTTGGAATTTGATGAACCGAAGGACCGATCGGATTGAAACGGTGGACCGAGAAGGTCGAATCGGTGTTTGCCATAAGTAAGTGTAGTGAAGAGGACAAAGTGAAGTATGCTACGTATACCTTCACAGGTACTGCGTTAACATGGTGGAATACCTATCTAGAGTAAGTGGGACAAGATGATGCTTACGCACTACCGTGGTCAGCATTCAAGCACTTGATGAACGAGAAGTACCATCCCAGAACCGAGGTCAATAAGCTCAAGACAGAACTTAGAGGGTTACGAACCTAAGGATTTGATATTACCACGTACGAAAGACGATTCACAGAATTGTGCCTATTGTGTCCGAGAGCGTTCGAAGATGAGGAAGAGAAGATCGACGCGTTTGTGAAAGGATTACCGGAAAGAATCCAAGAAGATATAAGTTCACACGAGCCCACCTCCATACAACAGGCATGTAGAATGGCTCACAAACTAGTGAACCAGATTGACGAAAGAATTAAAGAACAGGCGGCTGAAGAGGCCAATGTGAAGCAAGTCAAAAGAAAGTGGGAGGAAAACGGTGATAAGAATCACCAATACAACAACAACAGCAATTACAACAATAATCGCAACAACTATCCCAACAATCGCAACATCAATCGCAACTACAACAAACGGCCCAACAACAACAACAACAACAACAACAACAACAACAACAACAACAACAACAACAACAACAACAACAACAACAACAGCAACTATAACAATAACAACCGCAACAACAATAACAATCAGAAGCAGCTATGTCAAAGGTGTGAAAAGTATCACTCGGGGTTCTGCACCAAATTTTGCAACAAGTGTAAAAGAAATGGTCATAGCGCGGTGAAGTGTGAGGTCTACGGACTAGGGGTTAACAGAACGAAAGGAACAAATGGTGTCGGAACGAGTAATGGCGGAGCAAGTAGTGTCGGAGCAAGTTATGCCAATGTAGTTTGTTATAAATGTGGAAAACCGGGCCACATTATTAGAAATTGCCCGAACCAGGAGAACACGAATGGACAAGGCCGGGGAAGAGTTTTCAATATTAATGCGGCAGAGGCACAGGAAGACCCGGAGCTTGTTACGGGTACGTTTCTTATTGACAATAAATCTGCTTACGTTTTATTTGATTCGGGTGCGGATAGAAGCTATATGAGTAGAGATTTTTGTGCTAAATTAAGTTGTCCATTGACGCCTTTGGATAGTAAATTTTTACTCGAATTAGCAAATGGTAAATTAATTTCAGCAGATAATATATGTCGGAATCGAGAAATTAAACTGGTTAGCGAAACATTTAAGATTGACTTGATACCAGTAGAGTTAGGGAGTTTTGATGTGATAATCGGTATGGACTGGTTGAAAGAAGTGAAAGCAGAGATCGTTTGTTACAAAAATGCAATTCGCATTATACGAGAAAAAGGAAAACCCTTAATGGTGTACAGAGAAAAGGGCAACACGAAGCTACATCTTATTAGTAATTTGAAGGCACAAAAACTAATAAGAAAAGGTTGCTATGCTGTTCTAGCACACGTCGAGAAAGTACAAACTGAAGAAAAGAGCATCAATGATGTTCCCGTCGCAAAAGAATTTCCCGATGTATTTCCGAAAGAATTACCGGGATTACCCCCACATCGATCCGTTGAATTTCAAATAGATCTTGTACCAGGAGCTGCACCAATAGCTCGTGCTCCTTACAGACTCGCACCCAGCGAGATGAAAGAACTGCAAAGCCAATTACAAGAACTTTTAGAGCGTGGTTTCATTCGACCAAGCACATCACCGTGGGGAGCTCCTGTTTTGTTTGTCAAGAAGAAAGATGGTACATTCAGGTTGTGTATCGACTACCGAGAGTTGAACAAACTTACCATCAAGAACCGCTACCCACTACCGAGAATCGATGACTTATTTGATCAACTACAAGGCTCGTCTGTTTATTCAAAGATTGACTTACGTTCCGGGTATCATCAAATGCGGGTGAAAGAAGATGATATTCCAAAGACTGCTTTCAGAACACGTTACGGTCATTACGAGTTTATGGTCTTGCTGTTTGGTTTAACTAATGCACCAGCTGTGTTCATGGACCTTATGAACCGAGCGTGTGGACCATACCTTGACAAGTTTGTCATTGTTTTCATTGATGACATACTTATTTACTCAAAGAATGACCAAGAACACGGTGAACATTTGAGAAAGGTGTTAGAAGTATTGAGGAAGGAAGAATTGTACACTAAGTTTTCAAAGTGTGCATTTTGGTTGGAAGAAGTTCAATTCCTCGGTCACATAGTGAACAAAGAAGGTATTAAGGTGGATCCGGTAAAGATAGAAACTGTTGAAAAGTGGGAAACCCCGAAAACTCCGAAACACATACGCCAGTTTTTAGGACTAGCTGATTACTACAGAAGGTTCATCCAAGATTTTTCCAGAATAGCAAAACCCTTGACTGCATTAACGCATAAAGGGAAGAAATTTGAATGGAAAGATGAACAAGAGAAAGCATTTCAATTGTTAAAGAAAAAGTTAACTACGGCACCTATATTGTCATTGCCTGAAGGGAATGATGATTTTGTGATTTATTGTGACACATCAAAGCAAGGTCTCGGTTGTGTATTAATGCAACGAACGAAGGTGATTGCTTATGCATCTAGACAATTGAAGATTCACGAACAAAATTATACGATGCATGATTTGGAATTAGGCGCGGTTGTTTTTGCATTAAAGACTTGGAGGCACTACTTATATGGGGTCAAAAGTATTATATATATCGACCACAAAAGTCTTCAACACATATTTAATCAGAAATAACTGAATATGAGGCAGCGTAGGTGGATTGAATTGTTGAATGATTACGACTTTGAGATTCGTTACCACCCGGGGAAGGCAAATGTGGTAGCCGACACCTTGAGCAGGAAGGACAGAGAACCAATTCGAGTAAAATCTATGAATATAATGATTCACAATAACCTTACTACTCAAATAAAGGAGGTGCAACAAGGAGTTTTAAAAGAGGGAAATTTAAAGGATGAAATACCCAAAGGATCGGAGACGCATCTTAATATTCGAGAAGACGGAACCCGGTATAGGGCTGAAAGGATTTGGGTACCAAAATTTGGAGATATGAGAGAAATGGTACTTAGAGAAGCTCATAAAACCAGATACTCAATACATCCTGGAACGGGGAAGATGTACAAGGATCTCAAGAAACATTTTTGGTGGCCGGGTATGAAAGCCGATGTTGCTAAATACGTAGGAGAATGTTGACATGTTCTAAGGTCAAAGCTGAGCATCAGAAACCATTAGGTCTACTTCAACAACCCGAAATCCCGGAATGGAAATGGGAAAACATTACCATAGATTTCATCACTAAATTGCCAAGGACTGCAAGTGGTTTTGATACTATTTGGGTAATAGTTGATCGTCTCACCAAATCAGCACACTTCCTGCCAATAAGAGAAGATGACAAGATGGAAAAGTTAGCACGACTGTATTTGAAGGAAGTTGTCTCTAGACATGGAATACCAATCTTTATTATCTCTGATAGGGATGGCAGATTTATTTCAAGATTCTGGCAGACATTACAGCAAGCATTAGGAACTCGTCTAGACATGAGTACTGCCTATCATCCACAAACTTATGGGCAGAGTGAAAGGACGATACAAACGCTTGAAGACATGCTACGAGCATGTGTTATTGATTTCAGAAACAGTTGGGATCGTCATCTACCATTAGCAGAATTTTCCTACAACAACAGCTACCATTCAAGCATTGAGATGGCGCCGTTTGAAGCACTTTATGGTAGAAAGTGCACGTCTCTGATTTGTTGGAGTGAAGTGGGGGATAGACAGATTACGGGTCCGGAGATAATACAAGAAACTACCGAGAAGATCATCCAAATTCAACAACGGTTGAAAACCGCCCAAAGTCGACAAAAGAGCTACGCTGACATTAAAAGAAAAGATATAGAATTTGAAATTGGAGAGATGGTCATGCTTAAATTTGCACCTTGGAAGGCGTTGTTCGATTTGGTAAACGATGGAAATTAAATCCAAGGTATATCGGACCATTCAAGATTATTGATCGTGTCGGACCAGTAGCTTACCGACTTGAGTTACCTCAACAACTCGCGGCTGTACATAACACTTTTCACATCTCGAATTTGAAGAAATGTTTTGCTAAAGAAGATCTCACTATTCCGTTAGATGAAATCCAAATCAACGAAAAACTTCAATTCATCGAAGAACCCGTCGAAATAATGGATCGTGAGTTTAAAAGACTTAAGCAAAACAAGATACCAATTGTTAAGGTTCAATGGAATGCTCGTAGAGGACCCGAGTTCACCTAGGAATGAGAAGATCAGATGAAGAAGAAATACCCGCATTTATTTCCAGAAGATACGTCAACACCTCCAACTGCTTAAAATTTCGGGACGAAATTTATTTAACGGGTAGGTACTGTAGTGACCCGAACTCTTCCATGTTTATATATATATTAAATGAAATTGTTATTTACATGATTAAGTGTTTCCAACATGTTAAGCAATCAAACTTGTTAAGACTTGATTAATTGAAATAGGTTTCATATAGACAATTGACCACCCAAGTTGACCGGTGATTCACGAACGTTAAAACTTGTAAAAACAATATGATGACATATATATGGTTATATATATAGTTAACATGATATTATGATAAGTAATCATATCATTAAGTATATTAACAATGAACTACATATGTAAAAACAAGACTACTAACTTAATGATTTTGAAACGAGACATATATGTAACGATTATCGTTGTAACGACATTTAATGTATATATATCATATTAAGAGGTATTCGTACATCATAATATCATGATAATATAATAATTTAAAATCTCATTTGATATTATAAACATTGGGTTAACAACATTTAACAAGATCGTTAACCTAAAGGTTTCAAAACAACACTTACATGTAACGACTAACGATGACTTAACGACTCAGTTAAAATGTATATACATGTAGTGTTTTAATATGTATTCATACACTTTTGAAAGACTTCAAGACACTTATCAAAATACTTCTACTTAACAAAAATGCTTACAATTACATCCTCGTTCGGTTTCATCAACAATTCTACTCATATGCACCCGTATTCGTACTCGTACAATACACAGCTTTTAGATGTATGTACTATTGGTATATACACTCCAATGATCAGCTCTTAGCAGCCCATGTGAGTCACCTAACATATGTAGGAACCATAATTTGGCAACTAGCAAGAAATATCTCATAAAATTACAAAAATATGAGTAATCATTCATGACTTATTTACATGAAAACAAAATTACATATCCTTTATACTTCAAGAACTTTCAAGCCATCCAAGGATCCTTTGGAGATAGATCCATTTTTCTCATTTCCAGTAGCTTTATCTAGAAAACTTGAGGTAGTAATTATGTCCATAACATCATTCGATTCCTACATATAAAGCTATTTTATTCGAAGGTTTAAACTTGTAATCACTAGAACATAGTTTAGTTAATTCTAAACTTGTTCGCAAACAAAAGTTAATCCTTCTAACTTGACTTTTAAAATCAACTAAACACATGTTCTATATCTATATGATATGCTAACTTAATTATTTAAAACCTGAAAACACGAAGAACACCGTAAAACCGGACATACACCGTCGTAGTAACACCGCGGGCTGTTTTGGGTTAGTTAATTAAAAACTATGATAAACTTTGATTTAAAAGTTGTTCTTCTGGGAAAATGATTTTTCTTATGAACATGAAACTATATCCAAAAATCATGGTTAAACTCAAAGTGAAAGTATATTTTCCAAAATGGTCATCAAGATGTCATTTTTTCGACGGAAATGACTACCTCTTTAGTAATTGACATGTAACTTAAATTTCCCACAATAAACCTATACCTTTTCTATTTAGATTCATAAAATAGAGTTCAATATGAAACCATAGCAATTTGATTCACTCAAAACGGATTTAAAACGAAGAAGTTATGGGTAAAACAAGATTGGATAATTTTTCTTGTTGTAGCAACGTGAAAATTGGTAACAAATCTATATTAATCATATCTTACCTAACTTATATTGTATTATGCATGTATTCTAATATATTATGTAATCTTGGGATACCATAGATATGTATGCAAATGTTTTGACATATCATATCTACCCATGTGTATATATTATTTGGAACAACCATAGACACTCTATATGCAGTAATGTGGGAGTTAGCTATACAGGGTTGAGGTTGATTCCAAAAATATATATACTTTGAGTTGTGATCTACCCTGAGACGTGTATACACTGGGTCGTGGATTGATTCAAGATAATATATATCAATTTTTTTTTATGTACATCTAACGTTGGACAACTAGTTGTAGGTTACTAACGAGGACAGCTGACTTAATAAACTTAAAACATCAAAATGTATTAAAAGTGTTGTAAATATATTTTGAACATACTTTGATATATATGTACATATTTATTATACGTTCGTGAATCGACCAGTGGCCAAGTCTTACTTCCCGACGAAGTAAAAATCTGTGAAAGTGAGTTATAGTCCCACTTTTAAAATCTAATATTTTTGGGATGAGAATACATGCAGGTTTTATAAATGATTTACAAAATAGACACAAGTACGTGAAACTACATTCTATGGTTGAATTATCGAAATCGAATATGCCCCTTTTTATGAAGTCTGGTAATCTAAGAATTAGGGAACAGACACCCTAATTGACGCGAATCCTAAAGATAGATCTATTGGGCCTAACAAACCCCATCCAAAGTACCGGATGCTTTAGTACTTCGAAATTTATATCATATCCAAAGGGTGTCCCGGAATGATGGGGATATTCTTATATATCCATCTTGTTAATGTCGGTTACCAGGTGTTCACCATATGAATGATTTTTATCTCTATGTATGGGATGTTTATTGAAATATGAAATCTTGTGGTCTATTGTTACGATTTGATATATATATAGGTTAAACCTATAACTCACCAACATTTTTTGTTGACGTTTTAAGCATGTTTATTCTCAGGTGATTATTAAGAGCTTCCGCTGTCGCATACTTAAATAAGGACAAGATTTGGAGTCCATGCTTGTATGATATTGTGTAAAAACTGCATTCAAGAAACTTATTTTGTTGTAACATATTTGTTTTGTAAACCATTATGTAATAGTCGTGTGTAAACAGGATATTTTAGATTATCATTATTTGATAATCTACGTAAAGCTTTTTAAACCTTTATTGATGAAATAAAGGTTATGGTTTGTTTTAAAATGAATGCAGTCTTTGAAAAACATCGCATATAGAGGTAAAAACCTCGCAACGAAATCAATTAATATGGAACGTTTTTAATCAATAAGAACGAGACATTTCAACTCCTACGTTAGGTGGTAAGTTCGGCTCGTGATACGGAGTACCTTCTTCATTACGCGAACCCATCCCCACTTTCTAAAGAAATCACGGTAGTTGATCCGTTGGTGCGCTCCCGTCACGCTATCTTCAGAGTCGGAGGAACTTGGTCGATTCGTAGAGGCCATCTTACGCGATCACATAAAAGATTTTTTTGGTATGAAAAGGTTAGTGACAGCAAATGATAGTTGGATGGTATTCTCAGTACATAATATGCATAAATATATATAGTACCAGGATCCCTTGAATTACAGAGCAATTTACGGAAAATATCAAACAAAATTTACCGTAATAGATACACTAAGATATGAATTTGTCTATACACTATCTATGCAATAAAGGCAGTAGGATATGTCTAGACTTAGGAATGATAAGCAGGTAATTTTCGACACAAAATGATAAACAAAACTTTTGACATGCAGACACGGTCGAAGTCCAGACTCACTAATGCATCCTAACGACTTATCAGTTAGACACACTAATGTAGACCTGGTTCGCTAAGACCACCGCTCTGATACCAACTGTAGATACAGTTGGGGACAACCACCATCCCACCCAGTGCCTTCCCAGCTAACCACCTGGTGACCACTGAGGGTACCTCAGATACTGATTTTAGGGCCTGACTCTCGGCTACTGCCAACCCTGGTAAGGGATCGCAAGGAGTAAGAGCCAATGCTTCGTCACATGTAACACTGTGAGAACCTCCTTTACGACTAACTCGCCACACATGGACGGCATTATACCAGCTCTGATACCAACTGTAGAGACCCGTCCTAATCCATCTGGACGAAATCCATACCGATTATAAACGATTCACAACAGTTGATTACATTGCGTGGTATTTGACCTCTATATGATACATTTTACAAATATTGCATTCATTTTTAAAAGACAAACTTCCTTTACATTGAAAGTTGACAGGCATGCATGCTATCTCATAATATATCCAAACTATAAACGACTTAATAATATTCTTGATGAACTCAACGACTCGAATGCAACGTATTTTGAAATATGTCATGAATGACTCCAAGTAATATCTCTAAAATGAGCAATTTCACAGTGGAAGACTTCTTTCATACCTGAGAATAAACATTCTTTAAAGTGTCAATCAAAAGATTGGTGAGTTCATTAATTTAACATAAATAATCATTTCCATCATTTTAATAGACCACAAGATTTTCATTTTCAGTTCTCATAAATAAACGTCCCATGCATAGAGACAAAAATAATCATTCATACGGTGAACACCTGGTAACCAACATTAACAAGATGCATATAAGAATATCCCCTATCATTCCGGAAAATCCTTCGGACATGATAAAAACGAATTCGAAGTACTAAAGCATCCGGTACTTTGGATGGGGTTCGTTAGGCCCAATAGACCTATCTTTAAGATTCGCATCAATTAGTAGATCGGTTTACTGATTCTTAGGTTACCAAGCAAAAGGGGCATATTCGGCTTCGATCATTCAACCATATAATGTAGTTTCGATTACTTGTGTCTATTTCATAAAACATTTATAAAAGTTGCGCATGTATTCTCAGCCCAAAAATGTAAAGGGTAAAAAGGCAAGTGAAACTCACCATACTGTATTTTATAGTAAAAATACATATGACGACATTGAACAATGTAGGGTTGGCCTCGAATTCACGAACCTATATCATTCATATATATATTAACACATATACTTGTAATAAAATAAATTTATATATATATGTAAATTTATTAGTTATATTTTTTTTACATTAATAATCTATATATTTCATATATTCATTTTTATATATAAATATAAATATTGTTAGGTTATAAATATTAAGTATACTTTGTATCTATATATATCATTTGTTTGTTAAGATAATTAATATAATAATACTAGAATAATAATTGATATGATAAAAATGATAATAAAGGTAATACTTGATATTAATAATAGTAAAAATTTTAATGATTCTATTAATGATGTTATTAATGATAGTTTTACTAATAACTTTTATTATATTAATGATAATAACAGTAATCTTTAATAAGAATGAAAAATTTAATAATAATGAAAATAATGATTTTTGATAATAATACATAAAACTTAATAATAATAATTATTATAGCAATTTCACTACTAGTGATAATATTAATAATAATACTTATGTTAATCATAATCAAAATCGTCATGTTTAATTTGTAAACTCATAACTAAAGTTTCGTAATACTAATCATAATAATAAGAGTAATACTTATTAATAATAATCATAATAATAATATTATTATAAATGTGACTATAATCATAATACTAATAATAAATGATTACTAATACATATTTTAATAGTAAAAATAGTAATAATACTAACATTTATAATACTTGTAATACTTATAATAATTATAATAACAATAATTAATAATAACAATAATAATAATAACAATAACAATAACAATCTTAATAATAATAAAAATAATAATAATGATAAAAAAATAATAATAATCATTTTTGGTTTAGGAAACTACCTCCAAAAGATTTCTTAAAAAAAAAAAATGTTCCAGCCCGGAATTGAACCCAAGACCTCTTGAATACCCGCCAACAACTCAAACCATCACTCCAATTCATTTTATCTGAATTAATACCCATTTACATATATATATAAACCGAACTACCACTTGACTTTTTCTTCTTCACCTTCTTAAAATCAAATCAATCGAAAATCATAACACAACACTATTTGAATTCATAGAACTTGATACATAAATTAATTATATTCGTGATGCTTTTTATCAGTAAAAGAAAGAAAAAGAAAAAAAATAAAATAAATAAAATAAAACAGAATTAAAACAAAATGCTGCTGTCGCAGATCCTAAGGAAAAAAAATTGATTTCATTTATGAGGACGTTTTAGACAAAGACTTCTACACGAAAGTGGTTTCAAATCAAACGTATAAACTTTCAGTAACCTCAATTGGAACCAAAACTTTGAATTTAACTCGAATTTTGCCAAGAACATATTGTTTGACTTTTTGGAACTCGAACTTTGACTCCACAATTTGATCTTGATAACAAAAATTGGAGATAGATGATTTGCAGATAGTTTGAATGGGTGATTACTAAGGATTCTGCATTATTAGATTTTGATGATTGATTTGAGATTGAGTTATGGATTAAATGGGTTGCCGAAGAGAAAGAAAAGAAAAAAATGTTTGTTTCATTATTTCTGATCAATCTCCTTGAATAGCAGTGATAGATGAAAATCTTACAGACGATCGAATTTTATGCAGTATCATAATTGATTGAAAATTTGTATTATGGTGAGTATCCTCGACAAGAGTTCACGAGCAGGGGATAAATAGAGAGAAGAAGAAAAGTGGATAATGATATAAATAATCACGCGTAATTATCAGTCTTTTATATATCTGCACTTTATATATGTATTTTATATATATATATATATATATATATATATATATATATATATATATATATATATATATATATATATATATATATTTGCATTTTATATCTATTTATATAATTGTTTATATATATATATTTATTTATATATATATATATATAACTAAAATTTATATATGTATTTGTATTTATATATCAGTATTTGTATAACTATATATATCGACTATATATGTTATATATATATATATATATATATATATATATATATATATATATATATATATATATATATATATATATATATATATATATATATATATATATATATATATATATATATATATATATATATATATATATGTATTTTAAATATATACGGAAACATGATTAATATTTGTTATACAAACATTAATATTAAATATTAATTTTAACCATATTAATGAAACTAGTAATAATAATAATGTTATTAACAATGATAATTAATTAATAATAATACTATTAATCGAAATAATACTAATACTAAGAATGATATCAATGCTAATGATATTTAAAAATGATAATTTTTAGTAATAATAATAATATTAATCGTAATAATAACTAAAATTATAGTCTTAGTAATTCTTATAATAATATTTATATTTAGCATCTTTATTTTGATAATCATAACCTTTTAACTATAATTATAACAATACTAATAGTAATAATATTATTAATACTGATATTAATACTGATGTTAATATTTATATTTTAATAAAAGTAATACTAAAAATATTAATCTAATCACTATATTTTAACATGTAATTACATATATCAATATTACAGTTTATTAGTTATATATTATCATATAATATAAAATAACATACATTTAATATTTAATATTTATATATATGTATCATTATACATACAATTAATAATTATGTATGGAAATCAGATATACATATATATTTCAACTAATATATATATATACATAATTATGTTTTAATTATCAAGTAGATAAATAAATCTCAGAGTATAACATTTATTACTTTGCTAACATTAATAAATTATGTATATTCAATCTACTTTCTATATTTAAATAAACGATTTTAAATAACAAGTTTACGTTTTATGTCATAATTACTTAATAGTTCTTTAATATGTTTAATTTATAATATATAATTATTTACATGTATAGTTATTTATATATATACATTTCTATTTATGATTACAGGTTCGTGAATCGTCGAAAATAGATAAAAGGTCAATTGAATATATGAACATAGTTCCAAAGTTTTCGAGACTCAATACTACAGACTTTGCTAATCGTGTCGGAAACATATAAAGATTTAGTTTAAATTTGGTCGGAAATTCCCGGGTCGTCACAATTTTCGACACGAAATGATAAGCAAAACTTTTGACATGCAGACACGGTCGAAGTCCAGACTCACTAATGTATCTAAACAACTATCAGTTAGACACACTAATGCAAGACCTGGTTCTCTAAGACCACCGCTCTGATACCACATGAGATGACCCGTCCTAATCCATAGGAACGAATACAATAACATATGATTACATCGCGAGGTATTTGACCTCTATATGATACGTTTTACAAACATTGCATTCGTTTTTAAAAGACAAACTTTCTTTACATCGAAAGTTGACAGCATGCATACCATTTCATAACACATCCAACTTTAATTGACTTAGTAATAATCTTGATGAACTCAACAACTCGAATGCAACGTCTTTTGAAATATGTCATGAATAACTCCAAGTAATATCTCTAATATGAGCAAATGCATAGCGGAAGATTTCTTTCATACCTGAAAATAAACATGCTTTAAAGTGTCAACCAAAAGGTTGATGAGTTCATTCTTTTATTATAAACAATCATTTTCATCTTTTTAATAGACCACAAGATTTTCATTTCCATTTCTCATAAATATACGTCCCATGCATAGAGACAAAAATAATCATTCATATGGATTGAACACCTGGTAACTGACATTAACAAAATGCATCTAGAATATCCCCATATATAAATATCGAAGTACTAAAGCAGTTCAAATTCTCTGACTGGGGCTTGTCAATGGCCCATAGATCTATCTTTAGGATTCGCGTCAATTGGTGGCAATTATAATAAACACCAATTCTTAGGTTACCAAGTTTAACAAGGGCGATATTCGGTATAACAATTCAACCATAGAATGTAGTTTCGATTACTTGTGTCTATTTCGTAAAGCATTTATAAAAGCGCATGTATTCTCAGTCCCAAAAATATATATAATGCAAAAGCAGTTAAAAATGGAGCAAATAAAACTCACTTAATGTATTTTGTAGTAAAAATACATATGACTATATTGAACAATGCAGGGTTGGCCTCAGATTCACGAACCTATTATTCAATCATGTATATTAATACATATAATGGAAATCGAACAAATATATATATATATATATATATATATATATATATATATATATATATATATATATATATATATATATATATATATATATATATATATATATATATATATTATTAGTGATTTTATTTATTATTTTATATCATGTGTTTTATTAATAACTTAATTAGCTATATTTATCTTTATATAGTTAATTAACGTCTATTACAAAAGTATTAATATGGTTACATTTTATGGCATAAATATATTTTTATATAGAAAATCTTCATTTGATATATTAATAGTACTAATAATAATGATAAAAATAATACTAATTGTGATAAAAATCATGATAATTCTAATAATAATAAAAATGATAATTTTAATAATAAAGAATGATAATTTAAAAAAAATGTTAATTTCAATAATAATACAAATTTTAATAAAATGATTAAAGAAGATAGTGATACTTTTAGTAATAATAATAATAATAATAATAATAATAATAATAATAATAATAATAATAATAATAATAATAATAATAATAATAATAATAATAATAATAATAATAATACGGATAATCATAATAGCTATAATAATTCTACTACTACTAATAATAATACTAATACTGATATTCATATTAGTAATAATAACAATAAGATTAATAGTAATACTTATTTTAATATTAATAATGATAATAATATTTATGAACATGATAATAATCCTAATATTAATGATAATACTAATAATAATAATGATAGTTTTAATGATAATGAAAATAATGATTTTTATTAATCAAGATGATAATAATAATAATAATATTTATACCTTGAATATTAAGTAAGTCCATTAATATTTAAGAAGTCCATGGATCATGACCCATTTGTGTTGATAATTGGATCTATAAAATAGCCCATCCAATAGTCCAGTACTATACGGTTTCTTTGTGTTAGGTTTATGTTGTGAGTATTAGGGTATCTAGCAGAGTATTCGACATTTCATCAACCATGGTTTCGATTTTTCGCTGCTCATCACCGATCATCTTCCATCATCATCGTTCTTCCTTATTAACCATCATCATTTATCAAATCATAACCGGCATAATTAAGAATCCATATTTGAGATATAGTGATCGATTTTCAGAAGGAGCTCAATTTCATAACATCTTCAATGAAGTTGATTCATATAAATTGGGTTTAGAATCTTGAGGTATAATCAGATTCTAATGCTGGTACATCAACACATCTGAATGACATCAACCGATTCTTCTTCAATTGAATCGGTTTCTTCGTTTAAGTTTGTCAAATAAAGTTTCAGTCTCAGATTGATTCGAACGAATTAGCGAAAAGGTAAACCCTCAGATCTCTTAGAATAGAATATAGCAATTTCTAATAGTGTTTTCTTGATATTTTAGGTTTATGGTGAAGATTGTTTTGCAGGTGGTGATTCTAATGATTGTGATGGGTTTTATAATCTAATATGGGTGTCGATTCCCTAACAACTTCTTGAGAAACATCTGAAAGGTAATATGATAATGAAGGATTTGAAATTTTTATATTACTTGAGGCTTTGTTGATTTTTACCTAAATAGAATTATAATCACATCAATGTTTTCACTATTGTCGTCGGATCTTAGTATGCTCTTTATGTTACTGATATTAATCAATGACTATAGCTAGCAAGTTATTACAGCCGTAGACAGAGAATAGGAACAACAGAAGCTTTAAATTTAATGATGGGTTGTGGTAGTTATCGATTGGTGGTTTGGAGTGGTGATTGACTAGATCCAGAAGGAACCCGGTAGCAACAACAATCACGATGGTGATGAGCTGCGATATAAAGTAGCAGCGACTAATAACATCCATCAGGTAATAATAACAATAATTCGAGTTTCATGAATTTGTTTTGATAGTATTTGCATTGTTATCCGAAAGCAGATACAGAAGTAATGGTTTTCGAAAGGTTGTAGGTTTGGTTCTTGGGTTCTAGCTAAACATAACACAAATGCAGCAGTCTGCAACAGTTTGTTCGAGACCGAAATAAACAGAACGAGATTAGTTACTTACATTGGGATTGTAGTGGTTGTCATGTATATTTGAACATGTATCGTATATATATATAGAGAGAGAGAGAGAATAGATGATTGGTTTGTTTGACAGCCATAAACAGACGTAGCAGTTCATAGTAGCTGTTGCAGATTAGATAAACATGAATAAGTGATTGTTTGTGTAGTGTTTTACAGGTGGAAGGAGAAGAAGCAGGAAAAGACGCAAGTGATGGTACTGGTGATGATTTGCAAATGGAACAGAAACCAGTTATGGAATCGTAGCAATAGTAGCAAGAAGGACCGAGCAGTAGCATACCAATAATGGCTTGTGATTGTTTGTCTTGGGTTATGGTGGTGTTAGTGGTGTAAGGTCATGGTGATGGTGGTTGTTTGAGTTAGATACTTGAGATAGAAATAGCAAACATTAGAAAATAAATTGTGGAGTGGGTGATTTGATGCATGGATATGTATATGTGTATATAATGTGCCAGCAAAAATTATATACAATGGAATCAAATGCAGTTGTTTGTAGTGGTTGTAATGGTCGACATCTTATTCTCAAACAGAAAAAAAACGAGTACAGATAGAAAATAAAAAAAATTGAAAAGTGATCTTGATTGGTAATTGATTTTTGGATATATCTAATTCTGATTTCGAATCCTTAATACAGTAATGGAGACAAGAATCAAGAATCAAATATAGTTCGATGGATATAGATATCAAACTCGTACCATTTATTATTTTTTATTGTATTTCTTTTTAATTAATATTAATAGATATATTACTAATATTAATACAAATTAATAATAATTAATAATACTGATTTTAAATAGAATTACTAATAATAAAAATACCACTAATAATAATAATAATAATAATAATAATAATAATAGATTGAATTATTTTCTAATAACTATAATATTAATTATACAAATATTAACATCGGATATTAATTTTTAATAAGAATTATGAAATTAATAATAATAATAATAATAATAATAATAATAATAATAATAATAATAATAATAATAATAATAATAATAATAATAATAATAGCAATAATATTAATGATAATAATATCAATAAAAATAATAATCGTATTAATATTAATAATAATAATAATAATTATCTGAGTAATAATATAGAGATAGAGATTTACATGGTTGTGTTGTTCGATGGGCAAACTGAAATATATATAGATTCATTTTAAATAACAACTTTATTATATCGTTTATTATTTTACAATTTAGTTCTTACAATTAAATCATATATTATTTCAAATTATATTTCAAATCATATATATATTTATTTAAATATATACATACCTATTTACAAATAGTTGTTCATTAATCGTCGGAAATAGTCAAAGGGTAATTTGAATATATGAACATAGTTTCCAAAATTTTCGAGACTCAATATTACAGACTCTGCTTATCGTGTCGGAATTATATAAAGATTAAGTTTAAATTTGATCGGAAATTTCCAGGTCGTCACAGAAAATCCAATTTATCAATCTTATAAACAAGTTGTTTAAATATCAATTGCAGATTCAAAGGCAATTTCAATTAATGTTAATTATAATTCAGTTGACCATAACTTTTAATCCGTTTCTCGAAAACACACGATTTCTAAATGAAAAGTTATTAATTTTTGACAGCTTTTCAACGATATGCATATCATATACCTTTTATCAATAACATATGTATCAAATTCGTGATTCATCATAAACTATCTAACGACAAAATTAAAGCATATAAGCATGCATAAACATATATACTCGAGCACTAGACATGGATACATTATTAATATATAAAAGATAAGATATGAATGCTCACGTATCAATATTATGATTCAATATTGCAGGAAAATATGTAGACACAACGAAGATGATAAACACTAGGTATGTCTTACGAATAATACCCACTATCATTACCCATAACCTCCATAGCTATAACCCATAGTTTCCTTAGCTTAAACCCGTTTGAAAACTTGTTTTGAAATCGTTCGAGCATACTCCCTTCGTAATATTTTATGTATAATACAACTAATAATAATAAGATTAATAATAATAATAATCTTAATAATAATAATAATAATAATAATAATAATAATAATAATAATAATAATAATAATAATAATAATAATAATAATACAGAGTAATATATGTGTGTGTGTGAAGAACAGAATTTGATCGAGCTTTATAGAGTTTTCCTGATTCTGATGCCCATGCGATCGCATGGGCTTCCAGTGCAAATGCCATGCGATCGCATGGCCTGCCTGGACAGCTCACTTTCGTTTGTTTTCTTGCTTGTCGACATATTATTATATATATAATATATATATATATATATATTTTATATTAATTATATATATATTATTTAAATTCATGTGCATAGTTGGCTTGAAATTTTAAGTCCGATATCTTGTACGTTTACGTTCGACTTATGTTCCGGTTCCGGTTTTTTGAACGTCCTTTCGTATACTTAGAAAAACTTGCACTTTACGTTTCGTGACTCATTCCTTTGACAAAATATAAACTTAAATTATCAATAAACTATATTACTTGCAGTGTCACTTTAACGTTCGAGTGTTTTGGTCACTTGCTTCTTAAAAACATTGTCTCGTTATCTATTAAAGTATATTAATAATATCAAAACGTTTTATATCTAAATTACTATTATATATTATCACATTGTAAAATAAAAATATAAATTTGTACTCCTTAAATATAAACGAAATATTTATTTAAATATAAAATCATAAACGAGTGCTATTATCAAACACAAAAATATTTTTGAATCTACATATACAATATATATAAATCTATTTTAAATACACGTTGCAGGTTATTTTATATATTTAATTCCAAATATAATCAAAAGGAAAGATTTTCTAAATCGAAGTGGACCTCACAACAGAGACCCGTAACAATCATATTAGGTACTATTTAAATATCTTCTACTTCGATCGTTTGATAATATCCTTTAATTCCGTCATATAAAACATATATTGAGACAAATACGTTTAAAGTAAAGTATTATACGCTTAATACTTTGTTAACGTTTTCCAATTAATATAACTATATCTAATCTATACATATCTATACATATAAATGTTCGTGAATCATCGAGCATAACCAAAAGTAATTGATTATATGAACACAGTTCAAAGTTTTTGAGATTTCAGCATTACAAACTTTGCTTATCGTGTCGGAAACATATAAAGATTAGGTTTAAATTTGGTTGGAAATTTCCGGGTTGTCACAGTAGCTCTAGATAAATAAGGCTATGATAGTCATTTTAGTAAAGGCACATGGAAATTGTCAAGAGGTGATATCATAGTCGCTCAAGGACACATTTGTGGCACACTAAACAAAACTCATGTGAAGATCTGTACATACAGCCTTAATGTTGCAGAAAATGAGGCTTCACAAAATTTATGGCACCAGAGACTTGGTCACATGAGTGAGAAAGGGTTGTCTACCCTGATAAAGAAGGAGCTTATCAATGTAGATAAGGACGTTGTACTAGATCCTTGCAATCATTGTCTGTTTGGTAAGCAACATAGAGTCTCGTTTAATTAATCTTCAATGAGAAGATCAGAGTTACTTAGTCTGGTACACTCTGATGTTTGCGGTCCCTTGGAGGTTGAATCAATTGGCGACAACCGATACTTTTTAACGTTTATCGATGATGCTTCTCGAAAGGTGTGGGTATATTTCTTGCGGACGAAGGACCAGGTTTTCGATTACTTTAAACAGTTCCATGTCATGGTAGAACGTAAGACAGGAAAGAAGTTAAAGTGTCTTTGATCTAACAACGGCGGTAAATACTCTTCCACGTAGTTCGATGCCTATTGCAAATCATATGGCATTCGACATGAGAAGACAGCTCCACGTACCCCTCAGCACAATGGTATAGCAGAAAGAATGAACCGAAAAATCATGGAACGTGTTCGGAGCATGCTCAGTATGGCTAAGCTGCCAAAGCTATTCTGGGGAGAAGCAGTCAGAGCTGCATGTTACTTGATCAACCAATCTCCATCAGTACCACTGAATTTTGAAGTTCCAGAAAAACTTTGGTCTGGAAAGGATCCATCATACTCTTACTTAAGAGTATTTGGATGTTTGGCGTACACACATGTATCCAAGGATCCCAGACAGAAGCTGGATGTAAAGACTACTCCATGCATATTCATAGGCTATGGAGATGAAGAATTTGGATACAGATTATGGGATCTAAAGGAGAAAAAGGTGATCAGAAGTAGGGACGTGGTGTTCTATGAAAGCCAGATAATATAAGATATTAAAAAGACCACAATATCCCAGAAGACAAATGTTGTTGCTCAGGTTCCTGAGGCAACAACGGAATCATTCACGAGAAATGAATTTTCAGTGCAAGAAGAAATACCAGAAGTAGAAGATAATGAGGAAAATAACGGTGTTAAGCAGGGGGAGCCACAACCCTGTCTGCCAGACGTTCCAGAACCATCACAAAACCAAGATGATGGTGGATCTCCTCATAATATTCCAGAAGTTCGTAGATCTGAACGAAGTCAGTTTCCATCGAGTAGATATCCAAAATCTGAATACCTTCTACTTACTGAAGATGGAGAACCAGAGAGTTTTCATGAAGTAGTAACTCATAAGGATAAAGAAAAATGGCTGCTCGCAATGCAGGATGAGATGGATTCTCTGCAGAAAAATCAAACTTATGAGATTGTAGAACTTCCACGCGGGAAGAAGACACTGAAAAACAAATGGGTGTTCAAGCTGAAAAAGGATGGCGGTGGAAAAGTGGTGAAATATAAAGCACGGCTTGTAGTCAAAGGATTCCAACATAAGAAATGGATTGATTTTGACGAGATATTTCACCAGTAGTCAAGATGACTTCAATTAGAGTCATACTTGGATTGGTTTCAAGTATGAACTTGGAGCTTTAACATATGGATGTAAAGACAGCTTTTCTTCATGGAGATTTACAAGAAGAAATTTACATGGAGCAGCCAGAAGGTTTTGAGGTTTCAGGAGATAACCTTGTATGCAAGCTGAAGAAAAGTTTGTATTATTTAAAGCAGGTACCTAAGCAGTGGTACAAAAAGTTTGACTCGTGCATGGTGAGTCAAGGGTATAAGAAAACTGCAGCAGATTAGTGTGTCTACATTCAGAAGTTTTCTGAAGGAGATTTTGTTGCTCTTCTACTATATGTAGACGATATTCTGATTGTAGGGAAAGACACAACGAAAATCAACCAGCTGAAGAAGGAACTCTCTAAGTCTTTTAATATGAAAGACTTAGGACAGGCTCAACAAATTTTGGGAATGCAGATTACCCGAGACAGGAAGAATAGAAGGTTATGGCTATCTCAATAGAAGTATATTGAACGAGTACTTGTACGGTTCAATATGAACAACGCCAAACTTGTTAGCATTTCATTAGCACACCATTTCAAGTTAAGTAAGAGTTCATGTCCCTCATCCAAGGAAGAGATTGGGGAGATGTCGTAGTACCATATTCTTCATCAGTTGGAAGTTTGATGTATGCAATGGTGTGTACGAGGCCCGATATTGCTCACGCAGTGGGAACAGTGAGTCGTTTTCTCTCGAACCCCGGGAAAGAGCATTGGAATGCGGTAAAATGGATTCTCAGATATCTTAAAGGTACAACAAAGATATGTCTTTGTTACGGGAAAGCTGATTCAATCTTGGAAGGCTATAAAGATGCGGATATGGCTGGAGATCCTGATAGTAGGAAATCTACTTCAGGATTCATTTACACTTTTGCAGGGGGAGCTGTTTCATGGCAGTCAAGATTACAGAAGTGTGTCGTATTATCCACAACCGAAGCAGAATATATTGCTGCCGCAGAAGCTGGAAAAGAAATGTTGTGGTTCAAACGTTATCTCCAAGAATTTGGAATCAAGCAAAAGGAGTACAAGGTACATGTGACAGTCAGAGTGCTCTAGATTTGAGTAAGAACTCCATGTACCATTCCCGTACCAAACATATTGATACTCGCTATCATTGGATACGTGAGGTAATTGATCGACAACTGTTGAGACTAGTGAAGATTGATACGAAGGAGAATCATGCGGATATGTTAACAAAGGTGGTGCCTCGATAGAAGCTAGAGTTATGCAGAGACATAAACGGGATGTGTTTTCTTGTATACGGCTGGAGGGAAGAATTGATAACTTCCAGCCGTAATCTAATATCTTCTAGACGTTCAAAGTAGCTAACTTTGAACACCAAAATGGAAGAAGCAAAATTGATAACAATGACGGCTAGCCACTTGTTCTACGTTCACACCATTCCACCTCCTCATAAGGAAGTAGCAAAGTTGGAAACAATAACGGCTAGCCACCATTTTGCATTCACACCATTATGCGTTCACACCATTCCACCTCCTCAAGTTTTCTATAAATAGAGGTGCGAACGTTAGTTGTAATATCATTCATTCAGTGAAATGTAATCCTAACCAAGAGTGAATACATCCCTAGAGAGTGGTGAGAATTCCTAGTGAGTTAGTCAGTTGTAAAATCATTCAGAAAAATGTAATCACAACCTAGTTAGTGTGTGTGAGTTTGAGAGTTTTATTTATTTGAGTTTTGTAATACTCGTGTAATCTATTCTTGTGAGTAATAGAGTTATTTTCTCTCAAAATTATGTCTCCCAACGTCCAGACGATCCTCTCATAATCACAACAAAAGTTGATAACAACAAAAAAGCTGTATTGATGACAATAAAAAAAACTAAACGCAGTAAATAATCAAATATGCAAGCTCATAATTAACAAGTGACCAGATAAAATGTGACCATAAAAATTGAACATGCAATTGACACATATGGAATTGAATGATGAACAACAAAGCTACCGTTAGAACTTATGATAAAGCATAGTATCAAATGTCTACACAACCCTTACACTATGAATTCAAGTAGAGGGTTTCACTTCTAAATGAGTCAAGGCAGGTTATGCTCTATTTTTGACGGGTTGAACGGTTGCAGACATTTAAAAAATGGCTGTCTAAATCTGGTCAAACGGAATGAAAGATACCAACATTGCATTCTGGATCCGTAATCTTCATGATTCTATGCATTCTGAAAGTCAACTATGTATTTTAGTAACTACCATTCCTATCGGCCAATATACATATGTACATAATTCAATCGAAACATTACCCTACCCATACCAATTGTTTACCAACTTTTACCCATTACCCAACTCACCCATTTTGTCATCTATAATCACAAGCATAGATTTTTATCATCAGTTACTCAAATCACAATTCAATTGAGTTTTCTTAGCACAAACTGATTCGATTAGTTAAAACGAAATAATAAATGCTTCCGGTGACAGGGTGTGTTTGGGTGACGAGCTTGTTGGAGCTTATAGGAACTTGAGCTTATGATTTTAATAAGCTCCAAGTCATAAGCTTCGTTTGGTAGAGAAAAAAAAGTAGAGCTTATGAAAATCATAAGCTCTGAAAAAATAAGCTACTTTTAGTAGCTTATGAAAAAAAGTAGAGCTTATGAACTGGAAAATAAGCTGCAGCTAGTTTACCAAACACTTATAAAAAATAATAAGCTCCAGCTACCAGCTTAAAAAATAAGCTCCAGCTCCACCTCTATCTCATAAGCTCCAGCTCTAGCTACAAGCTCCAGCTCCAGCTACTTTCATCCAAACACACTCTATATAAGACTATTCTTTGTTGTCATACATCAGTATTATATGTAACAAAATTACATTGATATGTACCTCTAACTCAAAGCCCTTTTCATCGCATCGCGTCACCCTTCCTCATTACCCTTCCTCATTGTCTTTACACCTTATTAAGTCCATCAATAACTTGTGTTATAAGAAAAAATCGTGACAGTTGACATTAGAATCAAAAAAGACCATTAGTTTAACAGAAAATGGCACTTACCTTTATCTATATTTAACTCAAAGAGCATCTCATTAAATCATTTTCTCACAAAAACAGTTACGTACGGGTCATTGTAAACTTAAAAAGGTTCATCGATTAGAATCCTTACCTGTAGCCTTCCCAAGATCTTGATATCAAACTCTTATGTTGGCACATCATTAGGAAAGCTAGGGCTATCAAAATCCTTTTCCATAGCAAGTACCTCAACATCTGTTGTCTCACTAAACTCGATTCGATTATAGAATTTTGTACAAATTCAAAAATTTAATTATATATTCAAAAGGATGTCGATATGAAACATACCAACTCTAAAAGCTTCTTCTACTTTATCAATATCAACCCCGATGCAAGCATCTGATAAACTACATACCAGATGCCACATTTCAATCCATAGTCCATAGTAAACAATAAATTATCTTCCCAAAAAAAATCAAGATGAAACCCCACCATATAAATACATAAAATTCACTAAATTACAAGAAAAAAATAAATATATATTAAAGTAAATACCATGGCGTCCATACTCTTAGAGCTTTATTAAAGCAACAATAAGAACCATAGTAGTAAGATACATATCGTAGATGCCAAATAAATTGAAATTTAAAAAGTATTAGAATAGAAAGTTAAGGATTACCAAGTATACATTGAACATAAATAGATTTCTCAGAAACATTCCTTGGTGGTCTTGTCGTCGCCGCAAGTTACTACGCAGAGCTTATTTCCTTTTTGTTTTCTATTGAGGCCAAGGAACAGACAAATACATGCTTGTTGGTAAACACGTTTTGTCAGCTATGAGATCCTCCCATTCTTCCTTGAGTCTACCTGGACAGCTTACAAACCTAACAAAAATTACGCTCCCAACATGTTCATGTACATTTGATTCGATCTATTTGGTTCCACGATTTTTCAGATTCTAAAGTATAAAGTGTTGAATATTGTTCTTGTAAGCATTAATTAACATCAATTTCTCATACAATTTCTTATAACCTACAAAACATCGAAGTAAAACACCAAATTGATATCAAAATATAACATGAATAAAAAAAATATTACACAATAGTTCTTGCCAAAGGAGTTCACACAATGTAATATCCAAATTCGAATACCATATACTATTCGAAATTTGAAAGAATGATTGAGGGTATGTTTCCCAAAACTAGCTGGTAGCTGAAGCTGTTAGCTGATAGCTGGTAGTTTGTAGCTGATAGCTGAAATTTTTAAGATATAAGTAGGTGTTTGGCAAAGTAACTGAAGCTGTTAAAAAAAATGACAAAAATGGATACGAGAAAAAAGCATATATTAGAAGAATATAGTTTTGAATAGGAGAAAAAAAAAAAAAACTCTTATAAGAGTCTATAATAAAACAATCCATGAACGATATAGAACCAAATACTAAATCAAAACTCTTGTTAAGATTATATATATATATATATATATATATAGTGTATAACAACTAAATGTTTTGGCTTTACTCATATGATAATCGAGATGGTTAAAATGCATCCGAACATTTCTAATAATACATATGTATAAACGCATAAACGGTTGCCTATTATTATATTGGATATATCTTTATCTTAATTTCATTAGATTTACGTGAGACAGTGGACTATATTAGTATGGGTACGTACGTAATTAAACATCAAAAAGCTCATTTGTTATCTCAAACGCTACTCTATTGAGCGTTTCAAATTGAAGCTTTTTCACCCCATCAAAAGCTTTAAGCTTTTGTAGACGAACGAAACTATAGGAACTTTTCATAAAAGTTAAAAGCTAAAAGCTCCAAAAAGCTTTTTGCCAAACATGCCCTGAGTATCTTATATACTTAATGCTTAAGTTCTTAATATAATAATGATATAACTATACATTAATTCCCGTTATTCAAAAATTAATTTCAATACTGACTAATATGGAGTCAGCAGGGGTGAACAGGAAGTCAGAATTAACTTGGTTGAACCTACTTCGGCTTAATAGCTGGGGGGTCTGGTGGGGATGGATTACCAATATATCAGATCACCGGTGGATGTTTTGGTGGTGGTTTTCGATCAACACCTTTTATAGATTTCACTAAGGACTCGATGCAAAAGTCTCAAATTAAAAAACCTTGTTAAAAAACTATTCACATTTGAATCAAACCTGAGTTGACAGTACCCCAAGTTGGATCTCACTCTATACCACTCAAGCCAAGTTTGGTGGTAAGACAAATATAAATTAAGTTTCTCACATTGATGCTTGAGAGAAATTCTCAAGCCTCAAAAGATAATAGGTAAATAATATCAATAAACTAACTTCAATCTAAATTGTACAATTGATGAGGATCGTATGGAATTGAAAGTTGGTTTAGGGTTAAGAAATCAATTAGGAAGAGGGTTTGAATCCAAAGTCTCTTTAAGTTTATTCGAATTGTTCAATCGGTTATGAAGAGGATGGAAGACACCGTAAATAAAATAAATGGGAAGTTATGCTAGTTTAAAACTTATATTGGCAAATATTGTTGTTAAATTTAGTCCAATGATTCTTAACTAGTTGTGGAGCCCTCGCTTCGCGCCGGGGGTTCCGTTTTGAATTCGAGTTAAAAAAAAAGTCGTGATCTATTTTGTAAAAGAGAATTTTTTTCGACATAACATTGAAGGGTTGTTCCTTTTGTGAAAGTTGCTTCTTTTAGCCTTCGAGTTTTATTTTAAAAAAAAAAGTTAGTAAAGTGGGGGTTCGACTTGTATTTTAATAAAAATTAGTGGGTTAAGTTTGTGAAATTTGAAAAAACTTTACGTATAAAGTGGAGGTTCGATTTGTATTTTAATAAAAGTTAGGGGGTTAAGTTTGTGAAAATTGAATATTAGTTAAAAAAAAAAAAGTTATTAAAGTGGGGGTTCGATTTGTATTTTAATAAAAGTTAGGGGGTTAAGCTTGTGAAATTTGGGGAAAAATGTACGTATAAAGTGAGGGGTTCGATTTGTATTTTAATGAAAGTTAGGGGGTTAAGTTTGCGAAAAGTGAAAAAATGAATAGTACTATTCATTTCCACTTTTAGATATAGGTATATAACTAGTGGAGGAGCCCTCGCTCCGCGTCGGGACTACGTTTCGGATATAATTTGTTGTGTTTGGTTCGTAAAATTATTTCGTGTTTAACGGTTATGTCGGTTAAACCTATTTCAAGTTGTACAAAAATTAAAGGCGGTTAAAAATTTAGGTGAATTTGTTGGGAGTTTTATGGAAAATAAAGAAGTTACGATTTGACCGTTGAACTTTAACTTTAGACCCCTATGGAGTTTACATTTTTTACCCTAAGAATTTACATTTGGCGCCCTAAAGTTTATAATGGTTCTCAATATTTAGTGTGGTGTCATTGTGGGTACAACCTTTTTGCACGACGTATAAACGATTAAAGCATGAGAAAGAACTATTCATAAAGTCTTTGTCTTTTAGAGTATATATTTATAAAATGAGTTACGTAGTTAATTTATAATAAGAAAAAAGGTTAAACAATAATAAAGTAAAAAATTATGTGGTTGATTTAATAATAATAATAATAATAATAATAAAAATAATAATAATAATAATAATAATAATAATAATAATAATAATAATAATAATAATAATAATAATAATAATAATAATAAATAGTTGTTAGTTAGTAAAATTATGGGATCGACTTATAATGAATGAGAAGTGTAATGGTTAAAGTATAAAATGTGAAAACTCTGTGGTAAGTTTGTAAAAGTTATAAAGTTAAGTGTTATAAAATGCAAGATTGAATTGTGAAAATATAAAAAATTTGAAGGGTGTTTGTGAAACTATTGAGAGTTACTATTCATTTGCTCTATATCATTTAGATATATAGAGTAAATAATAATAATAATAATAATAATAATAATAATAATAATAATAATAATAATAATAATAATAATAATAATAATAATAATAATAAATAGTTGTTAGTTAGTAAAATTATGGGATCGACTTATAATGAATGAGAAGCGTAATGGTTAAAGTATAAAATGTGAAAACTCTGTGGTAAGTTTGTAAAAGTTATAAAGTTAAGTGTTATAAAATGCAAGATTAAATTGTGAAAATATAAAAAATTTGAAGGGTGTTTGTGAAACTATTGAGAGTTACTATTCATTTGCTCTATATCATTTAGATATATAGAGTAATTATTGTTACTTTTAAATTCAATGGTCATTGACATATCATCTTTTAAATATATTGCTTTACTAATATTACTTTTGTTATAATATATAGTTAGATTAGATAGATAGATTAGATAGATAGATTTAGATTAAATAGATTAAATTTGTGCAATATATTGGATTGTATCTTAATTTTGCGTTAATAAATGTGTCAAATAGATCGTTGAATCTCTCCATCAGACGTTTGTTGCTAACTTAATATCGTAACACTTTGATCTTTTCAATTTAATTTATGTAATTTCATGTTTTTATTCATAAAAAGCTAGGTTATAACAAATCTATTCAAATTAATTCATACGACGTTACAACCAATATCGAATATGAGGAATATACATGTTTCTTTGCATCGGAACAAATTCGACGTATTTAAGTGCATTTCTAATGAAACCAAACCAAATAAAATAAAATAATATCTATATTCCAATTGGGTTAAGTACTATACCATATATTCATGTATTGTGATTGTGATTAATATTTCGACTTGCTCGAAGGTTTGCGTCGTAAATTTTTTTGGGGCGGGTTGGGGGATATCACAAAAATCTCTTGGGTTAAATGGGAAAATATTTTGAATTCATATGAGGGCGGGGATTAAACATTGGATCTCTCAAAGCCAAGAACTTGGCTTTATTAGAAAAATGGTGGTGGCGTTTTCATGGTGAAAAGAACTCTTTTTGGGTAAAAATCATTACAAGTTTATATGGGAGGGATGGGGGGTTGGGAAATCATAATCTTAATCGTCATTCGGGTATGGGTTTGGTGTGGAAAAACATTTGTAAAGTTGGATCTTACATTGATATATTAGGCATTCCATTCACTGACTCATTTGTGAAGATTGTTTGTAAAGGGGATAATACGCTCTTTTGGTTAGACAAGTGGATCGATAATCAACCTCTTGCAGATAAGTTTAAAAGGCTTTATATGCTTGAATGACAAAAGTAGGTGCTAGTAGTAAATAGGTTCTCAAAGGATGCAGCAAATGTATTAACTTCATGGGACTGGTCAAGACCCCCCATGGGGAGAACACTCATTGAGTTTAACAACTTAAATGAGTTGCTGGCTAACTTTTCCTTCACAGATGGTATCTCTGATTCTTGCACATGGAGCCTACATCCAAATGGGAGATTCTCTACAAAAGCACTATCCAACATTATTGATGATAAGTTGCTACATGTTTTTTCGTCCAACAACGAAACTGCTCGATTACATGCTCTGCCTCAAAAACTTGGAATCTTTATTTGGCGAGCCAAACAACAGCGGATACCGGTTCGGACAGAGCTCGACAAACGAGGTGTGGATCTAGACTCGATTCGATGTCCCGTATGCGACAACGACATTGAAACAGTTGAGCATATTCTTCTCCATTGCCCGTTTGCAAAAGACTTATGGTCTAGAGTTTTTAGATGGTGGAATTCAAATCGTCCAATATATGCTAATTTAGAGGAAATGTTTATTGGTGTCCATGATATCTCGCAACCAAATCAACCATCCAAACTTTGGCAATCAATTGAGTAGGTGTGTGGATATATCATATGGCGGAACCGAAACCTCACCTTGTTTCACAAAAAGAAAGGAAATGGACCGATGGCTCTTAATGAGTTTCAACTAAAGTCATTCGAATGGATATCAAGAAGATCAAGAAAACTTTCGATTGCCTGGGGTCAATGGCTGTTAAATCCGATCACGTTTGATGACAATGGCTAATCCGTTTTTTATGTTGCTCATGGTGTAATAGTCGAGTTTTAGTTTCCTTCTGTAAAGTGTAATTGTTTTCGTCCAAAGCATGCTCTCACATGCTGTAATGTACATTCATTTGAGTTTAATAAAAATGTTTTTGCCTTTTCAAAAAAAATAAAAAAAATATCGTGGGGTAATCTTACGATGATTACAACGCATATAATATACAAAATATATATACAAAAGTTCACATGCTTAATTAATAATTGCTATTTTTGGTAATTAGAATAGCATTCTAGTCACCACTATATTAATGTACACCCTATGTATTTGATATATTTACAATGCTATTTTTTTATACAATAATGGACCTCAATTGTAGCTTGATAACACCTTATTTTACCCATTCACTCCGATTCGTCTGAAAGATAGTGATAAATTTATTAGAAATAGAAAGAATATAAAATGATCTGTAATTTGGTTTATTGCGGAAGAACTTCGCAATGTTTCTTATAGAGATCTAGTCATCTAGAGATCAACCATATATCACATGAGATAAAGAAAGTATATATGTGTTTCATGTCCTGCTTATATTGTATATAAAATGTAAATGTAATAGTCAGTATTGCCTGAAAAAAAGAGTCTAAATTGATCAATGAAGATTACAATTAGAAAGGATTCATACTGTGCGTTGCGGCATTACATTTGGATATACTTTGTTTGGTACCTGTTTATAGTATCAGATGATATTTATGCACAAAATGCATACACATATTTACTATTTATTACATACATACATAATGATCTACATTTGAAAATTTTGAAAACACGATATTTAAAGAAACACAATGTTTTTTGAAAAAAATTGTTCTTTTTACTGATTTTCTTTCTTTATTTTTATCAAAATCAAATATTGACACCATGATTCACTATATTATTTTTTTAACTCTTACCAAGGAAAAAAAATACAACTAATAGCCCACGTGTTGCGTTCGAACATTTTAACGTAAAAATAATGTTGAGCGATAATTAATTTCTTTTTTTTTTTGCGAACAATAAAAAAGGGGTCGGGCCCAAATCTTTTAACTTACAAACTCATATATATTTATCACTTGATATAATTAGGAGGGAAAGAAATTTTTTTTTTTTCAAAAAAAAAAACTTAGTTATGAATGTCAAGATCAGGTGAAAATATGAACATTTGAAAAAACACTTTGTAATAAATGTTATTATTTTGACCAAAAACCCTCGAAGAATAACATTCATCACGATGAATGTTATACCTGACGTCATCAGGAATTAACATTCATCGTGATGAATGTTATTCTTCAAACATTATCTGGTTAAAATAATAACATTTATTACAAAGTGTATTTTTTTTTTAATTTTTATAATTTCTCATGATCTTAATGTTTGTGTACTTTTGTTAAACAATAAAGATAAATATTTTTTACGTCTCATTTCATCTTAAAATCTACTTCCCTCTTAATAAAAACATTATATATATATATATATATATATATATATATATATATATATATATATATATATATATATATATATAATTTATTCAAAATGTTTCGCATTAATAAAAAACCTTTGTTTCGAATATAACTAATTGCGTTTTGTTCGTAAAATCATTTCGAGTTGAACGATGATGACAGGGAAACATAACTCGTGACGGGAAAAAAAGATAAATCTCGTTGAAAAATTGAGTGGGTTTTATTAAGTGTATTATATTAAATTGAAAAGTTACATTTTAGTCCACCGAAGTTATCTTTTATATTCCTGAACAGTTACAACTTTTAAATCTGAACAGTTACAACGTTTAACCCCTAAGTATGACTCATTTAACACATTTCTTCCTTGATAAATACGACATCCACCAACATGATAAACGACAAAAAAAAAAATATATATATATATATATATTTTTTTATGCCTATTAATATTTTATATTATTATTAATATTAATATTAATATTTGAAACAACCCAACCCGTATTAAAACCGGACCATAAAATTTTTTCCTTTTAATACGCTTTAAATAACACTTTAGGTCCCAATTGTGTTTCCATAAACATCTTTAATACAATAGAAGGTTTAATAAACCTTAAAACATTTAATACATTGATTAATTGTCCAAACGGACATACACGACCCGACTAGTTTAGTTTCCAACCAAAACCGAGCATGGTGATTTGGGACTACGCTACCCAAATCCTAATCGAATACAAAAGCAAGATCTTCTTAGCAACCTAGCCAAGATCTCTAATCCCCAAGCTTACCCGAGCCGCCAAGCATGCAATCCTATAAAAATAGCAACAACGAGAGGGTAAGATAACGCTTAGTGAATGATAATATACTACATACATATATATGTATAAAATGGACACGCCACACAAATATCAAATACCGCATACCGAAGTATCCATGTATAAGGCAACTACACTAAGCATACCGTACGATCTCTAAGCAACAAGCTAAAGATATCAACAAGTAAGTTCACCAACGACGATGTGAACAGCGCCAATAGGCTACACCCGGAGGGTTAGCTACAACACAACATTACATTAATATAAATAACAATATATATACGACCAAGGTTAACCCTTCAACCCAATACCGAGAACCAAGTACCACAATGAAGATTGGCCGAATTACACGAGCCTTAGTAATCCGAAACCACACGAGATTACTATCTTCACGACATCGAGGTTGGCCGAACTACACGAGCCTTAGTAATCCGAAACCACACGAGATTACTACCTCAATAAGATGACCGAACTACACGAGTCATCGTGAATCCGAACTATACGCGATTCACTTCTCAACATCAAAACTCACGGTCAAGGGATTATAAAATCCACCACATCGGGGTCATCCACTTCACAACAATATCAACCATTCGCCATTGGGGTTATAACATCCAAATCACAACCACGTGTGATAACGTACACACAAGCGTGTACCTCGCCAAAGGTGGTCAACCAAAACGCACAAACGTGCCAATTAGACTCATACAAAAGTCCATCAAATCCACCTATATGTGAAGTGAGCTCTATAGCCGAGAATCACTTCACCCGACCCGCACCCATCCTACACATACATATGTACATAGGATATTAACACTCACCTTGTCGCCTAGATGAATGCAACCGAATAATCCGCAACACGCCAATGGAAAGTACCTATTCCATTATCACAAATTCAACAACACACTTAGATTGGATTTACAAACCAACCCAAATTGACACTTAGTGCAATTTCGACCCAAATGCACTTCCAAGTACAAACCGCGCCCAAACTAACCAATAATCACTAACACAAGTGATAATGGTCCTAATATGCCAATTAAACCCGAACACAAGTGTTAAACACTTATCGTTCTCAAAATCGCGCATAAACCCTAATTTTGACCCATAAGGTCAAAATCTCACCATTTACAAGTTTTGACACCAAAACATGTTTAACTCGGTTTTATACCTCAACTTAATCCATTTTAAGTTTATAAACCTCAACGAATCGACATTCGGGTCATAATCATCAACAAACCCTAATTTTGACTTGTAACAACCCAACCCGTAATCCTTACGATAAATTTTTTTTTTATACTACACAATTACACGCCAATTAAATATGTAACCCATTTCACGAGTTCTATTTAAAACGCACAACAATTAATTGTTTACAATAAGCACGAGGGCCACGAATAAAGTTTAGTACAAGTTTGACCCATTACAAATGATAGTTTATAAACCAAACGACGTTCCGAGCATGGTTTGGGACTAAACTACCCAAAACTAGGTCAACTTCCAAAAGCTCCAACATAACAACAACAAGGGACACCTAGTGCCCAACGACCTCCTTGCCCTTGTCCGCGCCTGCATCTAAAAAGATAAACAACGAGAGGGTAAGCTAACGCTTAGTGAATGCAATAATTATACACATACATATATAACCTACTTACATGCAATCACATAATCAATTACCCCATACACGCTAGCAATTTAAAAGACATACCAATGCAAGGCATAACGCTAAATCTCGAAGACCACAAGCTAGCACAACGATAACATATATAACTCGAATATTGTGAAAACACCACACAACAAACACATAACCATGGTTAACCAATGATACAAGGAATGGTACTTTGAATTTCCCATTGGTGTTCCCAACAACCGTTAGTGCACAACAAATTATAACACTAACCCAGGAGTGGTATCGATCACCCGAACTTTAAACCCACCCGTCACGTGTAATGTGGTATCGAACGCTCGAACTTTAAACCCACACTACATGCCCACACACATATATGACATGGCATCAAACGCCCGAACTTAAACCCATATCATATATTGACCCGATGTGGTATCGACCGCCCGAACTTAAACCCACATCGAATCTAGTACAAGTAAATACATTATATACACATATGCATAATCATTCCACTCACCTCAAGTCTCTTATGAAAGCTAACCGAGCTTGCAACCCTTCAATGTAATGTACCTATTACATTATGCATTTATTAACATACAATCTAGTTAAATTAAATGCCAACCACTAACCCTTGAGCATTTAATGACCCGATTGCATTAAATGACTCAACTACCCCAAAACTGCCCATTAATTGCCACGCCTCGTCATAGATCATTTAAGGCTAGTGATTAGGGTCTATTAACATCAACTAACATAAACTTGGTGTATTTCATACCCATTTTACCCAATTAGTTCAACTTTGACTCATATGACCCATTTTGACACTTACACATTCAAACTTTGTCAAACATGACCTATTCACAATCTCAACAACATTTAACAAGTGTATTTAATGCTTACAACACCATTAACACTTACAAATTCAAACTTTGTCAAACATGACCTATTCACAATCTCAACAACATTTAACAAGTGTATTTAATGCTTAAAACACCATTAACACTTACAAACCCCATTTCATTAGACCAAACCCTAGGTTATGGTAATTAGGGTTTCCTTTCAACAATCTAACCCAAAAACCACCCATTTAACCCTCAAATGGGTCACACGAGTTCCATATGAACCAAACCCTAGCTTAAACTAAATGAAACTCAAAACTTAGAGTTAGAACTTACCAAGACTATGAACGTGTAGCTAGAGATACGATGAACAACTTTAATTCTTGCTCCTAGGGTTGATTCACAACTCTTCACCTTCAAATCTCAAGATTAAACTTAGTGGGTTTTATGTTTTGGGAGGAATATGTGGAAGAAAATGGAAAAGAAAATGAGAAATGGAGGATAAGTGGTTGAGATTAAAGGCTCCAATCTGATCTATACGTGAAAAGACCAAATTGCCCCTAAACCCTATTTAATTTGAGTGGAATTCAGAGTCTGAACTGCAGATGTGCCGCGGCGCGGCTCGTTTGTCGCGGCGCGACATAAAGAAGGAAAAACCACCCTTCTTAACTCAAGTTCTGATCTGGATTTGCTTTGATTGTCGCGTCGCGGCCCCATTCCTCGCGGCGCGGAATTGGCCTGTTCCTGGTCACTTCGACAACAAATCATAAAACAAAGGTTCAAACACAAGCACAACAACTTTCACCCTTCCTATGCACGTCTAAACCTCGACCTTAAGTCTCGCACAACTCAACGCCAAACACGACACATTCATATACGCGTACACGCACGCATTTGAATATACCTATATATATATATACACACATATACATATATGCACTTACACCAAACTAACACTTTAGTTCATTTAATCACATAACGAGTAAGTTATAAGCGTACTATTGATTAAGTACGTACCTTTAGACGCGCACGGGAAAACGGGGTGTTACAACTCTCCCCCACTTAAATCAGAGCGCGTCCTCGCGATCCAAGCCGCATGACACGAGGGAAGATAAACCAACACAAATTCTTCAGGCTCCCAAGTAAACTCGGAACCTTTACTACGACGCCATTGGACCTTAAAGGTCCTCACCTCTTTGTTACGCAACATTTTTACCTTCTCATAGAGTATAGCAATCGGCTCTTCAACGTATTCTAACTTGTTGTTTAGCTCAATTTTGTCTAAAGGCATCCATGAAGAATCATCCGCAAGACACTTTCAGAGATGGGAAACATGAAATGTATTATGGATCCCCGCAAGTTCTTAGGGTAATTCCAAACGATACGCGACTTCACCAACACGAGCTAAAACTTTAAACGGCCCAATAAACCGAGGAGCTAACTTTCCCCGTTTTCGAAACCGAATAATACCCTTCCATGGCGAAACCTTAAGCATCACCATATCGCCTTCTTCAAATTCGATCAAACGTCTACGCTTATCGGCATAAGACTTTTGCCTATCTTGCGCCTTTTTCAAATGTTCCCGAATCATAACGATTTTATCATTTGTCTCCAATACCAAGTCGGAGCTCCCGACTTCCCTTTGTCCCACTTCGCCCCAACAAATCGGGGTTCGACACCTTCTACCATACAACATCTCATACTGTGGCATTCCAATACTAGAGTGAAAACTATTATTGTAGGAGAATTCCACCAATGGCAAATGTTCGTCCCAACTACCGCCAAAATCAATAATACACCCACGTAACATATAATCCAATGTTTGATTCGTACGTTCGGTTTGACCATCCGTTTGAGGATGATACGCCGTACTCATATTCACCCTCGTACCCATGTCTTCATGAAACTTCTTCCAAAATCGAGAAGTAAAACGCGTGTCCCGATCCGAAACAATAGACGCGGGAACGCCATGTCTCGATATCACCTCTTTAATGAACATCTTCGCGAGTGCCTCCGACGAAATTGCTTCTTTAATAGGAAGAAACAACGCACTCTTCGTCAATCTATCGACAATCACCCAAATAGTGTCAAATTGGGTTCTTGCCGTTTTCGGCAGCTTGGTAATAAAGTCCATGGTAATATGCTCCCACTTCCACATCGGAATTTCTAGCGGTTGCAACTTACCATATGGCTTTTGGTGTTCTGCTTTAACTTGCAAACACGTGACGCATTGCTCAACATACTTAACAACGTCGCGTTTCATGCCCGGCCACCAATAATCTTTCTTCAAATCATGGTACATCTTTGTCCCACCCGGATGTACGGAATACTTAGACTTGTGCGACTCATCAAGGAGCACCTTTCGGAAATCACCCATCTTAGGCACCCACACACTTTCTTGAAAAGACAATAAACCACGCGAACCCATCGTAATGAATTCCGATTGCCCCACAATTCGTTCCGCATGCTTGTTGTGAACGTAAGCCTCTATTTGAATCACACCAAGTTTTTCTAGAAAATTGTTAGTAATAATCATACGTAACCATCCCAATCGTAACGCCGGGTGGTGACTCTTTCGGCTTAACGCATCCGCGACCACATTCGCTTTGCCCGGATGATAAAGTATCTCACAATCATAATCCTTCACCACATCCATCCATCTACGTTGACGATAATTCAAATCCCGTTGATCAAAAAGATGTTTCAAACTCTTGTGATCCGAATAAATCGTACACTTGACACCATACAAGTAATGGCGCCAAATTTTCAAAGCATGGACCACCGACGTTAATTCGAGATCATGAGCCGGGTATCTCTTTTCATGTTCCTTTAATTGGCGAGAGGCGTAAGCGATGACTTTACCTCGTTGCATTAGAACACACCCGAGCCCATTCAAAGAAGCATCACAATAAACCGTCATATCATCTACACCTTCCGGCAATACTAAGACCGGAGCTTGACACAATTTCTCTTTCAACAATTGAAAAAAGATTTCTTGCTCGTTCTCCCAATTGAATCTCGTACTCTTCCTTGTCAACTTAGTTAATGGAGAAGCAATCTTTGAAAAGTCTTGGATAAATTGACGATAATAACCGGCCAATCCGAGAAAACTTCGGATTTCCGTAGGCGTAGTCGGTTGTCCCCAACTCTTCACGCTCTCTATCTTCCCCGGATCTACTTGAATGCCATTCTCGTTCACAATATGGCCAAGGAATTGAACCTCCCTTAGCCAAAATTCACATTTTGAGAACTTAGCATACAACTTCTCCTTTCGCAACGTCTTCAACACACTACACAAATGGTGTTCATGTTCCTTCATACTCCTCGAATAGACAAGTATGTCGTCGATGAACACAATTACGGACTTGTCCAACATAGGTTGGTACACTCGGTTCATAAGATCCATGAATGCCGCTGGCGCATTCGTAAGACCAAAATGCATCACCACAAACTCAAAATGCCCGTAACGCGTTCGAAAGGCCATTTTCTCAATATCTTCCTCACGGACCCGCATTTGATGATAGCCGGACCGTAGGTCAATTTTTGAGAAATACGTCGCACCTTGGAGTTGGTCAAACAAATCGTCAATCCTAGGCAATGGATAACGATGCTTGATCGTCACTTTATTCAACTCCCGATAATCAATGCACATACACATACTTCCATCCTTCTTTTTCACGAATAAAACCGGAGCACCCCATGGCGAAGCACTCGGTCGAATAAAACCCTTCTCAAGTAACTCTTGAATTTGATTCAACAATTCTTGCATTTCCGTCGGTGCTAAACGATAAGGAGTTTTAGCAATGGGAGTAGCTCCCGGAACCAACTCAATGTGAAATTCGACTTGTCTTTCCGCCAGAACACCCGGTAACTCATCCGGAAAAACATCTTCAAACTCACTCACCACCAGAATTTCACGAATGGGTGGTGGCTCGTCACGAGTATCAACACCATGAGCAAGGAAAGCCATGCCACCGGTAACAACGAGACGACGTGCCCGTGCAAAAGTGCATATCGGTACAAGTCTTCTACGTCTATCACCATGAATAATTAACTCTCCCCCACTTGGGGTCTTCACACGAATAGATTTTTCATGACACGCAATATCGGCTCTATTATGATCGAGCCAATCCATACCAACCACGATATCAAAATCACCCAACGTCATCGGAATGAGATCAATATTAAAGTTCTCGGAACCAAACACGACATTACAATTCTTACACACATCAACCACTAGCACCGTCTTGCCATCCGCTATTTCGACTTCTACCGGACGACTTAACTTAGCTAACGGTTTATTAAGTTTAGGCACAAATTTTGGAGACACAAACGATAAATTTGCACCGCTATCAAATAGAATCCTTGCCGGATTAGAGTTAACCGTGAAAGTACCTGAAATGACTTCATTGGATTGCTTGGCTTCGTCATTGGTCACCAAATAATTACGTCCCCTAGCCGACCCCGCCGCCTTATCCATTCTCTTAACTTGGTCATTTCGGAGTTCGGGGCACTCTGACTTCCGGTGCCCTTCTTTTTGACAATTAAAACACGTGATTATATTAGTAGGCGGTTTTGACAGTCACGAGAGTAGTGACCCTTTTGCCCACAATTGAAACATGTGACCATGTGACCACTAGAAGCACCTCTCTTCACGCTACCGACACTTTCGATTGCTCCCTTACTCTTCTTGTTCGAAAAACTAGAAGCTTTAAACTTTCTTTTACTTTGCGCATAACTAACCGGACTCCGAGCTTGCGCTTCAAACCCTTTTGCCACCGCCAAAAGCTTAGCAAAAGTTTCAACATGACCGATACTAATTTTACCCTTTAAATCATCTCTAAGGGTTGCATGAAAGTCTTCCATTAGCATTTGATCATTTCCCGCATACTCGGGACAAAAACGTGCCTTAGCGAGAAAGTTGGTTTTAAGAGTGTTTAGGTCCATAGACCCTTTACGCATGTTCCTTAACTCGTTGCGAAATTTGGAAAGATCCGCTTGCGTGCGATATTCAAGGAAAAACTCCTTCTTGAAATCCGCCCAAGATAACCCCACAAAAGCCGCATCACCCACCATATCAATCTTGCCATCGAGCCAATCTTTAGCATGGCCCCTTAACAGACTAGTAGCAAGCCTTGTTTTCTTTTCTGGAGGGCACTCGGTCGTGCGAAAACAACCTTCAACATCGGAAATCCAAGCCGCACTCTTCATGGGGTCGGGATCCCCGTGAAAGTGAAGAGGCTTAGTCGCCAAGAAGTTCTTGTAGCTAAACTCCAACTCGCCCACATTTTGAGGTCTAGGAAACCTCCTTTCAACTTCTTCTTTAACGGCATTAGTCATCCGTTCTAGAATCATATCGACAATTTGTTCCGAAACCGACTCTTCGAGAATTTGCTTAACCTTTCGAGAGAAAACCGAAACATAGTTTTCTAGAGCGGCCTCTATTTTGGTGGTCATCTCGTCCGTTTCCTCCACATGAGAAGGACCACCGTTGCCATTCGTATTTGTTCCGTTTCTCGTCTTCATTCTAAAGATTAAAAATGGATTAGACATCACCAACAATTTAATACACATATATACCTATGCATATGACCGCACACGCACCACATCTAGCTTGATACTTGTCGCACATCCTCGCTTGACTTGACTTGCAACCGTAATAGTGGTCGCGACTCACTATTACCCTCACATGCCGTGCCATGCTCAAACGTATCACAACCATCTCGCTCGATGTTCAAAACAATAACACACGATTTGTAATATCATATCATAGCATAGTTAGTCCACCTATGCATTAAAGAACTAATCAAAGCCTGCACCGACCCGTAGTCCTACAAGTCCCGCATATAATTCCACAACATAAAAGTCTAAGTCTAGGCGTCTATCTCAAGTCACCTAAATCCCTTAGACCATGCTCTGATACCACTTGTAATAACCCAACCCGTAATCCTTACGATAATTTTTTTTATACTATACAATTACACGCCAATTAAATATGTAACCCATTTCACGAGTTCTATTTAAAACGCACAACAATTAATTGTTTACAATAGGCACGAGGGCCACGAATAAAGTTTAGTACAAGTTTGACCCATTACAAATGATAGTTTATAAACCAAACGACGTTTCGAGCATGGTTTGGGACTAAACTACCCAAAACTAGGCCAACTTCCAAAAGCTCCAACATAACAACAACAAGGGACACCTAGTGCCCAACGACCCCCTTGCCCTTGTCCGCGCCTGCATCTAAAAAGATAAACAACGAGAGGGTAAGCTAACGCTTAGTGAATGCAATAATTATACACATACATATATAACCTACTTACATGCAATCACATAATCAATTACCTCATACACGCTAGCAATTTAAAAGACATACCAATGCAAGGCATAAAGCTAAATCTCCAAGACCACAAGCTAGCACAACGATAACATATATAACTCAAATATTGTGAAAACACCACACAACAAACACATAACCATGGTTAACCAATAATACAAGGAATGGTACTTCGAATTTCCCATTGGTGTTCCCAACAACCGTTAGTGCACAACAAATTATAACACTAACCCCGGAGTGGTATCGATCGCCCGAACTTTAAACCCACCCGTCACGTGTAATGTGGTATTGAACGCCCGAACTTTAAACCCACACTACATGTCCACATACATATATGACATGGCATCGAACGCCCGAACTTAAACCCATATCATATATTGACCCGATGTGGTATCGACCGCCCGAACTTAAACCCACATCAAATCTCGTACAAGTAAATACATTATATACACATATGCATAATCATTCCACTTACCTCAAGTCTCTTGTGAAAGCTAACCGAGCTTGCAACCCTTCAATGTAACGTACCTATTACATTATGTATTTATTAACATACAATCTAGTTAAATTAAATGCCAACCACTAACCCTTGAGCATTTAATGACCCGATTGCATTAAATGACTCAACTACCTCAAAACTGCCCATTAATGGTCACGCCTCGTCATAGATCATTTAAGGCTAGTGATTAGGGTCTATTAACATCAACTAACATAAACTTGGTGTATTTCATACTCATTTTACCCAATTAGTTCAACTTTGACTCATATGACCCATTTTGACACCTACACATTCAAACTTTGTCAAACATGACCTATTCACAATCTCAACAACATTTAACAAGTGTATTTAATGCTTACAACATCATTAACACTTACAAATTCAAACTTTGTCAAACATAACCTATTCACAATCTCAACAACATTTAACAAGTGTATTTAATGCTTACAACACCATTAACACTTACAAACCCCATTTCATTAGACCAAACCCTAGGTTATGGTAATTAGGGTTTCCTTTCAACAATCTAACCCAAAAACCACCCATTTAACCCTCAAATGGGTCACACGAGTTCCATATGAACCAAACCCTAGCTTAAACTAAATGAAACTCAAAACTTAGAGTTAGAACTTACCAAGACTATGAACGTGTAGCTAGAGATACGATGAACAACTTTAATTCTTGCTCCTAGGGTTGATTCACAACTCTTCACCTTCAAATCTCAAGATTAAACTTAGTGGGTTTTATGTTTTGGGAGGAATATGTGGAAGAAAATGGAAAAGAAAATGAGAAATGGAGGATAAGTGGTTGAGATTAAAGGCTCCAATCTGATCTATACATGAAAAGACCAAATTGCCCCTAAACCCTATTTAATTTGAGTGGAATTCGGAGTCTGAACTGCAGATGTGCCGCGGCGCGGCTCGTTTGTCGCGGCGCGACATAAAAAAGGAAAAACCACCCTTCTTAACTCAAGTTCTGATCTGGATTTGCTTTGATTGTCGCGTCGCGGCCCCATTCCTCGCGGCGCGGCATTGGCCTGTTCCTGGTCACTTCGAAAACAAATCATAAAACAAAGGTTCAAACACAAGCACAACAACTTTCACCCTTCCTATGCACGTCTAAACCTCGACCTTAAGTCTCACACGACTCGACGCCAAACACGACACATTCATACGCGTACACGCACGCATTTGAATATACCTATATATATATACACACATATACATATATGCACTTACACCAAACTAACACTTTAGTTCATTTAATCACATAACGAGTAAGTTATAAGCGTACTATTGATTAAGTACGTACCTTTAGACGCGCACGGGAAAACGGGGTGTTACATAACTCTAGTCAAAATTATTCAACCACAAGAACCCTAAAAGTCTCCAAAACATCAATTATCGCTAATACTAGTGATTATTCACCATCCTCAAGTCTTAAACATGGTTAAATCATTAACCAACCCAAAACTCGCCTCTAACACTTACAAACCCGAATCTTGGTGTTAATCTCCAATTAACAATTAAATGGGTTCCATCTATGAATCATACAATCGAAAGCCCCAAATTTGAATGATGAACACGAAAAGGAAATTCGGAGTTAGAGCTTACCACTAGTATCACCGTGTAGCTAAGAACGAGGAGAACAAACTTGCCAACTACACCAAAGATCAAAACCAGCTTCTTCCTTTCCAAAATCCCACTTGAATCACTTGAGGAATTTATGTTTTGAGAGGAAAATAGGAAAGAAAAGGAAAAGAAAATAAGAAAATGAAATGAATGGAATAGGTTAAAGCCTCAAATCTGGCTCAAACGTGAAATGACCAAATTGCCCTTGAACCTTATTTAATATTACAAGAATCTGGTGCCAGTTCGTGCAGTATGCCGCGCCGCAAAATTAATGGTCGCGCCGCGACCTTTCCCTGAGTCTGGTGCCTTCTTTACCACACTTTCTGATTTGAATTCTAGTTGATTGCCGCGCCGCGGCCTCAATTGTCGCGCCGCGACACACGGCGTGATCTGAGTCATTTTCTTGCATACAAGACCTCAACACCCGAACATGTCCCGAACCCTTCATACGCCTACCGTACATACACAATACACCTATAAATCATATACGGAGAAAACGGGGTGTTACAACTCTCCCCCACTTAATTTCGATCACGTCCTCGTGATCCTAGTCACGAACCCAACGGACCCACACTCAATGGTCCTCGAACATGCATTTCAAACCGACTTCTACCACAAATTCTCTAACCCGATGGTTAATCCAATGAAAAATTACACACTTGATCGCATCCTGAGACGTACAATACACGCAACAACCGAAGTCTACAACGATCCCTTAGACAATTCTTCTCAAAGAGTTACCCTTAACAGCTAAATCGTCACCCGCGATTTATCAAATTCCATAATTCCGAGCACTAGCACTAACTCAATCCCTCACATCGGGAAAAACTCAACAAATTTCGTACCGAGATTTCAACTCCTAGCGTACCATACCAAGTACATCGCTAGTAACAACCACAAACCAAGACAAGGTCAACCATCAACCGAAGAAGACCGAAATAAAGCGAATCCTTATGGATTACACTTAATACTAAACATCCCTTGTAGTGCGTAATACGACCAATACGCAACTACCGTAACATCATAATAAACGGTTAAGACCGATAACGCCCAAAACGACTATGGTAACGTTAATCCCAAGGTGTACAAAATCGACTATCGTCACACCCGTAGCAACATGTGAGCGAAACACGGCTATCGCATCACTAATCATACAACATGGTCCTCACGACCCCACCATCGGCGTATAAAACAACCGATAGTTCCCACAACATGGTCCTTACGACCCCACCATTGGTGTATCAAACAACCAATAGATCACACGACATGGTCCTTACGACCCCACCATCGGTGTATAAAACAACCGACAGATCACACAACCCGAAGGCTGGCCGAAAACACACGCGCCTTAGTGAATTCGAACTACACGCGACTCACTACCTTTACCACAACAACAATCGGGATTGGCCGAACTACACGCGCCTTAGTGAATCCGAACTACACGAGAGTCACTATCCAGGAGGAATGATCGAACTACACGAGTCATTTGTGAATCCGAACTACACGAGACTCACTCCTCAATACAATGACCGAAACCACACGAGTCATTTGTGAATCTGAACTACACGAGACTCACTTCCACAATAAGATGACCTAAACCACACGCGTCATCGTGAATCCGAAACCACACGCGATCTACTACCATGATGAAGTCAGCGGACTCGAAGATCATGCTTTACCAATCTCAACACCGGATGAAGTCAGTGGACCCCGTCAACGGTCATGCTTCACCGATATAACACCTCGCTCATGATGAAGTTAGCGGACCCCGAAGGTCATGCTCCACCAATCGCATACTCCCATGATGAAGTCAGCGGACCCTAAAGGTCATGCTTCATCAATCACCAATACCATGATGAAGTCAGCGGACTCCGAAAGTCATGCTTCATCAATCAACGCCCTTTTGGCCTCGAACGACGAGTAGCGTAACATCGCGCTCTGCTACGCCATAGTGAATCCTAACAGATACCACTAACCATTCACACACTCGAGCAAGAACCACCTATATCAAACATAGGTACAAAACAATAATTCTCTAGAAGAGAATCCGACACACACCTCCCTTAACCGAAGGATTTCACCTTGCTCACCAAACACGTCCATTATCTCTCAACGAGATTTACCACATTACCACTTCGGTGATAATTTAAATCCAAACCATAAGTACAATTTATTCGAAATTGTAATCTACCACAACTCGACCAAAACCAGGTCTCGACAACATTTTCTGGATCTACCAAAAGCATCATCCAAAATCTCACACTAAAACTTCCTCGTGCGGGAGTGTAACTCCCCCACTTGGAACTACGTCCCATATCCACAACTCGTACCACCGTACAATGCTACCAAAGGTAGACTTTACAAACGATTGGGCTCACACGACCCATCACCATATCTTGCTCCAATCTTGAGCACACGATGGATTTCAAACCATCCTTAAACACTTCGAACGAAAAGTGTACCATGATTTCACAAACCATACCCTCGCAATCATCCAATTGCTTTAGTTTGTTAAATTTCACCTTGTCACTCATGTACTTAAGGGTTTCACTTCGGTACCCTAAGTACAATGTAACTGCAACACAATCGGAGTCGAACACCACTCTAGTAGGTATAAAAGAGGCACCTAATGTCGCGTCACGTAGACTCCTTTACCAACATACATCGAGATTCAAAACATTCAATCTCAAGGGTTCCAACCACCCGACGAACCTCACGGTCCATCAATCTCAACACAAAAGCGAACACGCGCTTAACAACCGAACACCAAAACCCATTTCCATGGCTTGGTAGAACATTCCCCAAATACTAAGGAATGCTTGGTTGCACCAAGTCTTACACCCTTCGCCCGATAATCCAACGTCACCATAGGGTACTTCCATTAGGAATGTCACCCATAACAACCATATGCACAACACAAAGCATTTTACAACTCAAACTCAAACGGCACTTAATAAATACTCAAAGGGCATATTTATTAAAACGAAACGTACCTTAAAGTCTCCTTGCCGCACCCGTCCCCGCTAACTTAGGACCTTCCGACTTACGATGTCCTTTTTCTTGGCAATTGAAACACACCATACCATCACCCTTTGGTACCGAACATTCCCAAGACTTGTGAGCCCTCATGCCACATTTGTAACATCTAGATGCACTAGAATCCGGTATACCCATCCGCATACCATCCGTGCTCACACTCGGACCCTTAGTCCTCTTACTCGGAGCACCATATGAAACAACCCTTCTCTCACTTGAAGGTTCACCAATCTTTGATCGCGTATACGACTCGAAACCTCTAGCCACGGCGAATAATTCCGCAAACGATTTCGCGTGACCCTGGCTAATCTTATTCTTCAAGTCAGCAATCAAGGTTCGATAGAAATCTTGCATCAACAAATTATCATTCCCCAAATACTCTGGGCAAAAACGAGCCTTCGCCATAAAGGTCGTCTTGAGAGTATTCAAATCCATAGAACCCTGTTGCAAATTTCACAACTCATTACGCATTTCTGACAAATCGGCTGAAGTCCGGAACTCCTCGAAGAATTCCTTCTTAAACTCGTCCCACGATAACACCATAAATGGTTCACCACCGACAAGATCAATCTTACCATCCAACCAATCCTTTGCCCTACCCCGCAACAAACTAGTAGCGAGTCTCGTATTCTTCTCAGGAGGGCATTCAATAGTACGAAAACACCCTTCGACATCCGAGATCCAAGTTGTGCTTACCAAAGGATCCGGTTTCCCGTCATACATCGGGGGTTTAGTCCTCATGAAGCTCTTAAGACCACGCTCCATTTCACTACTACCCCAAAATTCGGAATACTTCCTATCCATTTCTTCTCGAAACGCACTCATTTGCTCCGCAACGGCGGCCACAACTCTAGAGTTAAACTCCTCATCATTCGTCTCGATCTCGTTTCGCGTCATCATTCTAAAGAATGCAAAACGATTAGTCCACAAACGTATAAACCACACGCACAACACTGCCCCATCTTGCTAAACATTCATCGTACATCACTTGTTAAACACGATTTGCACCCGTAATAAGGTTTGCAAGTCCTTATTAGGAATACACGCCGTATCAACTCGTTAGTACAACGACCGCCTCGCTCGATGATATAACCAACTCAACGACAATTCCACGCGATATAAACACACACAAGGGAATAGCATCACAACACAAGCCAAAAATCCTAGTTAGTCCACCTACAAACAAGGCACTAACTATAACCCGTTCTGACCCGTAATCCTACAAGTCCCGCAACAAATAAGCACACACAAAAGTCTAAGTCTAGGCACCTATCTCAAGTCGCCTAAATCCCTTAGACCATGCTCTGATACCACTTGAAACAACCCAACCCGTATTAAAACCGGCCCATAAAATTTTTTCCTTTTAATACGCTTTAAATAACACTTTAGGTCCCAATTGTATTTCCATAAACATCTTTAATACAATAGAAGGTTTAATAAACATTAAAACATTTAATACATTGATTAATTGTCCAAACGGACATACACGACCCGACTAGTTTAGTTTCCAACCAAAACCGAGCATGGTGATTTGGGACTACGCTACCCAAATCCTAATCGAATACAAAAGCAAGATCTTCTTAGCAACCTAGCCAAGATCTCTAATCCCCAAGCTTACCCGAGCCGCCAAGCATGCGATCCTATAAAAATAGCAACAACGAGAGGGTAAGCTAACACTTAGTGAATGATAATATACTACATACATATATATGTATAAACTGGACACGCCACACAAATATCAAATACCGCATACCGAAGCATCCATGTATAAGGCAACTACACTAAGCATACCGTATGATCTCTAAGCAGCAAGCTAAAGATATCAGCAAGTAAGTTCACCAATGACGATGTGAACAGCGCCAATAAGCTACACCCGGAGGGTTAGATACAACACAACATTACATTAATATAAATAACAATATATATACGACCAAGGTTAACCCTTTAACCCAATACCGAGAACCAAGTAACACAATGAAGATTGGCCGAACTACACGAGCCTTAGTAATCCGAAACTACACGAGATTACTATCTTCAAGACATCGAGGTTGGCCGAACTACACGAGCCTTAGTAATCCGAAACCACACAAGATTACTACCTCAATAAGATGACCGAACTACACGAGTCATCGTGAATCCGAACTACACGCGATTCACTTCTCAACATCAAAACCCACGGTCACGGGATTATAAATTCCACCACATCGGGGTCATCCACTTCACAACAATATCAACCTTTCGCCATTGGGGTTATAACATCCAAATCACAACCACGTGTGATAACGTACACACAAGCGTGTACCTCGCCAAAGGTGGTCAATCAAAATGCACAAACGTGCTAATTGGACTCATACAAAAGTTCATCAAATCCACCTATATGTGAAGTGAGCTCTATAGCCGAGAATCACTTCACCCGACCTGCACCCATCCTACACATACATATGTACATAGGATATTAACACTCACCTTGTCGCCTTGATGAATGCAACTGAATAATCCGCAACACACCAATGGAAAGTACCTATTCCATTATCACAAATTCAACAACACACTTAGATTGGATTTACAAACCAACCCAAATTGACACTTAGTGCAATTTCGACCAAAATGCACTTCCAAGTACAAACCGCGCCCAAACTAACCAATAATCACTAACACAAGTGATAATGGTCCTAATATGCCAATTAAACCAGAACACAAGTGTTAAACACTTATCATTCTCAAAATCGCCCAAAAACCCTAATTTTGACCCATAAGGTCAAAATCTCACCATTTACAAGTTTTGACACCAAAACATGTTTAACTCGGTTTTATACCTTAACTTAATCCATTTTAAGTTTATAAACCTCAACGAATTGACATTCGGGTCATAATCATCAACAAACCCTAATTTTGACTCTAGTCAAAATTAGTCAACCACATGAACCCTAAAAGTCTCCAAAACATCAATAATCGCTAATACTAGTGATTATACACCATCCTCAAGTCTTAAACATGGTTAAATCATTAACCAACCCAAAATCCGCCTCTAACACTTACAAACCCGAATCTTGGTGTTAATCTCCAATTAACAACTAAATGGGTTCCATCTATGAATCATACAATCGAAAGCCCCAAATTTGAATGATGAACATGAAAATGAATTTCGGAGTTAAAGCTTACCACTAGTATCACCGTGTAGCTAAGAACGAGGAGAACAAACTTGCCAACTACACCAAAGATCAAAACCCGCTTCTTCCTTTTCAAAATCCCACTTGAATCACTTGAGGAATTTATGTTTTGAGAGGAAAATAGGAAAGAAAAGGAAAAGAAAATAAGAAAATGAAATGAATGGATGAGGTTAAAGCCTCAAATCTATCTCAAATGTGAAATGACCAAATTGTCCTTGAACCTTATTTAATATTACAAGAATCTGGTGCCAGTTCGTGCAGTATGCCGCGCCGCGGCATTAATGGTCGCGCCGCGACCTTTGCCTGAGTCTGGTGCCTTCTTTACCACACTTTCTGATCTGAATTCTAGTTGATTGCCGCGCCGCGGCCTCATTTGTCGCACCGCGACACACGGCGTGATCTGAGTCATTTTCTTGCATACAAGACCGACATGAACCCTTCATACGCCTATCGTACATACACAATACACCTATAAATCATATACGGGGAAAACGGGGTGTTACAATATTAATATATATAATAATAACAATCAAAATTTACACAATTCAATAGGGTTAAGTTCCCCTATGAATAAAAAAAATCAACTAACATACTTCTGTTTATCATGATCATGATCACACACACGAGAAAAACTTCTCCTTTTTTAAGAAAAAGAAAAACTTCTAAGTGTCATTAATTACATTAAGCAATTGCATATTGACCTGTAAATTGTACGGGTTTAATGAGAAATATTTATGTAATATCTTTTTTTAAAGCTATTATTTTGTAACTAAGAAACTTTCATCAATAATTAAAGAACCTATCACTTTTATTTTTTTTAAAAGCAAGTAAAACTTTTTATTAATACCCATAATATTACAAGGCCCTATAATCTATACAATGATTTGCCACGTTTGGATGTAATTACATGAGATATAAACGGATTCATATATAATCGCTTGGTTGGGGATCACTTATCACCACGGCACTGGTAAAAACAAGCTGGAAAGTACCACCCATACAGTACCGCAATTGCGATGACAAAGTTGGAAGATACCTCCATTTAACCAAGTGAAAGCGGGAGCCTAGCCAAGAAAAAATATAAGAAATATACGAGAATATAAATTGATTGTGGGCTTAACATCGCCAATGTTTCCGGTTAGCCAATACCCGTTCTTGGGTGTTAGATGAAGTGTAGAAAGAGGGGTTAATGAGTCATTGGTGCCATTCGATTGATGATTTCTTCGACCTTTTTGTGATCCATGCGAAAGATTGAGTTTGAAAAAAACTAAAAAATTCTTTTTTAAAAAAACTAAAAACTTTTATGTGTCATCAATTACGTTTAACGAGTGTTATATATTGACCTGTAATTCTACGGGTTAAACAAGAAATATTTATGTAATGTCTCTTTTTTCAAAGTAAAAATTATTAATTAAGGATCTTTCATTAATAATGAAAGAACAATTGAAATCCAAAACACAAAAAAAGACCTGGTCAGGCTCGAAGCTAGATAATGAGAACATACATCATAACTAGCCAAGCAACACTGCATCCTAAAGCTCTCTAACCGAATGGCTCGTAACTCTTTGAATGAGTACTTGAATGATTCTGATGGAGTGATTTTGAATGGTTTAGTCAACAAATTGTTTGGTATATTTGAACTCAGATGTTTTGGTAGATGAGCAAACCATCCGTATTGATCATGAAATTCCGCGAGTTCTCCATTATTCCCATAGGTTGGTTGGAAAAATGGTTGATTTGTTTGGTTTGATAATTGAAATAAACTCGGTTTCCGTTGGAATTAGCTTTGCAAGGTTTAGAAAGCCCTGAAAATTTCTGGTGAAGAAGTTTGCTTCTCAACCATAGAAAAGGAATATTTTGATTGTGAACTATCTGGATTTGTACAATCAGTCATTTTAAACTTGTGTACCTATCGACACTATTGTTGGTTTCAAAAGTTTTTTAGTTTAAGCTATAAACTTCTTTTGTAGGTTCTCTATCGGAAATCTCTTTTAGATAAGCTAAAATACATCTCCGAGATTTGAGTTTTCAACATTGAAATTTTAGACACAAATTCAACTCTCTCATCCCATCCTTGAGTCCTTTGATGATAGGTGTGACAAATGCATTTAGTTCTCTGTACGTCTTGACTTGTCGTTGAAATTCATCTTATAGTGTACAGACTTTAGATTTGAACTATTTTTCTCGTAATTAGCTTTGATCAAGAAAAGAATTCAATTCTTCAATCTGAGCTCGTAAGTTGAAATTTTCAAAATCATGCTCATGTTTTTGTTCCGTGATCGGTGTTGTCAACCAACAAAGATAAACTTTGTCTCGATGTCATCGAATTGAATCGAACAAGAATTAATTAATCCCAAACGTATACGAACTTCAAAAAATTTCTTGAAAACTTTTCACGATATTCGTTAAATTCTTTTATTTAACTCTGTTAGTCCTTTCCATTAGAAAGTTAACTAAAATATTAACTATTGATTAACTGTTTAAAAATAATGGACTGATATGCTATTGGTTTGGACTTGACCTTGAAACACAAGATATGAATGGGAATTTAGGCCTTAAGCTAATAGTCACTCAACTTGGGCCTGATTACTTGAAAATCCATGAGATAAAACGCGTAGCATCTGCACTTTTTTGTTGTCTTTTCTACTTCCCCTATTGACGAACTAAAACCCTATTTTTTTTTCAAATCGCAAGAACCCTAATTGATGAATCATACGTTTCACTTCAGTCACTTGTTCAAAATCAGTCAGTCGTGTAAACTCACAAGTCACTCGTCTAATCACTCCTACGTTTCATTCCTGTAGAAATTCATGGTCAAACATATATCAATTCGTACATTTCAGCAACCAATCATATCACCCGTGTATTTAACCGTGTTCACTCGTGTGCTAACTCATGTGAAGATCAGTTATTTTTCTCGATGAAGATTCCGGCAAGATTATGAAGTTTCTGGTAAGTTTTCTGGCAAACTTGTAACTATTTAATTCTGATTGACTTAGGTTCTAAAAAAATACAGGAGCTTCCTGCACTAACCTAGAACGATTCCAGATGAATTTCAATAATATTAACACATCTAAATTACTAAATCAATTCGAGATCACACAATATTGCCAAAACGTAAACCAAAGATCAAAGTTGAGATTTCTGACATTTCAGATATTGAAATCTGTATGAGATGTGTTTGAAATGACTCGACTAACACTCATATATCACTTTCAGGACATGAAAAACACTTGATCGATTAATTAAAAATAAGTCAAAAACCACAAACACTTTGATCATGCAATCGATTGATCAAACATACAAAATTAGGAGCTCAAAATTTGTAGATACATTCAAGAGATGATTTAGGACCTTTTTATGTTTTTAGATTTTACTAAATTGCTCTGAAAAAATTCTCGATCAAAACAGTTGGATTTTTAGTCAAACCAAACGAATTCTGATTTTTTGCTTGAATTCAGTTGAATTAACACGAATCGATGAATCTGGATCAATGTAGACTAGCTACTTATGCTGAGATACTACATGTTTGTCATAAAATTCTTAATTCGTGTTAGATCAAGTTACAAGTTGTACTTATATACGTATGTATATGTATGAGGATGAAGATAGTATGATGAAGATCATGTGTAGATGTAGTAGCATGTAGTATTGAATCTGTTACAAGCACCAAGATTGGGAGGTTACAAGAGTTAGAGAGGATTAGAAGAGGTGTGTGGGTGTTTTGGTGTCATTGTGTGAAAGGCTTTTTGAGTCTAATTGAGATGAATGTATTTATCTCTCATACTTTCATCACTTACATCATCCAGTTAATCAACAATGCACATTATCTCTACTTATTATTTGTGACTTAACACCCCCATTATACCACCAAATGCAATTAGGAAACACATATTTAACTACACTAGAAGAGCAGACTCTTGATACAAGGTCTTCAACACTACTTGTTAGAATCTAAACAATAACCCTCTAGCACTCTAGTCGGCATCTTTTCTCACAAGTCATGAGAAGACCAGTTGAGGCTACACAAAAACTCAACTTCCCAATCATCACCACCCTAGTAAAAATATGGAATGATTCTTCGTACCAAGGATTTTTTTTCCAATATTAAAGTGCCATCATTTATGAGTTCGCGAAAAATCATACTTTAAGTTAATGTGTTTCGTACGACTATGAAACACCATATTCTTCTCAACACGAGCCGCACTTTGATTGTCACAGTATAAGACGAAATAGTCTTGTTTCTTGTCCAACTCACACAATAGTTCTTCAACCAAACAAGTTCTTTTGTAGCTTCAGCAACGACCATATACTCGACCTGGTTGGTCGAAAAAGAAACACTCTTTTGTAGTTTAGACCTCCAACTAATCGCCGTTTTTCCCACTATAAACATAAAACCCGTAGTGCTTATACCTGAATCATCAAATCCTCCCAAATTAGCATCCACGTAACCTTTAAGGATAACATTGCTGTTAAAGAATCAAAATCTCATACTAGAAGTTTCCTTCAAATAATGATACAACCACTTGACCGCTACCCAATGCTCTTTCCCCGGATTTGACATATAATGGCTTATAACTCCCATTTCATGGGTAATATCCGATCTCGTACAAACCATGACATTATAACACTAACCACAACAAATGAATATTGTACCTTATCCATATTCACCTTGTCTTCTTATGTATTAGGTGATTAACTCATCTATAATCTTGTCGTGCTACCCAAACGCATTGAGCGAGCCTTTGCTTTATCCATGTTAAACTTCTCAACAACTTTCTCAATATATTTAGGTTAAGACTAGTTTAGAATACCTTTCACACGATTTCGTACAATACTCATTTCAAGTATTTGCTTAGCATGTAACACCCCGTTTTCTCCGTATATGATTTATAGGTGTATTGTGTATGTACGATAGGCGTATGAAGGGTTCGGGACATGTTCGGGTGTTGAGGTCTTGTATGCAAGAAAATGACTCAGATCACGCCGTGTGTCGCGGCGCGACAAATGAGGTCGCGGCGCGGCAATCAACTAGAATTAAGATCAGAAAGTGCGGTAAAGAAGGCACCAGACTCAGGCAAAGGTCGCGGCGCGACCATTAATGCCGCGGCGCGGCATACTGCACGAACTGGCACCAGATTCTTGTAATATTAAATAAGGTTCAAGGGCAATTTGGTCATTTCACGTTTGAGCCAGATTTGAGGCTTTAACCTCATCCATTCATTTCATTTTCTTATTTTCCTTTCCTTTTCTTTCCTATTTTCCTCTCAAAACATAAATTCCTCAAGTGATTCAAGTGGGATTTTGGAAAGGAAGAAGCGGGTTTTGATCTTTGGCGTAGTTGGCAAGTTTGTTCTCCTCGTTCTTAGCTACACGGTGATACTAGTGGTAAGCTCTAACTCCGAATTTCATTTTCGTGTTCATCATTCAAATTTGGGGCTTTCGATTGTATGATTCATAGATGGAACCCATTTAGTTGTTAACTGGAGATTAACACCAAGATTCGGGTTTGTAAGTGTTAGAGGCGGGTTTTGGGTTGGTTAATGATTTAACCATGTTTAAGACTTGAGGATGGTGTATAATCATTAGTATTAGCGATTATTGATGTTTTGGAGACTTTTAGGGTTCTTGTTGTTGACAAATTTTGACTAGAGTCAAAATTAGGGTTTGTTGATGATTATGACCCGAATGTCGATTCGTTGAGGTTTATAAACTTAAAATGGATTAAGTTGAGGTATAAAACTGAGTTAAACATGTTTTGGTGTCAAAACTTGTAAATGGTGAGATTTTGACCTTATGGGTCAAAATTAGGGTTTATGGGCGATTTTGAGAACGATAAGTTTTTAACACTTGTGTTCGGGTTTAATTGGCATATTAGGACCATTATCACTTGTGTTAGTGATTATTGGTTAGTTTGGGCGCGGTTTGTACTTGGAAGTGCATTTGGGTCGAAATTGCACTAAGTGTCAATTTGGGTTGGTTTGTAAATCCAATCTAAGTGTGTTGTTGAATTTGTGATAATGGAATAGGTACTTTCCATTGGCGTGTTGCGGATTATTCGGTTGCATTCATCAAGGCGACAAGGTGAGTGTTAATATCCTATGTGCATATGTATGTGTAGGATGGGTGCGGGTCGGGTGAAGTGGTTCTCGGTTATAGAGCTCACTTCACATATAGGTGGATTTGATGGACTTATGTATAGGTCCAATTGGCACGGTTGTGCGTTTTGGTTGACCTCCTTTCGGCGAGGTGTACACTTGTGTGTACGTTATCACATATATTGTGATGTGGTTTTGGATAACCCCGATGTGGTGGATTTTATAATCCCGTGACCGTGGGTTTTGGTGTTGGAGAAGTGAATCGCGTGTAGTTCGGATTCATGATGACGCGTGTAGTTCGGTCATCTTATTGAGGTAGTAATCTCGTGTGGTTTCGGATTACTAAGGCTCGTGTAGTTCGGCCAACCTCGATGTCGTGAAGATAGTAATCTCGTGTGGTTTCGGATTACTAAGGCTCGTGTAGTTTGGCCAATCTTCATTGTGGTACTTGGTTCTCGGTATTGGGTTAAAGGGTTAACCTTGGTCGTATATATATTGTTATTTATATTAATGTAATGTTGTGTTGTAGCTAACCCTCCGGGTGTAGCTTATTGGCGCTGTTCACATCGTCGTTGGTGAACTTACTTGTTGATATCTTTAGCTTGTTGCTTAGAGATCGTACGGTACGCTTAGTGTAGTTGCCTTATACATGGATGCTTCGGTATGCGATATTTGATATTTGTGTGGCGTGTCCATTTTATAAATATATATGTATGTAGTATATTATCATTCACTAAGCGTTAGCTTACCCTCTCGTTGTTGCTATTTTTATAGGATCGCATGCTTGGCGGCTCGGGTAAGCTTGGGGATTAGAGATCTTGGCTAGGTTGCTAAGAAGATCTTGCTTTTGTATTCGATTAGGATTTGGGTAGCGTAGTCCTAAATCACCATGCTCGGTTTTGGTTGGAAACTAAACTAGTCGGGTCGTGTATGTCCGTTTGGACAATTAATCAATGTATTAAATGTTTTAAGGTTTATTAAACCTTCTATTGTATTAAAGATGTTTATGGAAACACAATTGAGACCTAAAGTGTTATTTAAAGCGTATTAAAAGGAAAAATTTTTATGGGCCGGTTTTAATACGGGTTGGGTTGTTTCATAGCAGCACCTAGATATTTCATCTCGAACTCAAGAGATAACAATCTCTTCAAGTTGTTGATCTCAGATTTTTCGAAACCTGCAAGTAACATTTCATTAACATATGAAAATAATATGATAATAAAGGATTTGAATTTCTTCAAGTAACAACAATGATCCATATCACATTTAGTGATACCTCTCTTCATAAAATCATTGAACTTCAAGTACCATTATTGAGGTGCTTGCTTCAAGCCATACAGACTTTTCGTACCTTATAAACCCACTTCTCTTTACCATTTACCTTAAAGCCCTCTAACTACACCATATAAATCTTTTAATCAAAATCTCTATGTAAGAATGCAGTCTTCACATCAAGCTGCTCAAGTTGTAAGCTCTCGGCAACGAGCATACAAAGTACTAACCTAATAGTTGTCATCTTCACGATCGGTGAAAATATCTTGTTATAGTCACGATCGGTTAGACTTGGTGGTTGAAATTCCTAACAGTCCCAATTTATTGGGACCAAAAGGATCCTGCCTCTACACACAAGGTGTACATGGACACTAGTCTTGGATACTAAATTGTGTACAAACCCATCTTAATCACTAAATTATCTGAATAAGCTCCGTTTCAAATTCGACCGCTCAAGGAACGACTCTAGGTCATATTTTCCCTTGCCAATCCATAGGATGGAATAATAGATTTAGGCCCATTAAAATATAAATTTAAACTCTGTTGATAAGTTCGTACCGACACCTTGTGACCTAACGACACCGCATAAATAAACCCTCGTTAGAAGTTACTAGTTTACCGTAGTTAGGTTAGATATTATTAAAAATTTTAAAATGAACTTCCTTATTAGTAAACCTTTATGATGGTTTAACCTACTTAGACCGCTAAGAACTCTTTCAATACATCTTTTCTTCTATTCGAGATCATACATTGTACCCATCCAACGAGATCCACACTTACCTGTCGATAGTTCAACGATGGCCGCACTCACTCGCTAACATCACTAAACCCTCATTAGAAGGATGAGGTGGACCGATACTCTATCCAGAGGTTAACAGAGCATCTTTTGTGCTTAGGCATATCATCATACAACTCTTTCAGAACCATTGCCAATTCCACGGCTTACCAAATGACAATCCGAACTCTCACTTAGATAGATTCCTCTCCTTATCCAACTCATATAAGCAAAATGGGGTTGAACAAGATATAGTTCTTCTGTATCTGTTCCCTTATTCCTTAACTCCTCATGCAAAAACCTGGTTCGAGGGTATTGGGGGAGAATGTGGGTTAACATGAGATTATGCTTAGTGACTATACTAATCTTCACCCATAACAACAAGTGTTTTAATGATGACATATGCACAAAACTAAATATGATGGTAGACATCTTGACATAAATAAACAAGTTCACTAATCCACACTTACTCTAGCAAAGGACCAAAAACCAAATAAAGCTAAAAAACAAAAAACGTAAACTACATAGTTAGGACCACGGTCGACCGCAGTCAGACCGTGGAGATGTGCACTTAGATTTACGAAACCTGAGATGCACGGTCGAATCCACGGCTGACCGTAGATCGACCGCAGAAACCTACTGTTCGGTTTTTGATCGAAAAATGTTTGACCACTTCCGGGCATCTATAATTCATGAAACCTGTTCAACGGAGTTTTGGTCACTAGAACACTAATCTTGGTTAATCACCCCTAATGACACCTTAATGACGATTAAGCCTTGATTAATGAAAAACACCTAAGTTTTTTATGAAAACATGTACATCTAAAATTTACCTAGACATTCTTAGGATGGTCACCAAGTCCTAACCAAGAGTTGCTCTTTCCTTGTACATGTGTTGAACATTAATGTATGCATATACATTAATCTTGCAAATGTTACTATGCAAGTAAAACTTACATAGTCTTAGTTTAAGGCTATGTTATCACTATGTACTTATTTTAAGATTACTTAGTGATCTCTTGCTAGTCATTACATGTATATTACTTGACTACTTGCTATTAGTACATGTATATTATTTGACTATGTGTCAAGTGCTAAATGATATGTAGCTATTTAATATGTCTATGTATGAATCATGTCTTGCTATCTGTTACAAGTTGGATTTCACCAACTAGTATTTGGACTACTTCATTATATACTTATGTTACTTTGATAATATTTGAAATGTCATAATCTAGTAAACTTGAAAAATAATAAAACATTAATACATATAGGTTTGTATAAATCCAAAATTAAGTTTATGAATAAGTTTAAACTTGACTACCTTGATGTCTTGCAACATGCTTAATTGTTATTACTTGCTTAATTTGTCAAGACAACATTACCATACTTAATTAATTACAAACAAGTTTAAATTTGAATACTAGCATGCTTTGTGATTAAAGTAGATTTGTGTCATCAATGACATGTTGACTAACCAATAGAGATTTAGCAAATGTGTTAATTACAAATAAAGGATTATGACAAAACTGAGATTGCCTCAAATGATTATCATGACTTGCATCCAAGAATGTTAGACTTTCCACTTTGAGCACGATAACTCACTATCAAGGCAATACATCCAAAGTAAATGGACAATTAATGCATATAGTACTTGTATAAGTTGTTGGGTATCTTTTCGCAGGTGATAAATGAAGTAAAGTGTTTAAGGAGTGATGTCCAAAACTGATTCAAACGGCTATACAACGGATATATATTTTGGACTAGAACACGTGCGGTCGACCCACGGTCGACCATGGGTCCAGCCGCAAACAGGGCTGACTTTTTATCCCTCCATATAAATAGCAAGACTTGGAGAACTTTGAAGACTTGGACCTCTTGCATGCTACAACTCAAAATTATCAGAGAATCACAAGAACAAAACATTGATACATATGTTTGTGATTAGCAAGAGAAGTTTTATAATCTCATAGATTATAAAAGGGGTGTTTGTAAACTTACTTTTAAATTCTAATCTTTGTAAGTTTGCATAATGATGTAATAATTCTTAGAATTGTATTAGGATTATCATCACTAGAAAAGGGTTAGTCTTTGTACTTTGTAATTAGAAGCATATGCTAGCTTAGCTATCTTCTTTGTTAAAGGGAACTAGGAAGTTAATTAAACTTAGTGGAGTTTAATGCTTGTCCAAGTTGAAGACAAGTTGATCTAAGTTGGAGGCAATCTTTCAAAGGGATAGAAGGATTAGGTTTATTGTCTAAGGAGAAGTACAAGGGTTGTAAATCGGATCTCCGCTAGATTTGGAGATAGGTGCTTAGTGAAGCAAGAAATTCCGATTAGTGAATCGTGGAGTGGATTAAGGTGGATTAGTTAACATCCACCCGAACCACTATAAATCCTTTTGTTTATGCTCTTTTTTTTACATTCGGCACTATTACGAACATAAATACACCACACATTGGTTTGAGTTGATTAAGGTGATCAAGTATTGTTCTAATATTATTGATCATCGAAAAAGTTTAAAAAATCGTATTAAGTAACTATTCACCCCCTCTAGTTACTTACAATTGGTATCACAGCGGTTGCTCGTACATTTGCTCTAGAAATGTTTTTGATTGAGTCAAAAATCAATTTAGGCAAAAACCCGAGTCTAACGTTCTTGGGATCGACTCAAACGATGGTATACCTTGAAAGATTGGCTAATGAAGTACCAATCTTTAATAGAAAGAATTTCAATGTGTGGAAAAGAAGATTCGAGATCTATGTCAAATCAAAAGACTATGACATATGGAGAATCATCAAGGAATGTGACATTGTTTCTCAAGAATCTTCAAATACGGTGAATTCAACATTTCAAAATAGTGAAGTAGTGAACAAAGTGCAAAAGCAAATTGATGCTATATCACTATTTAATAGAGTTCTTCCTAGTGAAGAAAGGGTTATAATGTTTTCATACGAAAGTGCAAAGAAATGTTGGGATTCACTATGTCCTCAAGTGGAAGAAGCCTCGAGGTGGTCAAGGAATAATGGGTTTGAAGAAAAGGTAACAAGACTTAAAGGTCTTAATGAGAATTGGTTGGTTGAGCAAGATGGAGATGAAGATGAAGACGTATGTCTCATGGGTTCAAGATACTCTCCAAGTCAAGATGCTCGTAGTGAGGATGAGTGAAATGTCCCGTTCTTATTGATTAAAAACGTTCCATATTAATTGATTTCGTTGTGAGGTTTTGACCTCTATATGAGACATTTTTCAAAGACTGCATTCATTTTAAAATAAACCATAACCTTTATTTCATCAATAAAGGTTTAAAAAGCTTTACGTAGATTATCAAATAATGATAATCTAAAATATCCTGTTTACACACGACTATATTACATAATGGTTTACAATACAAATATGTTACAACGAAATAAGTTTCTTGAATGTAGTTTTTACACAATATCATACAAGCGTGGACTCCAAATAAACATGCTTAAAACGTCAACAAAAAAATGTTGGTGAGTTATAGGTTTAACCTATATATATCAAATCGTAACAATAGACTACAAGATTTCATATTTCAATTTACATCCCATACATAGAGATAAAAATCATTCATATGGTGAACACCTGGTAACCGACATTAACAAGATGCATATATATAAATATCCCCATCATTCTGGGACACCCTTCGGATGTGATATATATTTCGAAGTACTAAAGCATCCGGTACTTTGGATGGGGTTTTTTAGGCTCAATAGATCTATCTTTAGGATTCGTGTCAATTAGGGTGTCTGTTCCCTAATTCTTAGATTACCAGACTTAATAAAAAGGGGCATATTCGATTTCGATAATTCAACCATAGAATGTAGTTTCACGTACTTGTGTCTATTTTGTAAATCATTTATAAAACCTGCATGTATTCTCATCCCAAAAATATTAGATTTTAAAAGTGGGACTATAACTCACTTTCACAGATTTTTACTTCGTCGGGAAGTAAGACTTGGCCACTGGTCGATTCACGAACCTATAACAAATATGTACATATATATTAAAGTATGGTCAAAATATATTTACAACACTTTTAATACATTTTGATGTTTTAAGTTCATTAAGTCAGCTGTCCTCGTTAGTAACCTACAACTAGTTGTCCAAAGTTAGATGTACAGAAAAAAATTGATATATATTATCTTGAATCAATCTACGACCCAGTGTATACACGTCTCAGGCTAGATCACAACTCAAAGTATATATATTTTTAGAATCAACCACAACCCTGTATAGCTAACTCCCACATTACTGCATATAGAGTGTCTATGGTTGTTCCAAATAATATATACACATGGGTCGATATGATATGTCAAAACATTTGCATACGTGTGTATGGTATCCCAAGATTACATAATACATTAGAATACACGTATAATACAATATAAGTTAGCTAGGATATGATTAATATAGATTTGTTACCAATTTTCACGTAGCTACAACAAGAAAAATTATCCAATCTTGTTTTACCCATAACTTCTTCGTTTTAAATCCGTTTTGAGTGAATCAAATTGCTATGGTTTCATATTGAACTCTATTTTATGAATCTTAACAGAGAAAGTATAGGTTTATAGTTGGAAATATAAGTTACAAGTCGTTTTTGTAAGAGGTAGTCATTTCAGTCGAAAGAAGGACGTCTTGATGACCATTTTGAAAAACATACTTCCACTTTGAGTTTAACCATGATTTTTGGATATAGTTTCATGTTCATAAGAAAAATCATTTTCCCAGAAGAACAACTTTTAAATCAAAGTTTATCATAGTTTTTAATTAACTAACTCAAAACAGCCCGAGGTGTTACTACGACGGTGTAAATCCGGTTTTACGGTGTTTTTCGTGTTTCCAGGTTTTAAATCATTAAGTTAGCATATCATATAGATATAGAACATGTGTTTAGTTGATTTTAAAAGTCAAGTTAGAAGGATTAACTTTTGTTTGCGAACAAGTTTAGAATTAAATAAACTATGTTCTAGTGATTACAAGTTTAAACCTTCGAATAAGATAGCTTTATATGTATGAATCGAATGATGTTATGAACATCATTACTACCTCAAGTTTTCTGGATAAAGCTATTAGAAATGTGAAAAATGGATCTAGCTTCAAAGGATCCTTGGATGGCTTGAAAGTTCTTGAAGCAGAATCATGACACGAAAACAGTTCAAGTAAGATTTTCACTCGAAATAAGATTGTTATAGTTATAGAAATTGAATCAAAGTTTGAATATGAGTATTACCTTGTATTAGAAAGATATCTTACTGTAAATAAGAAAGATTTCTTGAGGTTTTATGATCACTCTACAAGATTGGAAGTAAGCTAGCAAACTTGGAAGTATTCTTGATTTTATGAAACTAGAACTTGTAGAATTTATGAAGAACACTTAGAACTTGAGGATAGAACTTGAGAGAGATCAATTAGATGAAGAAAATTGAAGAATGAAAGTGTTTGTAGGTGTTTTTGGTCGTTGGTGTATGGATTAGATATAAAGGATATGTAATTTTGTTTTCATGTAAATAAGTCATGAATGATTACTCATATTTTTGTAATTTTATGAGATATTTCATGCTTGTTGCCAAATGATGGTTCCCACATATGTTAGGTGACTCACATGGGCTGCTAAGAGCTGATCATTGGAGTGTATATACCAATAGTACATACATCTAAAAGCTGTGTATTGTACGAGTACGAATACGGGTGCATACGAGTAGAATTGTTGATGAAACTGAACGAGGATGTAATTGTAAGCATTTTTCTTAAGTAGAAGTATTTTGATAAGTGTATTGAAGTCTTTCAAAAGTGTATGAATACATATTAAAACACTACATGTATATACATTTTAACTGAGTCGTTAAGTCATCGTTAGTTGTTACATGTAAGTGTTGTTTTGAAACCTTTAGGTTAACGATCTTGTTAAATGTTGTTAACCCAATGTATATAATATCAAATGAGATTTTAAATTATTATATATCATGATATTATGATGTACGAATATCTCTTAATATGATATATATACATTAAATGTCGTTACAACGATAATCGTTACATATATGTCTCGTTTCAAAATCATTAAGTTAGTAGTCTTGTTTTTACATATGTAGTTCATTATTAATATACTTAATGATATGTTTACTTATCATAATATCATGTTAACTATATATATAACCATATATATGTCATCATATAGTTTTTACAAGTTTTAACGTTCGTGAATCACCGGTCAACTTGGGTGGTCAATTGTCTATATGAAACCTATTTCAATTAATCAAGTCTTAACAAGTTTAATTGCTTAACATGTTGGAAACACTTAATCATGTAAATAACAATTTCATTTAATATATATATATAAACATGGAAAAGTTCGGGTCACTACAGTACCTACCAGTTAAATAAATTTCGTCCCGAAATTTTAAGCAGTTGGAGGTGTTGACGTATCTTCTGGAAATAAATGCGGGTATTTCTTCTTCATCTGATCTTCTCATTCCCAGGTGAACTCGTGTCCTCTACGAGCATTCCATCGAACCTTAATAATTGGTATCTTGTTTTGCTTAAGTCTTTTAACCTCACGATCCATTATTTCGACGGGTTCTTCGATGAATTGAAGTTTTTCGTTGATTTGGATTTCATCTAACGGAATAGTGAGATCTTCATTAGCAAAACATTTCTTCAAATTCGAGAAGTGGAAAGTGTTATGTACAGCCGCGAGTTGTTGAGGTAACTCAAGTCGGTAAGCTACTGGTCCGACACGATCAATAATCTTGAATGCTCCGATATACCTTGGATTTAATTTCCCTCGTTTACCAAATCGAACAATGCCTTTCCCAGGTGCAACTTTAAGCATTACCATCTCTCCAATTTCAAATTCTATATCTTTTCTTTTAATGTCAGCGTAGCTCTTTTGTCGACTTTGGGCGGTTTTCAACCGTTGTTGAATTTGGATGATCTTCTCGGTAGTTTCTTGTATTATCTCCGGACCCGTAATCTGTCTATCCCCCACTTCACTCCAACAAATCGGAGACCTGCACTTTCTACCATAAAGTGCTTCAAACGGCGCCATCTCAATGCTTGAATGGTAGCTGTTGTTGTAGGAAAATTCTGCTAACGGTAGATGCCGATCCCAACTGTTTCCGAAATCAATAACACATGCTCGTAGCATGTCTTCAAGCGTTTGTATCATCCTTTCGCTCTGCCCATCAGTTTGTGGATGATAGGCAGTACTCATGTCTAGACGAGTTCCTAATGCTTGCTGTAATGTCTGCCAGAATCTTGAAATAAATCTGCCATCCCTATCAAAGATAATAGAGATTGGTATTCCATGTCTGGAGACGACTTCCTTCAAATACAGTCGTGCTAACTTCTCCATCTTGTCATCTTCTCTTATTGGCAGGAAGTGTGCTGATTTGGTGAGACGATCAACTATTACCCAAATAGTATCAAAACCACTTGCAGTCCTTGGCAATTTAGTGATGAAATCCATGGTAATGTTTTCCCATTTCCATTCCGGGATTTCGGATTGTTGAAGTAGACCTGATGGTTTCTGATGCTCAGCTTTGACCTTAGAACACGTCAAACATTCTCCTACGTATTTAGCAACATCGTCTTTCTTACCCGGCCACCAAAAATGTTTCTTGAGATCCTTATACATCTTTCCCGTTCCAGGATGTATTGAGTATCTGGTTTTATTAGCTTCTCTAAGTACCATTTCTCTCATATCTCCAAATTTTGGTACCCAAATCCTTTCAGCCATATACCGGGTTCCGTCTTCCCGAATATTAAGATGCTTCTCCGATCCTTTGGGTATTTCATCCTTTAAATTTCCCTCTTTTAAAACTCCTTGTTACGCCTCCTTTATTTGAGTAGTAAGGTTATTGTGAATCATTATATTCATAGATTTTACTCGAATGGGTTCTCTGTCCTTCCTGCTCAAGGCGTCGGCTACCACATTTGCCTTCCCCGGGTGGTAACGAATCTCAAAGTCGTAATCATTCAACAATTCAATCCACCTACGCTGCCTCATATTCAATTATTTCTGATTAAATATGTGTTGAAGACTTTTGTGGTCAGTATATATAATACTTTTGACCCCATATAAGTAGTGCCTCCAAGTCTTTAATGCAAAAACAACCGCGCCTAATTCCAAATCATGCGTCGTATAATTTTGTTCGTGAATCTTCAATTGTCTAGACGCATAAGCAATCACCTTCGTTCGTTGCATTAATACACAACCGAGACCTTGCTTTGATGCGTCATAATAAATCACAAAATCATTATTCCCTTCAGGCAATGACAATATAGGTGCCGTAGTTAGCTTTTTCTTCAATAACTGAAACGCTTTCTCTTGTTCATCCTTCCATTCAAATTTCTTCCCTTTATGCGTTAATGCAGTCAAGGGTTTTGCTATTCTGGAAAAGTCTTGGATGAACCTTCTGTAGTAACCAGCTAGTCCTAAAAACTGGCGTATGTGTTTCGGAGTTTTCGGGGTTTCCCACTTTTCAACAGTTTCTATCTTTGCCGGATCCACCTTAATACCTTCTTTGTTCACTATGTGACCGAGGAATTGAACTTCTTCCAACCAAAATGCACACTTTGAAAACTTAGCGTACAATTCTTCCTTCCTCAATACTTCTAACACCTTTCTCAAATGTTCACCGTGTTCTTGGTCATTCTTTGAGTAAATAAGTATGTCATCAATGAAAACAATGACAAACTTGTCAAGGTATGGTCCACACACTCGGTTCATAAGGTCTATGAACACAGCTGGTGCATTAGTTAAACCAAATGGCATGACCATAAACTCGTAATGACTGTAGCGTGTTCTAAAAGCAGTCTTTGGAATATCATCTTCTTTCACCCGCATTTGATGATACCGGGAACGTAAGTCAATCTTTGAATAAACAAACGAGCCTTGTAGTTGATCAAATAAGTCATCGATTCTCGGTAGTGGGTAGCGGTTCTTGATGGTGAGTTTGTTCAACTCTCGGTAGTCGATACACAACCTGAATGTACCATCTTTCTTCTTGACAAACAAAACAGGAGCTCCCCACGGTGATGTGCTTGGTCGAATGAAACCACGCTCTAAAAGTTCTTGTAATTGGCTTTGCAGTTCTTTCATCTCGCTGGGTGCGAGTCTGTAAGGAGCATGAGCTATTGGTGCAGCTCCTGGTACAAGATCTATTTGAAATTCAACGGATCATTGTGGGGGTAATCCCGGTAATTCTTTCAGAAATACATCAGGAAATTCTTTTGCGACGGGAACATCATTGATGCTCTTTTTTTCAGTTTGTACTTTCTCGACGTGTGCTAGAACAGCATAGCAACCTTTTCTTATTAGTTTTTGTGCCTTCAAATTACTAATAAGATGTAGTTTCGTGTTGTCCTTTTCTCCGTACACCATTAAGGGTTTTCCTTTTTCTCGTATAATGCGAATTGCATTTTTGTAACAAACGATCTCTGCTTTCACTTCTTTCAACCAGTCCATACCAATTATCACATCAAAACTCTCTAACTCTACTGGTATCAAGTCAATCTTAAATGTTTCGCTAACCAGTTTAATTTCTCGATTCCGGCATATATTATCTGCTGAAATTAATTTACCATTTGCTAATTCGAGTAAAAATTTACTATCCAAAGGCGTCAATGGACAAGTTAATTTAGCACAAAAATCTCTACTCATATAGCTTCTATCCGCACCCGAATCAAATAAAATGTAAACAGATTTATTGTCAATAAGAAACATACCCGTAACAAGCTCCGGGTCTTCCTGTGCCTCTGCCGCATTAATATTGAAAACTCTTCCGCTGCCTTATCCATTCGTGTTCTCCTGGTTCGGGAAATTTCTAATAATGTGGCCCGGTTATCCACATTTATAACAAACTACATTGGCATAACTTGCTCCAACACTACTTGCTCCACCATTACTCGTTCCGACACCATTTGTTCCTTTCGTTCTGTTAACCCCTGGTCCGTAGACCTCACACTTCGCCGCGCTATGACCATTTCTTTTACACTTGTTGCAAAATTTGGTGCAGAACCCCGAGTGATACTTTTCACACCTTTGGCATAGCTGCTTTTGATTGTTGTTGTTGTTGTTGCAGTTATTATTGTTGTTGGGATGATTGTTGTAGTTGTTGTTGTTGTAGTTGTTGTTGTTGTTGTTGGGCCATTTGTTGTAGTTGCGATTGATGTTGCAATTGTTAGAATAGTTGTTGTGATTATTGTTTTAATTGCTGTTGTTGTATTGCTGATTCTTATCACCGTTTTCCTCCCACTTTCTTTTGACTTGCTTCACATTGGCCTCTTCACAGTATGTTCCTTAATTCTTTCTTCAATCTGGTTCACTAGTTTGTGAGCCATTCTACATGCCTGTTGTATGGAGGCGGGCTCGTGTGAACTTATATCTTCTTGGATTCTTTCCGGTAATCCTTTCACAAACGCGTCGATCTTCTCTTCCTCATCTTCGAACGCTCCCGGACACAATAGGCACAATTCTGTGAATTGTCTTTCGTACGTGGTAATATCAAATCCTTGGGTTTGTAACCCTCTAAGTTCTGTCTTGAGCTTATTAACCTCGGTTCTGGGACGATACTTCTCGTTCATCAAGTGCTTGAATGCTGACCACGGTAGTGCGTAAGCATCATCTTGTCCCACTTGCTCTAGATAGGTATTCCACCATGTTAACGCAGAACCTGTGAAGGTATGCGTAGCATACTTCACTTTGTCCTCTTCAGTACACTTACTTATGGCAAACACCGATTCGACCTTCTCGGTCCACCGTTTCAATCCGATCGGTCCTTCGGTTCCATCAAATTACAAAGTTTTGCAGGCAGTGAATTCTTTGTAGGTGCATCCTACACGATTTCCTGTACTGCTAGATCCAAGGTTATTGTTGGTATGTAGCGTAGCCTGTACTGCGGCTATGTTTGAAGCAAGAAAGGCACGAAATTCCTCTTCGCTCATATCAAGGTGTGTCGAGTAGTCGGTGCCATTTCCTTCAAAATAGTCAAATGAAACGAGTTAATCATATAGAATATCAAGAGTAGTCAATAGTATTTCGTAGCGTAATATGAACTTATTTATAAAAGCTCTTTCTTCATATTAGCATTTTATACTCTTTAATTCGGGTAGTACCTACCCGTTAAGTTCATACGTAGTAGCTAACATACCATTTCAACTACTACAATTCTATATGAAAAACTAATCACAAAAACAAAACAAAAAAAATATATCATATTCAAGCCTTTATACAATAACTTGCAAACTTACAATACTGCTATTTTACATATAGCATGAAATATAGCACATAAAACTTTGATACAAAGTAGTTGCGAAGATAATTCTAGTTAATAAATAAGGCGTTCCACAAAGGCAATAAAGACACGTAATTCATACGTCCAGAAACAAGTCATGCATTCTGGTTTTACTAATACCACTTCCCATCCTTGGTTTTGTGGAACATAACCGTTGTGACCGATAGTAAGACAATGTGTTGTAACTTCGTCAAAAGGATGAAGGTTACGTAATGACCAACAGTCTCGTAATAACCTAAAAACCTCATTTCTTACCCCAATTACCGACTCCGTCACTTGTGGGAACGTTTTGTTTAATAGTTGTAGCCCAATGTTCTTGTTCTCACTTTGGTGAGAAGCTAACATTACTAACCCGTAAGCATAACATGCTTCTTTATGTTGCATGTTAGCCACTTTTTCTAAATCACGAAGTCCTATATTCGGATATATCGAGTCAAAATAATTTCTTAACCCGTTGCGTAAAATAGCATTTGGGTTCCCCGCAATATATGCGTCAAAGTAAACACATCGTAACTTATGAATTTTCCAATGTGATATCCCCCATCTTTCGAACGAAAGCCTTTTATAAACCAAGGCATTCTTGGAACGTTCTTCGAATGTCTTACAAACTGATCTCGCCTTAAATAGTTGTGCCGAGGAATTCTGACCGACTCTAGACAAGATTTCATCAATCATGTCTCCGGGTAGGTCTCTTAAAATATTGGGTTGTCTATCCATTTTGTGTTTTTATACTGTAAAATAGACAAGAGTTAGATTCATAAAATAAATACTTATTAATACAAGCAATTTTTACATATATCATAAAGCATAAGCACACTATATTACATATATTACACCACACGAATACAACTATCTTATTCCGACTCGCTCGTTTCTTCTTCTTCGGTTTTGGTTCGTTTTGCTAAGTTTCTAGGGATATATGATGTTCCCCTAATACGAGCCGTCGTTTTCCACATTGGTTTAGAAAAACCTAGTGGTTTAGAGGTTCCTGGGTTATTGTCACAACTTAAGAAATACGGGTGTTAACGATACATATAAAGTTCATCGGGTTTGGAATCAAATTTCTCTATTTTATGCCCTTTCCTTTATTGTTCTCTTTTGCCTTATTAAATTGTGTTAGGGTAATTTCTATAACATCATCGGAATCCTTGTCGGGATCCGATTCATCGGAGAATTGGTAATCCTCCCAATACTTTGCTTCCTTGGCGGAAACACCATTGACCATAATTAACTTTGGTCGGTTGGTTGAGGATTTTCTTCTAGTTAACCGCTTTATTATTTTCCCCACTGGTTCTATTTCTTCTTCTGGTTCCGATTCTTCTTCCGGTTCCGATTCTGCTTCCGGTTCCTCTTCGGGAACTTGTGAATCAGTCCACGAATCATTCCAATTTACATTTGACTCTTCATTATTATTAGGTGAGTCAATGGGACTTGTTCTAGAGGTAGACATCTATCACATAATATCAAACGCGTTAAGAGATTAATATATCACATAATATTCACATGTTAAAAATATATAGTTTCCAACAAAATTTGTTAAGCAATCATTTTTCAAGTAAACACGGTCGAAGTCCAGACTCACTAATGCATCCTAACAAACTCGATAAGACACACTAATGCAAAATTCTGGTTCTCTAAGACCAACGCTCAGATACCAACTGAAATGTCCCGTTCTTATTGATTAAAAACGTTCCATATTAATTGATTTCGTTGCGAGGTTTTGACCTCTATATGAGACGTTTTTCAAAGACTGCATTCATTTTAAAACAAACCATAACCTTTATTTCATCAATAAAGGTTTAAAAAGCTTTACGTAGATTATCAAATAATGATAATCTAAAATATCCTGTTTACACACGACTATTACATAATGGTTTACAATACAAATATGTTACAACGAAATAAGTTTCTTGAATGCAGTTTTTACACAATATCATACAAGCATGGACTCCAAATCTTGTCCTTATTTAAGTATGCGACAGCGGAAGCTCTTATAATCACCTGAGAATAAACATGCTTAAAACGTCAACAAAAAAATGATGGTTAGTTATAGGTTTAACCTATATATATCAAATCGTAACAATAGACCACAAGATTTCATATTTCAATATACATCCCATACATAGAGATAAAAATCATTCATATGGTGAACACATGGTAACCGACATTAACAAGATGCATATATATGAATATCCCCATCATTCCGGGACACCCTTCGGATATGATATAAATTTCGAAGTACTAAAGCATCCGGTACTTTGGATGGGGTTTGTTAGGCCCAATAGATCTATCTTTAAGATTCGCGTCAATTAGGGTGTATGTTCCCTAATTCTTAGATTACCAGACTTAATAAAAAGGGGCATATTCGATTTCGATAATTCAACCATAGAATGTAGTTTCACGTACTTGTGTCTATTTTGCAAATCATTTATAAAACCTGCATGTATTCTCATCCCAAAAATATTAGATTTTAAAAGTGGGACTTTAACTCACTTTCACAGATTTTTACTTCGTCGGGAAGTAAGACTTGGCCACTGGTCGATTCACGAACCTATAACAAATATGTACATATATATCAAAGTATGGTCAAAATATATTTACAACACTTTTAATACATTTTGATGTTTTAAGTTCATTAAGTCAGCTGTCCTCGTTAGTAACCTACAACTAGTTGTCCAAAGTTAGATGTACAGAAAAAATTGATATATATTATCTTGAATCAATCCACGACCCAGTGTATACACGTCTCAGGCTAGATCACAACTCAAAGTATATATATTTTTAGAATCAACCTCAACCCTGTATAGCTAACTCCCACATTACTGCATATAGAGTGTCTATGGTTGTTCCAAATAATATATACACATGGGTCGATATGATATGTCAAAACATTTGCATACGTGTCTATGGTATCCCAAGATTACATAATATATTAGAATACGTGTATAATACAATATAAGTTAGCTAGGATATAATTAATATAGATTTGTTACCAATTTTCACGTAGCTACAACAAGAAAAATTATCCAATCTTGTTTTACCCATAACTTCTTCGTTTTAAATCCATTTTGAGTGAATCAAATTGCTATGGTTTCATATTGAACTCTATTTTATGAATCTTAATAGAAAAAGTATAGGTTTATAGTCGGAAATATAAGTTACAAGTCATTTTTGAAAGAGGTAGTCATTTCAGTCGAAAGAACGACGTCTTGATGACCATTTTGAAAAACATACTTCCACTTTGAGTTTAACCATAATTTTTGGATATAGTTTCATGTTCATAAGAAAAATCATTTTCCCTGAAGAACAACTTTTAAATCAAAGTTTATCATAGTTTTTAATTAACTAACCCAAAACAGCCCGCGGTGTTACTACGACGGCGTAAATCCGGTTTTACGGTGTTTTTCGTGTTTCCAGGTTTTAAATCATTAAGTTAGCATATCATATAGATATAGAACATGTGTTTAGTTGATTTTAAAAGTCAAGTTAGAAGGATTAACTTTTGTTTGCGAACAAGTTTAGAATTAAATAAACTATGTTCTAGTGATTACAAGTTTAAACCTTCGAATAAGATAGCTTTATATGTATGAATCGAATGATGTTATGAACATCATTACTACCTCAAGTTTTCTGGATAAAGCTATTGGAAATGTGAAAAATGGATCTAGCTTCAAAGGATCCTTGGATGGCTTGAAAGTTCTTGAAGCAGAATCATGACACGAAAACAGTTCAAGTAAGATTTTCACTCGAAATAAGATTGTTATAGTTATAGAAATTGAATCAAAGTTTGAATATGAGTATTACCTTGTATTATAAAGATATATTACTGTAAATAAGAAAGATTTCTTGAGGTTGGATGATCACTCTACAAGATTGGAAGTAAGCTAGCAAACTTGGAAGTATTCTTGATTTTATGAAACTAGAACTTGTAGAATTTATGAAGAACACTTAGAACTTGAGGATAGAACTTGAGAGAGATCAATTAGATGAAGAAAATTGAAGAATGAAAGTGTTTGTAGGTGGTTTTGGTCGTTGGTGTATGGATTAGATATAAAGGATATGTAATTTTGTTTTTATGTAAATAAGTCATGAATGATTACTCATATTTTTGTAATTTTATGAGATATTTCATGCTAGTTGCCAAATGATGGTTCCCACATGTGTTAGGTGACTCACATGGGCTGATAAGAGCTGATCATTGGAGTGTATATACCAATAGTACATACATCTAAAAGCTGTGTATTGTACGAGTACGAATACGGGTGCATACGAGTAGAATTGTTGATGAAACTGAACGAGGATGTAATTGTAAGTATTTTTGTTAAGTAGAAGTATTTTGATAAGTGTATTGAAGTCTTTCAAAAGTGTATGAATACATATTAAAACACTACATGTATATACATTTTAACTGCGTCGTTAAGTCATCGTTAGTTGTTACATGTAAGTGTTGTTTTGAAACCTTTAGGTTAACGATCTTGTTAAATGTTGTTAACCCAATGTATATAATATCAAATGAGATTTTAAATTATTATATTATCATGATATTATGATGTACGAATATCTCTTAATATGATATATATACATTAAATGTCATTACAACGATAATCGTTACATATATGTCTCGTTTCAAAATCATTAAGTTAGTAGTCTTGTTTTTACATATGTAGTTCATTATTAATATACTTAATGATATGTTCACTTATCATAATATCATATTAACTATATATATATAACCATATATATGTCATCATATAGTTTTTACAAGTTTTAACGTTTGTGAATCACCGGTCAACTTGGGTGGTCATTTGTCTATATGAAACCTATTTCAATTAATCAAGTCTTAACAAGTTTGATTGCTTAACATGTTGGAAAAACTTAATCATGTAAATAAAAATTTCATTTAATATATATATATATATATATATATATATATATATATATATATATATATATATATATATATATATATATATATATATATATATATATATAAACATGGAAAAGTTCGGGTCACTACAATGAGGTTGATTCGTGCTATCAAGGAGAAGAAGGCGAAAGCTCAAGTTCAAAGCGATGAGGTACATGTATTCTATCCTTCTAATTATGAAGATTTGCTAGATGAGTACAAAGCAGTAAAATTTGTGTATACTAGAAGTTGTGACAAAGTAAAATTGTTGGAAAAGGAATTGCAAAAGGTAAATCAACTCAACAAAATTTTAAATGATGTAAAAAATTATTTGAAAAGATCTTTAAATTACAAAAATTGTTTTAAAGACAAAATTGTTTTGAAAACTAATCACAATTCTAGTAAACACAAACAATATACTCTAAGTCCAAGGTCAATTATCAAGAAAGTTGAAAACCTAGGAAGGGTAAACAAATCTAGCAAGTCTATAGGAGGGATAAGTCAAAGGTTGGGTAATCATAGAATAAATGAGAATCAATGATCAAACTTTAAGAAAAGATGATAGTGTATTTAAAACTTAATGTGTTTTATGTTAATGTATCATTATTTCAAAAATTGCACATCCTCTAAATGATTAAAAGGATTTCTCAATAAGATTATGCTTAACTTAGGAATGAATGTTTGCTTGACTGAATTGCATGCTAGTTGTAGGACAATGTGCCTTATTTATATAATATATGTGTAACTATATATAAATATACATACATGCCTACATACATGTCATTGATGTTGAAACATCGGTTGAATGTGATCATACAATGTTAAGCAAAGAAAACTTGTTCTCAAGTATTCTATAGAAACGACAAAATCACCAAAACGCAATCGATGTGAAGAACTGGACAAGAAATCTACTATTCCTTGTTGCACGGTCAACCCACGGCGAACCTCAGGATCAACAACAGAAAATAACCATAGTCAATAATACGATCGACCGCAGTTCGACCGTACGGGTACAGACGGGTCTTTTAACCTTGTTCTAAGCCTCATTCCATATTTTATTCAAATTCATTTTTATTTCCCGTCTCCTCCACGACTCAAGATCTTCAACCGTACACCATCGAATCTACTTCTTCTAATCCTTAATCTTCAATCTTGGTAAGATTCATCCATGAATTCTCCTTGCTCAATTGTGTTAGTATGATAAATTCTTCAAACATTGCTTTACAAAACCCTAATTCAAAATTCTCACTCAAATTGATGCTAATAAACAAATGTGCTCATGAAATCCTAAAAAACCTTTGAAATCATGATTAACATTGCGTCAATTTAAGACTTTGAATTCTGAGGTTCATCATACAACTACATTAGGTTTTCATAAATTCATTGTTCACATGATTCGAACACATTGTTACTAATGAAGAGTAATAATGTAGAAATTGGTAACATCAAAACACATGTGTTGATGAAAATCAAGTTTACAATTGTATTGATGAAAATCGAATTTGCAAAACACGAATCCGTGTGAATATTGTGAAAACCATTAATAATCTAAAGTGCAAACGCATCATCACAAAAAGAGGGTGAAAATGTGAAGAATGTTAACATCAAAACACTAAGTATTGATGATAACTAAGTTTGCAAATCATTGTGTTATATGGATATCATGAAAACACATGTTCATATATTTGCAAACACACTCTTACCAAAAGAGGGTAAGAATGTGAAGAGAGTTAACACTAGAACATACATATGTTAGCTAAGTTTGCAAAACATTAATTACACAATTGAGTCATTTGTACGTTTACTTTGATTTAAATTAAAGTGCTGTTGTACAGGAAAATAACAAGCAAAGGAAAGGGAATCTATAATCCTCCTCAAAACACAAAAGGATCTGTGTATAATCGAGAATTCATAAGCACCCGGAAAATTGCTGAATGAAGGATGATTAAAACTGAAGAATTTCCTGAAGTGGTTTATGCATTCTCAAACTTGGGGTGGGATGTGTTCCTTAATCTAGAAGGACCCATATACACCTCTTTGGTGCGTGAATTCTATGCCACCTTCACATTTGAAGAAGGAGTAATCTCATTCAGATTCGGCAACCAATGATGTACATTTTTACTTGAAGACTTTGGAAGAATATTGGAAGCCCTACTGACGGAAAATGTTTCTTCCACACATGACACAGTTTTGCCTATATTCCATCCTTTATAAATGTCAACAAAGCAATTAAGAAAATGTGTTTAAAGAATGTGTTGAGAAGTGAGTTACTTGAGCAAGGGGTTCTTAGGAGACACTTGCGCCAAAAATATGACATTTGGAAAAAAGTGATCGATTTCAACATCTAATGTAAACTGAGAAATCACTCAAATGTTCATGCCATTCAAATTGCTCTTCTCAGGTGTCTAGAAAAGGGAGAACGTTTTAACATAGCTTATCTTATGGCAACAAGAATGAGCGACGTTCCCAAGGATAGTTCTAGAGCACTTCCGTATGGGATGCATCTCAACAAGTTATTTAACTACCTTGAGATTACCCATTATGATCAACCCCCTCCATCTCTTCAGCCACGTAGCAGAAGTACAATCACAAAAATGGGGTACGAGTCAGAAGGACACGTTGAAGATGATGATTCTGATATAATCGAGCAAGTGTATGAAGATATAGTGAATGCTCATGTCAACTTAGACAACATATCAGACAGTGATGAGGAAGAAATCTTGGAAGAATCAAAAGATCCATTCTATGGTTTAGACCCCGATTTAAAAATGGAGAAAATTTACTTGAATCAACTCAAGAGGGAAAGGTACCAATCCAAGATCAAGAAGTTGATAAAGAAGGTTATGAAAGTTATATCATGCTAAAGGAATGATGATGTAAGCTATTCAAGGCACGTTGGGAAGGGAAGCCAAAAATGCAATAGTAGAATCATGATTTTTAATGATGTAATGACTAATTGTTTCTTTAAACAATAAGTGGCTTGTCTTAGGAAATTATTTTTATTTGAATGAGTGATTTAAAAAATTTAATAGATAGTGTGTGGTCAACCCCACGGTCGACCGCAGTCTGGACCGCAGACCATCTGTCATTTTTCGTCTTTTTCTTTGGAGAACTAATTTAATGCATAATAAATTTTTGTAACAAAGATTTGTGTGCATTCAGTAGGCCGAATCATAATGAACATAATATATCATTCTTAACTATGATTCATTTTCTTAAAAGTTTCAATTACTTCAAAAAGGAAAAATGATTGAATGACTCTTTCCTTTATAAAGAAGGTATCAACATGCAAGTTCTTCACAATTCTATCAATCACAATGAATCATTCAAACAAATCACCCAATGATCATTTTCTAATCGACTTAACCTCGTCGGATCCTATTCATTCGACAATCTTTCTTTGTCTTCTCCCGAAGATGTTAAGAATTTAGTTAACCAAAATAAGCTATTGGTTAGCTCACGACCAATAGCTAAAGGTAGCCAAGTCATAGTTGACCACTTCCCTGAATTTCTCATCGAAAACTTCGCAATAATTCAATACGGATGCATTCTTAACTCTTAATGGTCCCGTTCACTCTACCATCATTCGCGAGATTTACGCCAACTATGAACTAACCCCTACAAATAAAATCAAATTTTGTTTCTTTCATAGGGAATACTCAATGACTCTTCAAGAGTTTGGAAAGATAATGCATGTTCCCTGTGAAGGTGTTGAATTCTTTAACCATAGCCCAAACCTTAATCGTCTTCCCATTATTTTGTCAAAAGGAGACATCGTGCGAACCTTTTGCCAACCTCCCATCAACCACATCTCAATTCAAAATGAGGGTCTTCAAGCTTACCATCTTGCACCCAACTATGACCTCTGGTTACAAGTCATAAGCAAGAATGTGTATTATAAAGCCAAAAGTCTCTTTACTCAAATACATGCTAGTGAAGCCGCTCTCCTATGGTGTCTCAAGCACCATATTCCTGTCAATATGGCATTCTTTATGGCAAGTAGGATGAATGGACTTGTGCATGATGATTCTCTTCCTCTTCCGTATGGAGCTCATCTCACTAAGCTCTTTAGGTACTTGAAAGTTCAAGCGCTACACTTTGACGGTCTAACCACCTCTCCAATCAATTATGATTCGGTTAGACCATTCAATGAAGTCACGGAGGATGAAAACACACCGGCATGGAGCACAGCCGGGTTTGAAGAAAGCATGGAAGAAGATCAGTTCATCTCCCTTTGATCACCAATCTAACGGGCTGTGCTTCATCGTAAGAATCAACAAACCCACAAGCTCCTAAGAAAGTTCTTAGAAAAATTCACTTGTGGGGGAAGCACTTCGCATCCTTATGATCGACCCTAAAACAACCTCAATGTATTTCTCATACACATCTCATGTGAGATATTACGCATGTTGTCTTCGAATGTTGTTCTAAATAAGAGCATTTGCTCTATGTGTGTTTCTTTATTTGTTCACACCGTATTTGGTGCTTATGTGTGCACTTTTTCTTAGGAATGAATAAAATTGTGTGTTTTTATGTGTTGTGGTTGTCATATTTTTCCACCATGTACAATTCAAAGGGGAGCATTTGTCTTAGGGCGAGCTTAGTTCGAGGGGAGCTAACCTTTTTGTTTCAACAAAAGGGGGAGAAAGTTGGATAAGTGATGTTAACACGTGTATGTATTTATAGAGAAATGTCCACCATCACTTATGTGTGTGTCATCATCAAAAGGGGGAGAATGTTGGGGGAGAATGTGGGTTAACATGGGATTATGCTTAGTGACTATACTAATCTTAACTCATAAAAATAAGTGTTTTGATGATGACATATGCACATAGCTAAAGATGATGGTAGACATATTGACATAAATAAACAAGTTCACTAATCCACACTTACTCTAGCAAAGGACTAAAACCAAATAAAGCTTAAACCGGAAAATGTAAACTACACGGTTAGGACCACGGTCGCCCGCAGGTCAGATCGTGGAGATGTGCACTCAGATTTACGAAACCTGATATGTACGGTTGACTCTACGGCTGACTGTGGATTGACCGCAGAAACCTACTGTCCGGTTTTTGATCAAAAAATGTTTGACCACTTTCGAGCATCTATAATTCATGAAACCTGTTCAAACATGCTTAGGATAGTTGCCTTCTTCATTTCCAAAGGATTTTTGGTCACTAGAACACTAATCTTGCTTAATCACGTCGAATGACACCTTAATGACGATTAAACATTGATTAAGGAAAAAAAACATAAGTGTTTTAGGAAAACATGTACATCTAAAATGTATCTAGACATTCTTAGGATGGTCACCAAGTCCCAACCAAGTGTTTCTCTTTCCTTGTACATGTGTTGGACATTAATGTATGCTTATACATTAATCTTGCAAATGTCACTTTGCAAGTAAAACTTACATAGTCTTAGTTTAAGGCTATGTTATCACTATGTGCTTAATTTTAAGATTACTTAGTGATCTCTTGCTAGTCATTACATGTATATTACTTGACTACTTGCTATTAGTACATGTGTATTATTTGACTATGTGTTAAGTGCTAAATGATATGTAGTTATTTAATATGTGTATGTATGAACCATGTCTTGATATGTGTTACAAGTTGGATTTCACCAACTAGTATTTGGACTACTTCATTATATACTTATGTTACTTGGATAATATTTGAAATGTCATAATCTAGTAAACTTGAAAAACAATAAAAAATTAATATATATAGGTTTGTATAAATCTAAAATTAAGTTTATGAATAAGTTTAAACTTGATTAACTTGATGTCTTGCAACATGCTTAATTGTTATTACTTGCTTAATTTGTCAAGACATCATTACCATACTTAATTAATTACAAACAAGTTTAAATTTGAATACTAGCATGCTTTGTGATTAAAGTAGGTTTGTGTCATCAATGACATGTTGACTAACTAATAGAGATTCAGCAAATGTGTTAATTATAAATAAAGGATTATTACAAAACTGATATTGCCTCAAATGATTATCATGACTTGCAACCAAGAATGTTAGACTTTCCACTTTGAGCACGATAACTCACTATCAAGGCAATACATCCAAGGTAAATGAATTAATGCATATAGTACTTGTATAGGTTGTTGGGTATCTTTTTGCAGGTGTTAAATGAAGTAAAGTGTTTAAGGAGTGATGTCCAAAACTGATTCAAACGGCTATACAACGGATATATATTTTGGACCGGAACACGTGCGGTCGACCCACGGTCGACCATGGGTCCAGCCGCAGACAGTGCTGACTTTTTATCTCTCCATATAAATAGCAAGACTTGGAGAACTTTGAAGACTTGGACCTCTTGCATGCTACAACTCAAAATTATCAGAGAATCACAAGAACAAAACATTCATACATATGTTTGTGATTAGCAAGAGAAGTTTTATAATCTCATAGATTATAAAAGGGGTGTTTGTAAACTTACTTTTAAATTCTAATCTTTGTAAGTTTGCATAGTGATGTAATAATTCTTAGAAATTGTCTTAGGATTATCATCACTAGAAAAGGGTGAGTCTTTGTACTTTGTAATTAGAAGCATATGCTAGCTTAGCTATCTTCTTCCTTAAAGGTAACTAGGGAGTTGATTAATCTCATTGGAGATTAATAATTGTCCAAGTTGAAGACAAGTTGATCTAAGTTGGAGGTAATCTTTCAAAGGGATAGAAGGATTAGGTTTGTTGTCTAAGGAGAAGTAAAAGACAGGTAAATTGGATCTCCACCGGATTTGGAGAAAGGTGCTTAGTGAAGCAAGAAATCCCGATTAGTGAATCGGAGAGTAGATTAAGGTGGATTAGTTAACATCCACCCGAACCACTATAAATCCTTGTGTTTATGCTCTTTATTTTATAATCCGCACTATTACGAACATAAACACAGTACACATTGTTTGAGTTGATTATGGTGATCAAGTATTGTTCTAATCTTATTGATCATCGAAAAAGTTTTAAAAAACGTATTAAGTAACTATTCACCCCCCTCTAGTTACTTAAAGAGGGGTTAAAACCAAATTCTATCACCTTATGGGAGGAAATGGCAACAACTTTCTTAATCAAGTAATTTTCCCCATCAAAACAAAGCAGACTTAGGAATGATATTGTAAACTTTCAACAAGCATACGATGAATCACTCTGCACTGCATGGGAAATATTCAAACATTTGCTTCGAAGATGCCCGGACCATCGTCTTGAGAGCTCTGTTCAAATTTTGATCTTCTACAAAGGTCTGAATCGGAACAACAAGTCGACTCTTAATGCTGTTTCTCAGGGTAACTTCATGAACTTCACTGCTAACGAGGCCTGTAGATTGATCGAGGAGATGACTATGAACCATCGCGATCGGAACACAGAAGAGCACATTTCATCAGCAAACCGCTTTCCTCCCCCAATCCTATTGAAAATAAAACCATTAAATTTCTCTTGAACCAAATAGAAAACCTCACCAAAGAAGTCGGAGAGCTAAAGAAACTCCCGTAACATGTGTCTCAAGTGCAATTATGCCAGAATTATACTGACCCACATCCGGCCAAGGTATACGAGGCTGAATGTGAGGACTATGTTGTCTACTCCAATAAGATCTTAGCTCATCCGCACAACCAACCTACCAAACCTACTACCCCACCAGAGACAAGTCAAGACTATGTCCTACTACGAATCTTTAACATGATCACAGCAAGATAAGAAGCAGCTGACTTAGTCATGACTGATCACTTGAGTAGTCTTGAAAATCAAATAAGCCAGCTAAATCAACGTCTCGATTCTCTAGGTTCTCCTAAATATGACTCAAAGGTGTCACATAGCCAACCACCAGTTTCTTCTAAGGAGAAGAAACTAACTAATACATGTTCGATAGTAGTCATCGAGTCATCACCTAAACCTACTAGGAAAGCACCCATTCCATTCCTAGGCCGTCTCAAGCAAAGACATAACAAGATAAAATCTTTCAAGCTTGACAGTAAATTTATGAATACTGTGTCTAAAAATCCTCATAGTAAGAAATATTTTAGGAAAATCCTATCAACCAAGGATAAGGTACCCGAAGTACCCAATGTCCCCCTGAACGCGGATTGTTCAGCCATTCTCTTAAATATTCTTCCTGAATCACTAGGGGATAACGGACGATTTACGATTGCTTGTTCTATCTACTAATCTGGTACTATCTATACTCATGCTGACCTTCGTGCGAGCATCAATCTCATGCCCTACTCACTGTTCTGGAGACTCGACATTGGAAATCTTAACCCTACTAAAATGAGCATCCAACTAGCTGAAAAATCCACTAGATATCCTAAGGGAATAGCTGAGAACGTCATGGTTAAGGTCGAAAAATTCCTTTTTCCAACCAACTTTGTGGTTATAGATTTTAAAGAAGACGTGAAAACCCCTATCATATTAGGAAGGACTTTCATGAGTACAGCCAAAACGATCGTTAATATTTATTCACGGACTATCACCTTGAGTTCCCGTGGAGAAGAGGTCACTTTCACGACCGACGAGTCTGTATGCCCTTCTGAACAGAGAAATAAATACCATCTCCAATAGGAAAGTCACCTTTTATTCTGAAAATGAAGAGAAGAATATAGAAGTAGATGAAAAGAAGAATTGTCCCTCCACACCAACCCAATCTTCACTCCCACCTTATTTTGATCTTTTAATGACTGAAGAGGATTTTGTTTTAGAAGAACTCTCTGAACCAATTATACTTAAAGCTCCTGACCAGAGTGACGAGGAGGTGGATGAAAAAATTGAAATGAAGAGCTCGGATGAGAAGAAAGAGATGGATGATTCTAGCACTAAAGTAGTTGTTAATGTTGTTACCATATTGGAGACATCAATGGACATCGTCCCATGTCCATCCTTAGAGTACAACATTACGACCAACCTGAAGTCACAAAGAAGAAAGACGGGTTTTGCATCAAGGCTACCCTATAAACCATCACTCAAATACATAATGACACACATCATGGAGTGATGAGGACCCCTTTGACCATCCTGTTCCAATAAAGGATGTAAAAGAAGTTGATAGCTTTGTTATACCTCAAGTTAAAAAAAGTATTCACTTCAAACCACCTTCTCCTCTCATTAGACATACCTTATCTATGTCCACTTCAATCCCATTGGTATGTTCCAATATTACCTCTTGTGTCTACTAAAGGATACAAGGTAGCAGCCTAGATTTCCTGAGAAATATGGCTAGAGTCAGGCTCGTGACTCGAACAAAAACAGTCGCTTCTCGGGAGGCAACCCGTGTGTTTATTTTTCTATAGCTTTAGTAGTAGTTAAATTAGGATAATTAGTTTGATTAAAGAAGTGAAAAGTGAAACTTAAAATTAAATTTTCAAAGTTTCTTAGGACGAATTCACTACTCCGACTTGTCTTGGGCTTAAGTGAATTAATTGCTACATTATTTCAAAAGTCTTAAAATTAAAGGCAGTCAATACTTTAAGTGTGGGATTAAGCTTTTTAGTCATACACTGAATTGTTGAATTTTCAAGGACCTAATTTTGAAACCCTCAAGTTTTCAAATAACCTTTTTATCAAAACTCAAATCAGTGAGTCTATGGTCTATGTAGTGACCCGAACTTTTCCATGATTATTTATTAAATGAAATTGATATTTACATGATTAAATGTTTCCAACATGTTAAGCAATCAAACTTGTTAAGACTTGATTATTTGAAATGAGTTTCATGTAGACAATTGACCACCCAGTTTGCCTGATGATTCACGAACGTCATAACTTGTGATAATTATATAATCGTTTTATTTTTTTATGATGTAAGTTTTTATTTTATATATATATATATATATATATATATATATATATATATATATATATATATATATATATATAAAAGAAGAAATACAATTAAATCAAAGATGTACAAGTAAAACACTATTTGCTACAGTAAAACACAATTTGCTACAGTAAAACACTATTTGCTACAGTAAATTTTCACTTTGCTGCAGTGAAATACTATTTGCTACATTAAATACTATTTGCTACAGTAACTATTTGCTACAGTAAACACATTTTACTCGTATTCAATCCGTATTCGTACTCCTACAATACCCAGCCTCTAGACGTATATACTATTGGTATATACACTTCAATGAGCTCTTAGCAGCCTTAATGAGTCACCTAAATATGTAAGAACCATCAGTTAGCAACTAGCATGAAATATCTAACAAAAATACAAACTAATGGAACCTTATATTCAAGGGTAGGATCACGTTTTTCTTCACCAACCATAACACTTTCATTTTTCAACTTTCATGCATCAAACTTATCTCTCTCTTGTTCTCTCTTGATGTTCTAAGTGTTCTCCATCACCTTCATCAAAATCTAGCTCAATCTAGCTCATAAATCCTAACCTAGATCAACTTACAAAACAACTACTCAAGAACACACCAAAAACACTTTCAAGTTTACTAGCTTACTTCCAATCTTGCAAATCCATTTCAAGTGATCATCTAATATCAAGAAATCTTTCTTATTTATAGTAAGATATCTTTCTAATTTAAGGTAATACTCATATTCAAACTTTGATTCAATTTCTATAACTATAACGATCTTATTTCAAGTGGAAATCTTACTTGAACTTGTTTTCGTGTCATGATTCTGCTTCAAGAACTTTCAAGCCATCCAAGGCTCCTTTGAAGCTAGATCTATATTTCTCGTTTCTAGTATTTTTAACTACTAAAATTAAGGTAGTATTGATGTTCATAACATCATTCAATTCATACATATAAAACCATCTTATTCGAAGATTTAAACTTGTAATCACTAGAACATAGTTTAGTTAATTCTATACTTGTTCGAAAATAAAGTTAAGCCCTATAACTTGACTTTTAAAATCAACTAAACACATTTTCTATATCTATGTGATATGCTAACTTAATGATTCAAAACCTAGAAACACGATGAACACCGTAAAACCGGACATACGCCGTCGTAGTGAAACCGGGGGCTGTTTTGGGTTAGAAAAATAAAAACTATCTTAATCTTTGAATTGGAAGTTTGTTTTCTGTAAAAATGATATTTCATATGAACATGATACTATGTTCAAAAATCATGGTTAAACTCAAAGTGGAAGTATGTTTTTCAAAATGGTCATCAAGATGTCGTTCTTTCGACGGAAATGACTACCTCTTTAGTAAATGACTTCTAACCTGTATTTCCGACTATAAACTTATACTTTTTCTGTTTAGTTTCATAAATTACTGTTCATTATGAAACCTTAGCAACTTGAATCACTCAAAACGGATTTAAAATGAAGAAATTATGGGTAAAACAAAGTTGGAAAATTTTACTTGTTGTAGCTACGAAAATTTTACAACAAATCTACACTAATCATATCCTAGCTAACTTATATTGTATTATACATGTATTCTAACATATATTATGTAATCTTGGGATACCATAGACACGTATACAATGTTTTGACATATCATATCGACCCATCTATATATATTATTTGGAACAACCATAGACACTCAATATGCTGTAATGTTCGAGTTCGCTATACAGGGTTGAGGTTGATTCCAAAAATATATATACTTTGAGTTGTGATCTAGAATGAGACGTGTATACACTGGGTCATGGATTGATTCAAGATAATATATATTGATTTATTTCTGAACATCTAGCTGTGGACAACTAGTTGTAGGTTACTAACGAGGACTGCTAACTTATCAAACTTAAATCATAAACACGTAATAAAAAATGTTATGAATATATTTCAATCATACTTTGATATATATGTACACATTTGTTATAGGTTCGTGAATCGACCAGTGGCCAAGTCTTATTTCCAACGAAGGAAAAATCTGTGAAAGTGAGTTATAGTCCCATTTTTAAAATCTAATATTTCTGGGATGAGAATACATGTAGTTTTATAAATGTTTTACGAAATAGACACAAGTAATCGAAACTACATTCTATGGTTGGATTATCTAAATCGAATATGCCCCTTTTAGCTTGGTAACCTACGAATTAGGGAACTGTACCCCTAATTGACGCGAATCCTAAAGATAGATCTATGGGCCTAACAAACCCCATCCGAGGTACGGATGCTTTAGTACTTCGATTTTTTTACAGACGAGAGGATTCTGTTATACAGACAAGAGGATTCTGTTTTGGGGATATTCTATATGCATCTTGTTAATGTCGGTTACCAGGTGTTCATCATACGAATGATTTTACCTTAATGCAGACGAGAGGATTCTGCTTGAGGATTATGTTTATAAAATGAAATCTTGTGGCCTATTATTATTACAATTTGATATATATATATATATATATATATATATATATATATATATATATATATATATATATATATATATATATATATATATATATATATATATATATATATATATATATATATATATATATATATATATATATATATATATATATATATATATATATATATATATATATATAGATTAAACCTATAACTCGCCAACATTTTGTTGACGTTTTAAGCATGTTTATTCTCAGGTGATTATTAAGAGCTTCCGCTGTTGCATGCTAAATCTAGGATAAGAATTGGAGTCAGCATGCTTGTATAATATTGTTTAAAAACTGCATTCAAAGACTTAAGTTATTGTGTAATATTATTGTAAACCATTATGTAATGGTCGAGTGAAAACGCTATATTTTAGATTATCATAATTTGATAATCTTCGTAATGTTTTAAACCGTTATCGATAAAATAAAGGTTATGGTTTGTTTTAAAAACGAATGCAGTCTTTGAAAAACGTCTCATATAGAGGTCAAAACCTCGCAACGAAACCAATTAATATGAAACGTTTATAATTGATATGAACGGGACATTTCAGTTGGTATCCGAGCGTTGGTCTTAGAGAACCAGAAATTTGCATTAGTGTGTCTTATCGAGTTCGTTAGGATGCATTAGTGAGTCTGGACTTCGACCGTGTTTACTTGAAAAATGATTGCTTAACATTTTTTTTGTTGGAAACTATATATTGTTAACATGTAAATATTATGTGATATATTAATCTCTTAACGTGTTTGATATTGTGTGATAGATGTCTACCTCTAGTACAAATCCCATCGACTCACCTAATAATAATGAAGAGTCGAATATATATTGGGAAGATTCACAAATTCTCGAAGAGGAACCGGAAGAGGAGGAACCGGAAGAAGAGAAATCGGAAGAGGAGGAACTGGAAGAAGAGGAACCGGAAGAAGAGATTCCGGAGGGGAAATATTAGGAACCACAAAAAAACAGATAAATAAAAGAAAATCCTCAACCAATGGACCAAAGTTAATAATGGTCAATGGTGTTTCCGCCAAGGAAGCAAAATATTGGGAAAATTTCTAATTTTCTGATGAATCGGATTCCGATGAGGATTCCGATGATGTTATAGAAATTACCTCGACCCAATTTGAAAAAGCAAAAGAAAATAATAAGGGAAAGGGCATCAAAATAGAGAAACCTGATTCCAACCCCGATGAATTTTATATGTATCGTCAACACCCTTATTTCTTAAGTTGTAACAATAACCCGGGAACCTCTAAGCCACCAGGTTTTTCTAAACCATTTATGAAAACAACGGCTCGTATTAGATGAGCATCATATATCCCTAGGAAATTAGCAAAATGAACCAAGTCCGAAGAGGAAGAAACGAGTGAGTCGGAATAGAGAGTTGTAATCATGTTGTGTAATATATTTATTGTAGTGTGCTTGTATTTTCATGTTATATGTAAAAATTGCTTGTATTGTTTGTTAATTATCTTTTACGAATCTAATCCTTGTCTATTTTACAGTATAAAAACACACAGTGGACGTTAAGGATAGACAACCGAATATTTTAGAAGACCTACCCGGGGACATGATTGATGAAATCTTGTCTAAAGTCGGTCAGAATTCGTCGACACAATTATTTACGGCAACATTAGTTTGTAGAACATTTGAAGAACGTTCCAGGCATGCCTTAGTTTATAAAAGGCTTTCATTTGAAAGATGGAGTATATCACATTGGGGACACCGTAAGTTAAGCTGTGTTTTCTTTAAAGCGTTAAATGCGGGGAACCCAAATGCAATTTTACGCTACTGGTTAAGAACCTATTTTGACTCAACATATCCCAACGTAGGACTTCGTGAGTTAGAAAGAGCTTCTTACATGCAACATAAAGAAGCATGTTATGCTTACGGGTTAGTGATGTTCGCTTCTCACCAAAGTGAGAAAAAGAACATCGGATTACAACTTTTAAATAAAACCTTCCCACAAGTGACGGATTCAGTAGTTGGGGTGAGAAACAAGGTTTTTAGATTATTACGGGGCTGTTGGACATTACGAAACCCTCGTCCCTTTGACGACGTTACAACATGCTATCTTGTCAACGGCCACAACGATTATGTTCCACAAGACCAAGGATGGGAAGTAGTCTTAGTAAAACCAGAATGCATGACTTGTTTCTGGAGTTATGAATTACGTGTTTTTATTGCCTTTGCTGAACGACTTGCGTATTAACTAGGATTGCTGTCATAAATATTTTGTATCAAAGTTATTTTGTGCTATATTTCATGCTATATGTATAATAGCGGTATTGTAAGTTTGTAAAATATTGTATAAAAGTTTGAACGCGAAATATTATTTTAATCAGTTTTTCATATAGAATTTAGTAGTTAAATTGTATGTTAGCTACTAAGTATGAACTTAACGGGTAGGTACTACCCGAATTAAAATTTATAAAATGCTAATATGAAGAAAAAGCTTTTATAAATAAGTTCATATTATGCTATGAAATACTATTGACTACTCTTAAAATTCTATATGATTAACTCAATTATTTTGGCTATTTTTGAAAGAAATGGCACCGACTACTCGTCAGAATTTATATATGAGCGAGGAAGATTTTCGTGCATTCCTTGCAGCAAACATAGCCGCAGTTCAGGCTGCGATGCAAAACAACAACAATAACTATGGGTCTAGCAGTGGAGTTAACTCCACAGGAAACCGTGTAGGATGCTCCTACAAGGCTTTCACTCCCTGTAAACCTCTAGAATTTGATGGAACTGAAGGACCAGTCAGACTGATACGATGGACCGAGAAGGTCGAATCTGTGTTTGCTATAAGCAAATGTGCCGAAGAAGATAGGGTTAAGTACGCCACACATACTTTCACAGGTACTGCGTTAACATGGTGGAACACCTACCTCGAACAGGTGGGACAAGATGCTGCTTACGCACTACCGTGTCCAGCATTCAAACACTTGATGAACGAGCAGTATTGAAATGTCCCGTTCTTATTGATTAAAAACGTTCCATATTAATTGATTTCGTTGCGAGGTTTTGACCTCTATATGAGACGTTTTTCAAAGACTGCATTCATTTTAAAACAAACCATAACCTTTATTTCATCAATAAAGGTTTAAAAAGCTTTACGTAGATTATCAAATAATGATAATCTAAAATATCCTGTTTACACACGACCATTACATAATGGTTTACAATACAAATATGTTACAACAAAATAAGTTTCTTGAATGCAGTTTTTACACAATATCATACAAGCATGGACTCCAAATCTCGTCCTTATTTAAGTATGCGACAGCGGAAGCTCTTAATAATCACCTGAGAATAAACATGCTTAAAACGTCAACAAAAATGTTGGTGAGTTATAGGTTTAACCTATATATATCAAATCATAATAATAGACCACAAGATTTCATATTTCAATACACGTCCCATACATAGAGATAAAAATCATTCATATGGTGAACACCTGGTAACCGACATTAACAAGATGCATATATAAGAATATCCCCATCATTCCGGGACACCCTTCGGATTTGATATAAATTTCGAAGTACTAAAGCATCCGGTACTTTGGATGGGGTTTGTTAGGCCCAAAAGATCTATCTTTAGGATTCGCGTCAATTAGGGTGTCTGTTCCCTAATTCTTAGATTACCAGACTTAATAAAAAGGGGCATATTCGATTTCGATAATTCAACCATAGAATGTAGTTTCACGTACTTGTGTCTATTTTGTAAATCATTTATAAAACCTGCGTGTATTCTCATCCCAAAAATATTAGATTTTAAAAGTGGGACTATAACTCACTTTCACAGATTTTTACTTCGTCGGGAAGTAAGACTTGGCCACTGGTTGATTCACGAACCTATAACAATATATACATATATATCAAAGTATGTTCAAAATATATTTACAACACTTTTAATATATTTTGATGTTTTAAGTTTATTAAGTCAGCTGTCCTCGTTAGTAACCTACAACTAGTTGTCCACAGTTAGATGTACAGAAATAAATCGATAAATATTATCTTGAATCAATCCACGACCCAGTGTATACGTATCTCAGTATTGATCACAACTCAAACTATATATATTTTGGAATCAACCTCAACCCTGTATAGCTAACTCCAACATTCACATATATAGTGTCTATGGTTGTTCCGAAATATATATAGATGTGTCGACATGATAGGTCGAAACATTGTATACGTGTCTATGGTATCTCAAGATTACATAATATACAATACAAGTTTATTAAGTTATGGTTGGAATAGAATTGTTACCAATTTTCACGTAGCTAAAATGAGAAAAATTATCCAATCTTGTTTTACCCATAACTTCTTCATTTTAAATCCGTTTTGAGTGAATCAAATTGCTATGGTTTCATATTGAACTCTATTTTATGAATCTAAAAGGAAAAAGTATAGGTTTATTGTCAAAAAAATAAGTTACAAGTCGTTTTTGTAAAGGTAGTCATTTCAGTCTAAAGAACGACGTCTAGATGACAATTTTAGAAAACATACTTCCACTTTGAGTTTAACCATAATTTTTGGATATAGTTTCATGTTCATAATAACAATAATTTTCTTAGAATAACAACTTTTAAATCAAATTTTATCATAGTTTTTAATTAACTAACCCAAAACAGTCCGCGGTGTTACTACGACGGCGTAAATCCGCTTTTACAGTGTTTTTCGTGTTTTCAGGTTTTAAATCATTAAGTTAGCATATCATATAGATATAGAACATGTGTTTAGTTGATTTTAAAAGTCAAGTTAGAAGGATTAACTTTTGTTTGCGAACAAGTTTAGAATTAACTAAACTATGTTCTAGTGATTACAAGTTTAAACCTTCGAATAAGATAGTTTTATATGTATGAATCGAATGATGTTATGAACATCATTACTACCTTAAGTTCCTTGGATAAACCTACTGGAAAATAGAAAAATGGATCTAGCTTCAACGGATCCTTGGATGGCTCGAAGTTCTTGAAGCAGAATCATGACAAGAAAACAAGTTCAAGTAAGATCATCACTTGAAATAAGATTGTTATAGTTATAGAAATTGAACCAAAGTTTGAATATGATTATTACCTTGTATTAGAATGATAACCTACTGTAAAAAACAAAGATTTCTTGAGGTTGGATGATCACCTTACAAGATTGGAAGTGAGCTAGCAAACTTGAAAGTATTCTTGATTTTATGTAACTAGAACTTGTAGAATATATGAAGAACACTTAGAACTTGAAGATAGAACTTGAGAGAGATCAATTAGATGAAGAAAATTGAAGAATTAAAGTGTTTGTAGGTGTTTTTGGTCATTGGTGTATGGATTAGATATAAAGGATATGTAATTTTGTTTTCATGTAAATAAGTCATGAATGATTACTCATATTTTTGTAATTTTATGAGATATTTCATGCTAGTTGCCAAATGATGGTTCCCACATGTGTTAGGTGACTCACATGGGCTGCTAAGAGCTGATCATTGGAGTGTATATACCAATAGTACATACATCTAAAAGTTATGTATTGTACGAGTACGAATACGGGTGCATACGAGTAGAATTGTTGATGAAACTGAACGAGGATGTAATTGTAAGCATTTTTGTTAAGTAGAAGTATTTTGATAAGTGTATTGAAGTCTTTCAAAAGTGTATAAATACATATTAAAACACTACATGTATATACATTTTAACTGAGTCGTTAAGTCATCGTTAGTCGTTACATGTAAGTGTTGTTTTGAAACCTTTAGGTTAACGATCTTGTTAAATGTTGTTAACCCAATGTTTATAATATCAAATGAGATTTTAAATTATTATATTATCATGATATTATCATGTATGAATATCTCTTAATATGATATATATACATTAAATGTCTTTACAACGATAATCGTTACATATATGTCTCGTTTAAAAATCATTAAGTTAGTAGTCTTGTATTTACATATGTAGTTCATTGTTAATATACTTAATGATATGTTTACTTATCATAGTATCATGTTAACTATATATATATCCATATATATGCCATCATATAGTTTTTACAAGTTTTAACGTTCGTGAATCACCGGTCAACTTGGGTGGTGAATTGTCTATATGAAACGTATTTCAATTAATCAAGTCTTAACAAGTTTGATTGCTTAACATGTTGGAAACATTTAATCATGTAAATATCAATCTCAATTAATATATATATATATAAACATGGAAAAGTTCGGGTCACTACAGTACCTACCCGTTAAATAAATTTCGTCCCGAAATTTTAAGCTGTTGAAGGTGTTGACGAATCTTCTGGAAATAGATGCGGGTATTTCTTCTTCATCTGATATTCATGCTCCCAGGTGAACTCGGGTCCTCTACGAGCATTCCATCAAACCTTAACAATTGGTATCTTGTTTTGCTTAAGTCTTTTAACCTCACGATCCATTATTTCGACGGGTTCTTCGATGAATTGAAGTTTTTCGTTGATTTGGATTTCATCTAACGGAATAGTGAGATCTTCTTTAGCAAAACATTTCTTCAAATTCGAGATGTGGAAAGTGTTATGTACAGCCGCGAGTTGTTGAGGTAACTCAAGTCGGTAAGCGACTGGTCCGACACGATCAATAATCTTGAATGGTCCAATATACCTTGGATTTAATTTCCCTCGTTTACCAAATCGAATAACGCCTTTCCAAGGTGCAACTTTAAGCATGACCATCTCTCCAATTTCAAATTCTATATCTTTTCTTTTAATATCAGCGTAGCTCTTTTGTCGACTTTGGGCGGTTTTCAACCGTTGTTGAATTTGGATGATCTTCTCGGTAGTTTCTTGTATAATCTCCGGACCCGTACTGTCTATCCCCCACTTCACTCCAACAAATCGGAGACCTGCACTTTCTACCATAAAGTGCTTCAAATGGCGTCATCTCAATGCTTGAATGGTAGCTATTGTTGTAGGAAAATTCTGCTAACGGTAGATGTCGATCCCAACTGTTTCCAAAATCAATAACACATGCTCGTAGCATGTCTTCAAGCGTTTGTATCGTCCTTTCGCTCTACCCATCAGTTTGTGGATGATAGGCAGTACTCATGTCTAGACGAGTTCCTAATGCTTGCTGTAATGTCTGCCAGAATCTTGAAATAAATCTGCCATCCCTATCAGAGATAATAGAGATTGGTATTCCATGTCTGGAGATGACTTCCTTCAAATACAGTCGTGCTAACTTCTCCATCTTGTCATCTTCTCTTATTGGCAGGAAGTGTGCTGATTTGGTGAGACGATCAACTATTACCCAAATAGTATCAAAACCACTTGCAGTCCTTGGCAATTTAGTGGTGAAATCCATGGTAATGTTTTCCCATTTCCATTCCGGGATTTCGGGTTGTTGAAGTAGACCTGATGGTTTCTGATGCTCAGCTTTGACCTTAGAACACGTCAAACATTCTCCTACGTATTTAGCAACATCGACTTTCATACCCGGCCACCAAAAATGTTTCTTGAGATCCTTGTACATCTTCCCCGTTCCAGGATGTATTGAGTATCTGGTTTTATGAGCTTCTCTAAGTACCATTTCTCTCATATCTCCAAATTTTGGTACCCAAATCCTTTCAGCCCTATACCGGGTTCCGTCTTCCCGAATATTAAGATGCTTCTCCGATCCTTTGGGTATTTCATCCTTTAAATTTCCCTCTTTTAAAACTCCTTGTTGCGCCTCCTTTATTTGAGTAGTAAGGTTATTATGAATCATTATATTCATAGATTTTACTCGAATGGGTTCTCTGTCCTTCCTGCTCAAGGCATCGGCTACCACATTTGCCTTCCCCAGGTGGTAACGAATCTCAAATTCGTAATCATTCAATAATTTAATCCACCTACGCTGCCTCATATTCAGTTGTTTCTGATTAAATATGTGTTGAAGACTTTTGTGGTCGGTATATATAATACTTTTGACCCCATATAAGTAGTGCCTCCAAGTCTTTAATGCAAAAACAACCGCGCCTAATTCCAAATCATGCGTCGTATAATTTTGTTCGTGAATCTTCAATTGTCTAGACGCATAAGCAATCACCTTCGTTCGTTGCATTAATACACAACCGAGACCTTGCTTTGATGCGTCACAATAAATCACAAAATCATCATTCCCTTCAGGCAATGACAATATAGGTGCCGTAGTTAGCTTTTTTTTTCAATAACTGAAACGCTTTCTCTTGTTCATCATTCCATTCAAATTTCTTCCCTTTATGTGTTAATGCAGTCAAGGGTTTTGCTATTCTGGAAAATTCTTGGATGAACCTTCTGTAGTAACCAGCTAGTCCTAAAAACTGGCGTATGTGTTTCGGAGTTTTCGGGGTTTCCCACTTTTCAACAGTTTCTATCTTTGCCGGATCCACCTTAATACCTTCTTTGTTCACTATGTGACCGAGGAATTGAACTTCTTCCAACCAAAATGCACACTTTGAAAACTTAGTGTACAATTCTTCCTTCCTAAATACTTCTAACACCTTTCTCAAATGTTCACCGTGTTCTTGGTCATTCTTTGAGTAAATAAGTATGTCATCAATGAAAACAATGACAAACTTTTCAAGGTATGGTCCACACACTCGGTTCATAAGGTCCATGAACACAGCTGGTGCATTAGTTAAACCAAACGGCATGACCATAAACTTGTAATGACCGTAACGTGTTCTAAAAGCAGTCTTTGGAATATCATCTTCTTTCACCCGCATTTGATGATACCCGGAACGTAAGTCAATCTTTAAATAAATAGACGAGCCTTGTAGTTGATCAAATAAGTCGTCGATTCTCGGTAGTGGGTAGCGGTTCTTGATGGTAAGTTTGTTCCTCGGTAGTCGATACACAACCTGAATGTACCATCTTTCTTCTTGACAAACAAAACAGGCGCTCCCCACGGTGATGTGCTTGGTCGAATGAAACCACGCTCTAAAAGTTCTTGTAATTGGCTTTGCAGTTCTTTCATCTCGCTGGGTGCGAGTCTGTAAGGAGCACGAGCTATTGGTGCAGCTCCTGGTACAAGATCTATTTGAAATTCAACGGATCGATGTGGGGGTAATCCCGGTAATTCTTTCGAAAATACATCGGGAAATTCTTTTGCAATGGGAACATCATTGATGCTCTTTTCTTCAGTTTGTACTTTCTCGACGTGTGCTAGAACAGCATAGCAACCTTTTCTTATTAGTTTTTGTGCCTTCAAATTACTAATAAGATGTAGCTTCGTGTTGCCCTTTTCTCCGTACACCATTAAGGGTTTTCCTTTTTCTCGTATAATGCGAATTGCATTTTTGTAACAAACGATCTCTGCTTTCACTTCTTTCAACCAGTCCATACCGATTATCACATCAAAACTCCCTAACTCTACTGGTATCAAATCAATCTTAAATGTTTCGCTAACCAGTTTAATTTCTCGATTCCGACATATATTATCTGCTGAAATTAATTTACCATTTGCTAATTCGAGTAAAAATTTACTATCTAAAGGCGTCAATGGACAACTTTATTTAGCACAAAAATCTCTACTCATATAGCTTCTATCCGCACCCGAATCAAATAAAACGTAAGCAGATTTATTGTCAATAAGAAACGTACCCGTAACAAGCTCCAGGTCTTCCTGTGCCTCTGCCACATTAATATTGAAAACTCTTCCGCGGCCTTGTCCATTCGTGTTCTCCTGGTTCGGGCAATTTCTAATAATGTGGCCCGGTTTTCCACATTTATAACAAGCTACATTGGCATAACTTGCTCCGACACTACTTGCTCCGCCATTACTCGTTCCGACACCATTTGTTCCTTTCGTTCTATTAACCCCTGGTCCGTAGACCTCACACTTCGCCGCGCTATGACCATTTCTTTTACACTTGTTGCAAAATTTGGTGCAGAACTCCGAGTGATACTTTTCACACCTTTGGCATAGCTGCTTCTGATTGTTGTTGTTGTTGCGGTTATTATTATTGTTGGGATGATTGTTGTAGTTGCTGTTGTTGTTGTTGTTGGGCCGTTTGTTGTAGTTGCGATTGATGTTGTGATTATTGGGATAATTGTTGCGATTATTGTTGTAATTGCTGTTGTTGTTGTATTGGTGATTCTTATCACCGTTTTCCTCCCACTTTCTTTTGACTTGCTTCACATTGGCCTCTTCAGCAGTCTGTTCTTTAATTCTTTCTTCAATCTGGTTCACTAGTTTGTGAGCCATTCTACATGCCTGTTGTATGGAGGCGGGCTCGTGTGAAGTTATATCTTCTTGGATTCTTTCTGGTAATCCTTTCACAAACGCGTCGATCTTCTCTTCCTCATCTTCGAATGCTCCCGGACACAATAGGCACAATTCTGTGAATCGGCTTTCGTACGTGGTAATATCAAATCCTTGGGTTCGTAACCCTCTAAGTTCTGTCTTGAGCTTATTGACCTCGGTTCTGGGACGGTACTTCTCGTTCATCAAGTGCTTGAATGCTGACCACGGTAGTGCATATGCATCGTCTTGTCCCACTTGCTCTAGATAGGTATTCCACCATGTTAACACAGAACCTGTGAAGGTATACGTAGCGTTATTCACTTTGTCCTCTTCAGTACACTTACTTATGGCAAACACCGATTCGACCTTCTCGGTCCACCGTTTCAATCCGATCGGTCCTTCGGTTCCATCAAATTCCCAAGGTTTGCAGGCAGTGAATTCTTTGTAGGTGCATCCTACACGATTTCCTGTACTGCTAGATCCAAGGTTATTGTTGGTATGTAGCGCAGCCTGTACTGCGGCTATGTTTAAAGCTAGAAAAGTACGGAATTCCTCTTCATTCATATTCACGGTGTGTCGAGTAGTCGGTGCCATTTCCTTCAAAATAGTCAAATGGAACAAGTTAATCATACAGAATATTAAGAGTAGTTAATAGTATTTCGTAGCATAATATGAACTCATTTATAAAACCTTTTACTTCATATTAGCGTTTTATAAGTTTAAATTCGGGTAGTACCTACCCGTTAAGTTCATACTTAGTAGCTAATATACAATTCAACTACTATAATTCTATATGAAAAACTGATTATAATAATATTTCGCGTTCAAACTTTTACACAATATTTTACAAACTTACAATACCGCTTATTTTACATATAGCATGAAATATAGCACACAATAAATTTGATACAAGATGGTTGTGAAGATAATTCTAGCTAGTACACAAGTCGTTCAGCAAAGGCAATAAAGACACGTAATTCATACGTCCAGAAACAAGTCATGCATTCTGGTTTTACTAGGATTACTTCCCATCCTTGGTCTTGTGGAACATAACCGTTATGGCCGTTGATAAGACAGCGTGTTGTAACGTCGTCAAAGGGACGAGGGTTACGTAATGTCCAACAGTCCCGTAACAATCTAAAAACCTCATTTCTTACCCCAATTACCGACTCTGTCACTTGTGGGAACGTTTTGTATAATAGTTGTAGCCCGATGTTCTTGTTCTCACTTTGGTGAGAAGCGAACATTACTAATCCGTAAGCATAACATGCTTCTTTATGTTGCATGTTAGCCGCTTTTTCTAAATCACGAAGTCCAATATTCGGATATATTGAGTCAAAATAATTTCTTAACCCATTGCGTAAAATAGCATTTGGGTTCCCCGCAATATATGCGTCAAAGTAAACACATCGTAACTTATGGATTTCCCAATGTGATATCCCCCATCTTTCAAATGAAAGCCTTTTATAAACCAAGGCATTCTTGGAACATTCTTCGAATGTCTTACAAACTGATCTCGCCTTAAATAGTTGTGTCAAAGAATTCTGACCGACTCTAGACAAGATTTCATCAATCATGTCTCCGGGTAGGTCTCTTAAAATATTGGGTTGTCTATCCATTTTGTGTTTTTATACTGTAAAATAGACAAGAGTTAGATTCATAAAAAAAAATACTTATTAATACAAGCAATTTTTACATATATCATAAAGCATAAGCACACTATATTACATATATTACACCACACGAATACAACTATCTTATTCCAACTCGCTTGTTTCTTCTTCTTCGGTTTTGGTTCGTTTTGCCAAGTTTCTAGGGATATATGATGTTCCCCTAATACGAGCCGTCGTTTTCCACATTGGTTTAGAAAAACCTGGTGGTTTAGAGGTTCCCGGGTCATTGTTACAACTTAAGGACTTCGGGGGTTGACGATACATATAAAGTTCATCGGGGTTGAAATTAGATTTCTCTATTTTTATGCCCTTTCCCTTATTATTTTCTTTTGCCTTTTTAAATTCAGTTGGGGTAATTTCTATAACATCATCGGAATTCTCGTCGGAATCCGATTCATCGGAGAATTGGTAATCCTCCCAATATTTTGCTTCCTTGGCGGAAACACCATTGACCATAATTAACCTTGGTCGGTTGGTTGAGGATTTTCTTTTACTTAACCGTTTTATTATTTCCCCCACCGGTTCTATTTCTTCATCCGGTTCCGATTCTTCTTCCGGTTCCGATTCTTCTTCCGGTTCGGACTCTTCTTCCGGTTCCTCTTCGGGAACTTGTGAATCAGCCCACGAATCATTCCAATTTACATTTGACTCTTCATTATTATTAGGTGAGTCAATGGGACTTGTTCTAGAGGTAGACATCTATCACATAATATCAAACGCGTTAAGAGATTAATATATCACATAATATTCACATGTTAAAAATATATAGTTTCCAACAAAATTTGTTAAGCAATCATTTTTCAAGTAAACACGGTCGAAGTCCAGACTCACTAATGCATCCTAACAAACTCGATAAGACACACTAATGCAAAATTCTGGTTCTCTAAGACCAACGCTCGGATACCAACTGAAATGTCCCGTTCTTATTGATTAAAAACGTTCTATATTAATTGATTTCGTTGCGAGGTTTTGACCTCTATATGAGACGTTTTTCAAAGACTGCATTCATTTTAAAACAAACCATAACCTTTATTTCATCAATAAAGGTTTAAAAAGCTTTACGTAGATTATCAAATAATGATAATCTAAAATATCCTGTTTACACACGACCATTACATAATGGTTTACAATACAAATATGTTACAACAAAATAAGTTTCTTGAATGCAGTTTTTACACAATATCATACAAGCATGGACTCCAAATCTCGTCCTTATTTAAGTGTGCGACAGCGGAAGCTCTTAATAATCACCTGAGAATAAACATGCTTAAAACGTCAACAAAAATGTTGGTGAGTTATAGGTTTAACCTATATATATCAAATCATAATAATAGACCACAAGATTTCATATTTCAATACACATCCCATACATAGAGATAAAAATCATTCATATGGTGAACATCTGGTAACCGACATTAACAAGATGCATATATAAGAATATCCCCATCATTCCGAGACACCCTTCGGATATGATATAAATTTCGAAGTACTAAAGCATCCGGTACTTTGGATGGGGTTTGTTAGGCCCAATAGATCTATCTTTAGGATTCGCGTCAATTAGGGTGTCTGTTCCCTAATTCTTAGATTACCAGACTTAATAAAAAGGGGCATATTCGATTTCGATAATTCAACCATAGAATGTAGTTTCACGTACTTGTGTCTATTTTGTAAATCATTTATAAAACCTGCGTGTATTCTCATCCCAAAAATATTAGATTTTAAAAGTGGGACTATAACTCACTTTCACAGATTTTTACTTCGTCGGGAAGTAAGACTTGTCCACTGGTTGATTCACGAACCTATAACAATATATACATATATATCAAAGTATGTTCAAAATATATTTACAACACTTTTAATATATTTTGATGTTTTAAGTTTATTAAGTCAGCTGTCCTCGTTAGTAACCTACAACTAGTTGTCCACAGTTAGATGTACAGAAATAAATCGATAAATATTATCTTGAATCAATCCACGAACCAGTGTATACGTATCTCAGTATTGATCACAACTCAAACTATATATATTTTGGAATCAACCTCAACCCTGTATAGCTAACTCCAACATTCACATATAGAGTGTCTATGGTTGTTCCGAAATATATATAGATGTGTCGACATGATAGGTCGAAAGATTGTATACGTGTCTATGGTATCTCAAGATTACATAATATACAATACAAGTTGATTAAGTTATGGTTGGAATAGAATTGTTACCAATTTTCACGTAGCTAAAATGAGAAAAATTATCCAATCTTGTTTTACCCATAACTTCTTCATTTTAAATCCGTTTTGAGTGAATCAAATTGCTATGGTTTCATATTGAACTCTATTTTATGAATCTAAACAGAAAAAGTATAGGTTTATAGTCAGAAAGATAAGTTACAAGTCATTTTTGTAAAGGTAGTCATTTCAGTCGAAAGAACGACGTCTAGATGACCATTTTAGAAAACATACTTCCACTTTGAGTTTAACCATAATTTTTAGATATAGTTTCATGTTCATAATAACAATAATTTTCTCAGAATAACAACTTTTAAATCATAGTTTATCATAGTTTTTAATTAACTAACCCAAAACAGCCCGCGGTGTTACTACGACGGCGTAAATCCGGTTTTACGGTGTTTTTCGTGTTTCCAGGTTTTAAATCATTAAGTTAGCATATCATATATATATAGAACATGTGTTTAGTTTATTTTAAAAGTCAAGTTAGAAGGATTAACTTTTGTTTGCGAACAAGTTTAGAATTAACTAAACTATGTTCTAGTGATTACAAGTTTAAACCTTCGAATAAGATAGCTTTATATGTATGAATCGAATGATGTTATGAACATCATTACTACCTTAAGTTCCTTGGATAAACCTACTGGAAAAGAGAAAAATGGATCTAGCTTCAACGGATCCTTGGATGGCTCGAAGTTCTTGAAGCAGAATCATGACACGAAAACAAGTTCAAGTAAGATCATCACTTGAAATAAGATTGTTATAGTTATAGAAATTGAACCAAAGTTTGAATATGATTATTACCTTGTATTAGAATGATAACCTACTGTAAGAAACAAAGATTTCTTGAGGTTGGATGATCACCTTACAAGATTGGAAGTGAGCTAGCAAACTTGAAAGTATTCTTGATTTTATGTAACTAGAACTTGTAGAACATATGAAGAACACTTAGAACTTGAAGATAGAACTTGAGAGAGATCAATTAGATGAATAAAATTGAAGAATGAAAGTGTTTGTAGGTGTTTTTGGTCGTTGGTGTATGGATTAGATATAAAGTATATGTAATTTTGTTTTCATGTAAATAAGTCATGAATGATTACTCATATTTTTGTAATTTTATGAGATATTTCATGCTAGTTGCCAAATGATGGTTCCCACATGTGTTAGGTGACTCAAATGGGATGCTAAGAGCTGATCATTGGAGTGTATATACCAATAGTACATACATCTAAAAGTTGTGTATTGTACGAGTACGAATACATGTGCATACGAGTAGAATTGTTGATGAAACTGAACGAGGATGTAATTGTAAGCATTTTTGTTAAGTAGAAGTATTTTGATAAGTGTATTGAAGTCTTTAAAAAGTGTATAAATACATATTAAAACACTACATGTATATACATTTTAACTGAGTCGTTAAGTCATCGTTAGTCGTTATATGTAAGTGTTGTTTTGAAACCTTTAGGTTAACGATCTTGTTAAATGTTGTTAACCCAATGTTTATAATATCAAATGAGATTTTAAATTATTATATTATCATGATATTATCATGTATGAATATCTCTTAATATGATATATATACATTAAATGTCTTTACAACGATAATCGTTACATATATGTCTCGTTTAAAAATCATTAAGTTAGTAGTCTTGTTTTTACATATGTAGTTCATTGTTAATATACTTAATGATATGTTTACTTATCATAGTATCATGTTAACTATATATATATCCATATATATGTCATCATATAGTTTTTACAAGTTTTAACGTTCGTGAATCACCGGTCAACTTGGGTGGTCAATTGTCTATATGAAACGTATTTCAATTAATCAAGTCTTAACAAGTTTGATTGCTTAACATGTTGGAAACATTTAATCATGTAAATATCAATCTCAATTAATATATATATAAACATGGAAAAGTTCGGGTCACTACAAGTATCGTCCCAGAAACAAAGTCAATAAGCTCAAGACAGAGCTTAGGGAATTATGAGCGCAAGGATTCGATATTACCACATACGAACGACGATTTACAGAGTTGTGTTTATTGTGTCCAAGTGTGTTCGAAGATGAAGAAGAGCAGATCGATACATTTGTAAAAGGGTTACCAGAGAGAATTCAGGAGGATGTGAGTGCGAGCGCGCCTACCTCAATGAAAAAGGCAAGTCGAATGGCTCACAAACTTATAAATCAGATCGAGGGGAGGATTAAAGAGCAGGCGGCTGATGAAGCCAAAATGAAACAAGTCAAGAGGAAGTGGGAAGAAAACAGTGACAAGGGTCACCAACACAACAACAGTAACTATCGCTTTAACAGTCAGCCCAACAATCACAACTACAATCACACCATTTTTTGCAAAAACAAACGCAACAACCATCTCAACAACAACAACTACAACAACCGTTTCAACAACAATAACAACCACAACAACAACAATCCCAACAATAACAACAAGGGGCAGAAATCGTGCCAGAGGTGTGAAGGATACCATCCGAATGGGTTCTGCATGACATTTTGCACCAAGTGTAAGAGAAATGGTCATAGTGCGATGAAGTGTGAAGTCTACGGACCAATGACCAACAGAATTAAAAGAACAAATAATGTCGAAATAAATAATGTCGGAACAAATAATGCCGCCATATTTGTTATGGTTGTGGGAAATCGGGCCACTTCAGGACTAACTGCCCGAACCAAGGGAATATGATAATGCTGAAAACGAACATATATTTCATAGCATTATCCCTCAAGAAAGACAAGCTTTTAGTTGCAATTGTTCTATTTACAAGTGATATTCATTTAAATAATAAAAGGTGAAGACAAAAGACAGATTCGACGAATTGAAGACGCAAACGACCAAAAAGCTCAAAAGTACAAAGTACAATCAAAGTGGTTCCAATTATTGATAAGAAACGTCTCAAAATTACAAGAGTACAAGATATTAAATTGTACGCAAGGACGTTCGAAAATCCGGAACCGGGACCAAAGTCAACTCTCAACGCTCGACGCAACGGACCGAAAGTTACAAATTAATTATGTATATAAATATAATATAATATGTAATTAATTATATAAATTATATATATATTATATTTATATAATTAAAACCGTCGGCAGTCAAAAGGATCCAAGAATGTTAGCTGAAACTGGAGGCTCCGCACTCGCGGAGTTTGAAGGCATAAAAACTCCACACTCGCGGAGTTTGTGGGCCTATAAAAGGCCAAGCATTCTGCTCGAATTTTGCACACCTTTTTCTAATTCATTCTCTCTATCTCAACGTGTGTGTGTATATATATATATATATATATATATATATATATATATATATATATATTTATATTATAATTTTAATTTTAAATAATAATAATAATAAGGGTATGTTAGTGAATGTTGTAAGGGTGTAAGTCGAAATTCTGTCCGTGTAACGCTACGCTATTATTAATCATTGTAAGTTATGTTCAACCTTTTTAAATTAATGTCTCGTAGCTAAGTTATTATTATGCTTATTTAAGACGAAGTAATCATGATGTTGGGCTAGAATATTAAAACGGGGTAATTGGGCTTTGTACCATAATTGGGGGTTGGACAAAAGAACGACACTTGTGGAAATTAGACTATGGGCTATTAATGGGCGTTATATTTGTTTAATTAAATGATAGTTTGTTAATTTAATATAAAGATTTACAATTGGATGTACCTATAAATAACCACATACACTCGATCGGACACGATGGGCGGGATATTTATATGTACGAATAATCGTTCATTTAACCGGACACGGGAATGGATTAATAGTTAATAGACTTATTAAAACAGGGGTGAATTATGTACAAGGACACTTGGAGTAATTGTTAACAAAGTATTAAAACCTTGGGTTACACGCAGTCGATATCCTGGTGTAATTATTAAACAAAGTATTAAGACCTTGTTACAGTTTAAGTCACCAATTAGTTGGAATATTTGATTTCGGATATAAGGATAATTTGACGAGGACACTCGCACTTTATATTTATGACTGATGGACTGTTTTGGACAAAAACCAGACGGACATATTAAATAATCCAGGACAAAGGACAATTAACCCATGGTAATAAACTAAACTCAACACGTCAAACATCATGATTACGGAAGTTTAAATAAGCATAATTCCTTTATTTTCATATTTAATTGCACTTCTAATTATCGCACTTTTATTTATTGTCATTTTATTTAATTGCACTTTTAATTATCGTTCTCATTAATTATCGCAATTTTATTTTATCGCACTTTTATTTATCGCAATTTCATTATCGTTATTTACTTTACGCTTTAAATTAAGTTATATTTATTTTTAATATTTTACATTAGGTTTTAACTGCGACTAAAGTTTTAAAATCGACAAACCGGTCATTAAACGGTAAAAACCCCCTTTTATAATAATAATACTACTTATATATATTTTTGTATTTTTACAATTATAAGTTAAAAATATAGCGTTAAGCTTGGCTAAAGTTCCCTGTGGACGAACCAGACTTACTAAAAACTACACTACTGTACGATTATGTACACTGCCTATAAGTGTTGTAGCAAGGTTTAGGTATATCCATTCTATAAATAAATAAATATCTTGTGTAAAATTGTATCGTATTTAATAGTTTTTCGTAGTAAAAATATAACTATTTTATACAACACCTCGCACACATCAAGTATTTTTGGCGCCGCTGCCGGGGACAGTTAAACGCCGAAAGCGCAACGCTAATAAAAAAAATTATTAAAGTTTTAATTACGTTCTTGTATAAATACGCTTTAAATATTAAAAATAAAAAAATATAAAAAAAAATATCTATATAATTTTTAAGAATTTGTTTAAAATTTATAAAATTATTAAGTATTTATATTTCTATTTTAGTTTTTATTTATTTTATATAAATACTTTATATATATATAACAGAAAATAAAATAAAAAGTATAATAAAAAAAACAGAACCTGTCGAATTTTTTTTGCATGCACCTCATTTGAACCTACACCTTCCGCACTCGCGGAGTTTGGGGGTATCGAACATTCGCACTCGCGGAGCCCCTCTGACAGGTCAAACCTGGTACAGCATTAATTACGAATTTAGGGTTAAAATTTAATTATTATTAATTATAATTAGAGTTAATTAATTTAGTTTAATTAATTTTGTATTTTAAGTTTTAATTAGTTTTATAAAATTAATACTTGTATAAATAATAATATAAAAATAATATTTTTAATAAAAATTGTATCTTTTTACAACTTTAATTTTATTTTTATATTTTGTATCTTGTTATTTGTTTTAGCGTAATATTTGTATTTTTCGCTTGTATTTAGTTCTAAGTTATAGTTTTTGCCATAGTTATTTTTATTTCTAGATTTTTAGGCTTTGCCGTAAAATTCCTTAAGTGCTTTTTCTTTAGACTAAGATTTAGGTGCTTTAGAATTTTACGACGTCGTTTTTATATTTTAGTACTTTTTAAGTTATTGCCGTTTTGGATATAGTATTTCTTGTAAGCTTTAATATTTTTAGACGCAACTTTTAATTCTTAGTTTTTAGTTCCTTTTTAAGTTTCGACGCGCTACTTTCTTATTCTTATTTTTCGACGCCTATTATTTTTCGACCTTTTATTTTTTGACGTTTTTCGACGCGCTCTTTTTCTTTATTATTTCTCGCCGATCTAGTTTTTAGGACATAGAATTTTCTATTTCTTTTCTAAAATTTCTCTAAAATTTTAACAAAAAATTATTTTAAGTAGTTAAATTGATAGACATCCAAAATTTTCTGGTTCGTAGTAATAGTTGGATTTGTTAGTGGCGAGTTGTGGGCTTCCGATTTAAAGGGTCCTGGCTACCTGCTGCATCTATTGGCTATTCGAAACATGGGCAAAATCAGAAAAGTCTATTAATTTGATAACTTATATAATTTTTATTTTTATAACTAATAGGATATTCAGTGAATGCACCGAGCAAAACGTTCACCACCTTTTGTACGTTTACCACCTGTAACTAGATCAAGACATCTAGCAAATATTGTCGCCGTTGATTTTTCTTTAGAATCGTCATCCAGTCGACCAAGTACTCCAATTCAAATTTCTGATAATCCATTTTTTGAACCCGACCTCACAATTGAGAATCTGGAAGATACTCAGGGACAATTCAGAGATCCTGAACCATTAATCTTTCCTCCGGATCCACCAATCATTCAAACAGAGATTGTCGAGGAACCAACCATTAAATCAGAATCCTCTAGTGATTCAGATTCAACAAATTCAATCATGGAAAATCTGGAACCTCTAAGTATGGAAGACCGAATGTGAGCTAAACGCACTGGCCAAGGTCACGCAATTACTCAACCAGATATTAATGCGCTAGATTATGAAATCAAAGGACAAATCCTACACATGGTAACAAATCAATTCCAATTTAGCGGTGCACCGAAGGAAGATCCAAATGAACATCTTCGTACATTTAATAGGATCTGCACTCTATTTAAAATAAGAGAAGTGGAGGATGAACAGATATATCTCATGTTATTTCCCTGGACTTTAAAGGGAGAAGCCAAAGATTGGTTAGAATCGTTACCTGAAGGGGCGATTGATACATGGGACGTTTTAGTTGAAAAATTTCTTAAACAATTATTTCTGGCATCTAAAGCCGTGAGACTTCAAGGAGAAATTGTTACGTTCACTCAAAAGCCAAATGAAACTCTATATGAAGCATGGACAAGATTTGGAAAATTACTGAGAGGATATTCGCAACATGGTTTAGACACTTATCAAATAGTACAAATATTCTACCAAGGATGCGACATCACTACAAGGAAAGACATAGATATAGCAGCTGGTGGTTCTATTATGAAGAAAACCGCAACTGATGCTTACAAAATTATTGATAACACTGCTTCCCACTCACATGAGTGGCACCAAGAAAAAGATATCGTTAGATCATCTAAAGCAGCTAGAGCCGATTCTAACCATGACTTAGATTCCATTTCTGCAAAGATAGATGCTGTCGAGAGACGAATGGAAAAGATGACTAAAGATATTCACTCAATACGAATTAGTTGTGAGCAGTGTGGAGGACCACATTTAACAAAAGATTGTCTCAATATTGAACAAACAATGGAACAAAGAGAGAATGTTTCGTACATGAACCAAAGGCCTGGAAATAATTATCAGAATAATTATCAACCACCAAGACCAATTTACATTCAAAATCAGAATTATAACCGAAATGTTCCATACAACAACCAACAAGGTCCTAGCAATCAACAAGTATCCAATAATACTTACAATCAGCAAAGACCTATTTTTCAAAATAAACCACTACAAATCGATGATAAAAAGCCAAATTTTGAAGACATGATGTCAAAGCTAGTTGAATCTCAAACTCAATTTTTCACATATCAGAAACAAACCAATGAATAAAATGCTCAAGCATTTAGAAATCAACAAGCTTCTATTCAAAATCTGGAACAAGAAGTGAGCAACCTAGCAAGATTGATAGGTGAAAGAAAACCGGGAAGTCTACCTAGTGATACAAATGCTAACCCCCGGAATGAAACAGCTAAAGCCATTACCACGAGAAGTGGTATTACACTTAAATCACCTGAAATACCTGTAATTTCTGATGATTCCATTCCTACTCCACAAGAACCACAATCTGATCAAGAAAAGAAAACAGAACCGATAGTTGAAAAGGTTAATGAAGATAACACAGCTAAAGCTAAACCTTATGTTAAACCATACCAACCACCACTTCCTTACCCGAGTAAAATTAGAAAAGAAAGACTTGAAGCCGAGCAATCCAAATTCTTGGATATGTTTAAACAGATAAATGTAAATCTTCCTTTCATTGATGTAATTTCAGGAATGCCTAGATATGCTAAATTCTTGAAAGATCTAATCACAAATAGAAAGAATATGAAAGAACTCTCGGTTTTACTATGAATGCTAATTGTTCTGCAATGCTGTTGAATAAGATACCAGAAAAACTATCAGATCCAGGAAGTTTCACAATTCCATGTTTTCTGGGTAGTCTTAGTTCAATAGAAGCATTGGCAGATTTAGGTGCTAGTATAAATTTAATGCCGTATTCACTATACGCTAAACTAGACCTTGGAGAATTGAAACCAACACGAATAAGCACACAACTAGCCGATCGATCAGTAAAATATCCTAGAAGGATAATGGAGAACATGCTAGTTAAAGTTGGTACTTTAGTATTTCCAGTAGATTTTGTTATTCTAGATATGGAAGAAGATTCTCGAGTTCTTCTCATATTAGGAAGACCATTCTTAAACACGGCTAAAGCAATAATAGACGTGTTCGGTAAGAAACTGACCCTAAGTATAGAGGACGAGAGTGTTACCTTTTCTGTTGATAGAGCCATGCAACAACCGAAATCTGCAGATGATACATGTTATTATATTCAAACTATAAATCCACATGCAGAATTGTTAGAAGAATTTCCAGAATTACAAGGAACATGAGAATATTCTTTAGGAGAAGGAACTGAACCAATTGATGAAACTGAAATGTTAGCTACACTTATGGCTAATGGATATGAACCAACAACAGAAGAAATTCAAATGCTAAAAGAAGAAGATAGATATCGATATAAATCATCGATAGAAGAACCACTGACATTAGAGTTAAAGCCACTTCCAAACCATTTGGAATATGCTTATTTACATGGTGAATCTGAATTACCTGTAATAATATCATCTTCTCTTACTGAAAATGAAAAATCTCAACTTATTTCTGTGCTAAAAGCTCATAAACCAGCTATTGCATGGAAGATTCATGATATTAAAGGCATAAGTCCTTCGTATTGCACACATAAAATCCTTATGGAAGAAGGTCATAAAACGTATGTGCAACGCCAATGAAGACTAAATCCTAATATGCAAGATGTTGTTAAAAAATAAATTATTAAACTGCTTGATGCAGGTTTAATTTATCCAATTTCTGATAGTCCATGGGTAAGCTCAGTTCAATGCGTACCTAAGAAGGGTGGCATGACTGTTATCACAAATGAGAAAAATGAGCTTATTCCTACTAGGACTGTAAGAGGATGGCGTGTTTGTATTCATTACAGAAAATTAAATGACGCCACCAGAAAAGATCACTTTCCCTTACTTTTTATTGATCAAATGTTGGAAAGATTAGCCAGAAATAGTTACTATTGTTTTCTTGATGGTTTTTCCGAATATTTTCAAATTCCAATAGCACCCGAGGACCAAGAGAAAACCACGTTCACGTGCCCTTATGGTACTTTTGCTTACAAACGCATGCCATTTGGACTTTGCAACGCCCCTGCAACCTTTCAAAGGTGCATGATGGCGATTTTTCACCACATGATAGAAGAATGCATGGAAGTTTTTATGGATGACTTTTCAGTCTTCGGTGATACATTTGAATCATGTCTTGTTAATCTTGAATGAATGCTTATTAATTGCGAACAATCAAATCTAGTTCTTAATTGGGAGAAATGTCATTTCATGGTTAAAGAAGGCATCGTTCTTGGTCATAAAATTTCAAAGGAAGGAATTGAAGTGGATAGAGCTAAAGTAGATGTAATTGCTAAACTTCCACATCCCACCAATGTTAGAGGAGTTAGGAGTTTTCTAGGGCATGCCGGTTTTTACCGACTTTTCAAAAAAGATTTTTCTAAAATTGCCACTCCTATGAACAAACTCCTTGAAAAAGATGCTCCATTCATCTTTTCAGATGAATGTATCAAATCTTTTAATATTCTTAAAGAAAAACTCACTAATGCGCCGATTATGATAACTCCAAATTGGAATCTACCATTTGAACTAATGTGCGATGCAAGTGATTTTGCAATGGGAGCCGTTTTAGGACAAAGGATTGAAAAACGATTTCAACCTATTTATTATGCTAGTAAGACGTTACAAGGAGCACAAAAAAATTACACAACTACTGAAAAAGAACTCCTTGCTATTGTCTTTGCTTTTGACAAATTTCGTTCATATCTCGTTCTAGCTAAAACTGTGGTCTATACCGACCATTCTGCTCTTAGATACCTATTTTCGAAACAAAATGCCAAACCACGATTAATCCGTTGGATTTTACTCTTACAGGAGTTCGATATTGAAATCCGAGATAAAAAGGGTGCAGAAAATCTCGCCACTGATCATCTTTCTCGTCTTGATAATCCTGAATTAGAAGTTCTAAATGAATCGGCCATACAAGACAACTTTCCTGATGAATATCTATTGAAGATAGATTATAATGAAATTCTATAGTTTGCAGACTATTTAAACTATTTAGTATATGGATTCCTTGAAAAAGGGTTGTCGTACCAAAAACGAAAGAAATTCTTCAGTGTTATAAAACACTATTTCTGGGAAGATCCACATTTGTTTAAAAGTTGTCCCGATGGAATAATACGCCGATGTGTATTTGGGGATGAAGCTAGTCAAATCTTAAACCATTGTCACACAGGACCAACAGGAGGACATTATGGGCCTCATCTCACAGCAAAAAAAGTTTACGATGATGGATTCTATTGGCCTACAATTTTCAAAGACGCACACCTTCTTTGCAAATCCTGTGATCCTTGTCAAAGGGTCGGAAAAATAAGTCAACGTGATGAAATGCCACAAAATGTCATTCAAGTATGTGAAGTATTTGACATTTGGGGTATTGACTTTATGGGTCCATTTCCAAAATCTCATAATAATCTCTACATTCTCGTTGCCATTGATTATGTATCTAAATGGGCGGAAGCACAAGCTCTCCCAACTAACGATGCACGAGTTGTAGTCAACTTTTTAAAACGTCTTTTTACAAGGTTCGGAACACCGAAAGCTTTAATAAGTGATCGGGGTACTCATTTTTGTAATAATCAACTTGAGAAAGTTCTTAAAAGATATGGAGTAACTCATAAAATCTCCACCGCTTATCATCCACAAACAAGTGGATAAGTTAAAAATACCAACCGAGCTTTAAAACATATTCTAGAGAAAATCGTAGGATCAAATCCGAAGGAATGGTCCATGAAATTGGAGGATGCACTCTGGGCTTTTAGAACAGCCTACAAAACTCCAATTGGAACCACACCTTTTAGACTCGTTTACGGAAAAGCATGTCATCTTCCAGTAGAAATTGAACACAAAGCATTTTGGGCTTTGAAGACATGTAATCTTGATTTACATGAAGCTGGACGTTTACGTTTAAGTCAAATAAACGAATTAGAAGAATTAAGACATGAAGCATATGAAAATTCGTTAATCTATAAGGAAAGAACGAAGAAATGGCATGATAAAAGAATCAGAAGTTCAAAAGAATTTAAAGAAGGAGACAGAGTTCTTCTTTTCAATTCACGATTCAAGCTATTTCCTGGAAAATTGAAATCAAGATGGTCTGGACCATTCATAATCAAAAGAGTTTTCCCGTACGGAACGGTAGAATTAATAAATTCAAATGGGATTGAATTTAAAGTTAATGGTTACAGAGTTAAACATTACATAGATAATCCAATGGAAGTTGACAACGAAGTTAATCACAATTTCAACACCACAGCTAACTAAGTGTGGGGAGGTTCGAATCTTTTAAGAATAATATGTATTTCTGTTAGAGTTAGATTTTCTGTTTTCGTGTAGTTCTCGAGAATGGAATCCGAATGGTCTTTCCCTAGCAGACCCTAAAGAATTAGTCTTCTCCCCCCATTCTGAATTTTTATTTTTTTTTAGGTTTTACGAGATGAAGACTTCCTGTGAACTAAACCATGGTCTAATGCTACACGCTTTGATCACTAAACGTAATAATGACACAATCCCGAGTGACCTGGTATCAGTAATAAGAGCCAAATTGGACGGAGTAAGAAAAGAATCCAGGAACGAAAATAATAAGTTACAATTTGGTAAAGGAAAATCAAAATCCGCAGCGAAAAGAAGAGCACGACACCTTGAAAGATGTCACAAATGCGGAAAATGGTCACACGAAGAAAAATGCTCGACGAATCAGACATATTCCAATACCGAATTCGTTACTTTATGCAGAGATGGACCGTTCATATGTTTAGAAGAAAAATTGTTGAATGCTCGAGGTTACGCCTATGTAGCTATGGAAAACCAATTAGTCCGACTATCTTATGAGTGGGCTAGAGCAGGCCACTGAGAATTCTATCTCACAGGTAAGTATGTACAGTTCTTATTTTTATTATTTTTAACCTTTTGATAATAAATGCTAAATCGTTCGCTATAAAGTATTAAATTGGTATTCAATAAAATTAGGTTTTGTGACCGAAATTATTGATATCATACAAAAATTTATTACATCACTGCGAAATTTACCGTTTATTCTTAAGGTATAAATATCTTTAATCAATCAACCCAAAATATTTCAAAAATTCGTCATGAGTTAAACTAGGTTATGGAACCAAAATTACTTTACCGAAAAGAGGGGCGTATATTTTTGATAATGTTTGATTGATTAAAGTGGGATAAAAGACCAAAAAGATTTTTAATTCTATTTTATTTTTACCTTGTGTTTAAAATTAATATATAAATATTAAATTAATATTGTAAATTTTTATAAATCGATATAATTAAGTTTGTAAATATTTTAAAAATTAATATTTTCAATATAAGTTTGTAAAACTAAAAATATTAATGATATTTATATTAATTTTTAATTTTATGCATTTTAAATATTAGTTTGGTGTGAATTTAAAAACAAAAATTTACTTTATTTCACTAAGTTAAAATTTGATATTTAAAATTCGTCGTGAGTTGAAGACTAGGTCGTTGAACCAAAATTGCTTTACCCGATGGCGGGACGAGAAATTTTATTATCATTATTTTTAATCTTATTGAATTAAAGTATGCCAAAAACATTAAAAAAAACCAAAAATCTTTGCTTTTAAACGCCAATATGTTTGGAAACTTTGGTAAAATTTAATCATTTTTCTACGCTAATCACCCTCAATAATTTAAATTGTTACTGATTTCTTGCAAATGAGGGCATTGCAAGATCTTAAGTGTGGGAAGGGGTTAAATTCTTTCGGATTTTTAAATTTTTGACTTATACACTTGGTTACCATTAAAAATACTAGTAACGCAGTAGTTGTATTAGAATCTAGTGCTCTCTAATAATAAAGAACAACCCTAGTCTTATATACTGACTACCCAATTCTAGTAAAAACATTTTAAAATTTTCAAATAAATGAATTCAAAATCATGTTTATACATATTTATGAACGATAAAACTAGGTGTTAACACCAAAATTATTGTTACCTTAGAAAGGACATAAATTGAGAAACAATCTAAAATGTTAGAATTCATTTAAAATGGAATAGAGGACAATAAAAAGGCAAAGAAAGGAAAATAAAAGCCAAGTGTGGGAAAAATTTACCAAGTCATTTTAAAACATATGTCACATATTTTTGTAACAAATAATTGAAGATGCTTTTGCTTTAGACTAAACTAAACAGTTTTACCCGATTTACTGTAATATATTTGAAAGAAAGATGGATCTACACGATGAATCAATTCCATCATTAAAAGGAAGTAAAGTCTTCCGAAAAAGACACACGCTTCTTGATTTAGGTCAGGAAGTTGTCGTCCAGACCAGCTGTAGGTTGACGAAAAATCTAGAAAACTCATCTCTAAAATCAGCAGGAAATCCATGGACCTCAGCATCAAACAGGGTCGCCAAGTGGTCAGACTTATCCTAACCATGAGAGGATCTGTCTCGTAAAATAGGGAGGGCGCCGTGCAAATTAGCTTTATAAGACTAATGAATCAGACCCACAGAAAGGATAATCTCCTAAAAGATCAAAAATTAGCTTTTAAGACTGATATTACTCAATCCTTGAGATTGACTTTAAAGATTGAGAATTACAAACTCATGGAATTCGATGATATCTAAACTCGAGCTTGAACGAGAAAATATTTTGATCAAAATTACAAACCGATTTGTTTTCTGAAAACCCATTTTCAATGCGTTCATTACTATTGAACGTAAACTCCTAGGAATTCACCTGGAATTCATTAGGTCACCTGAACCAAATCGGGTGTCAACCGTATGAACGGTGGTTGCATAGCATGGTCGAAGACAGGACCTTGTGCCAGACCGAAAAACTATAGGGTGATCTTTACAATTGCTCCTACAAAGGATAGTAATTGCATCCGACATGATATAGACCATAATCAAAAACATGTCACGGGACATTGCCTTAACAGTTGCTTGTTCAAACGCTTTCCTTTACAACCGGACGGTAGTTTACCGAAAGGTAATATACGGGACAAGTAAACTGGACGTGTTGCTTTCCTAATACAAGGTTAGCAAGTGGGTGACACAAAACCGCAAGTTTTGAGCTAAAATTTTCAAATCTGAAACCCACAAAACCCACAAAAAGATTTTGCAAACACCGGTGAAGGGTTATTCCGGAAAACTTATCTAGGGTAAAAGCTAGAATGAATTTTTAAAAGATCAAATGTTTTCATAAAGATCCAATTTCCTTAAAAGATCTAAATTTTTATAGTCATGTGGGACTGTAAACCACATCGTTACTACCATTGTTCATACCGCCGTATAGAAATCACTGATGTACAAAGTATGAAGAATAAAGAAGTAATTCTAGTATTTTTATTTCAAGACTATATTGCTTGAGGACAAGCAACGCTCAAGTGTGGGAATATTTGATAATGCTGAAAACGAACATATATTTCATAGCATTATCCCTCAAGAAAGACAAGCTTTTAGTTGCAATTGTTCTATTTACAAGTGATATTCGTTTAAATAATAAAAGGTGAACACAAAAGACAGATTCGACGAATTGAAGACGCAAACGACCAAAAAGCTCAAAAGTACAAAGTACAATCAAAGTGGTTCCAATTATTGATAAGAAACGTCTCAAAATTACAAGAGTACAAAAAGTAAAACGCAAAGTACAAGATATTAAATTGTACGCAAGGACGTTCGAAAATCCGGAACCGGGACCAAAGTCAACTCTCAACGCTCGACGCAACGGACCGAAAGTTACAAATTAATTATGTATATAAATATAATATAATATATAATTAATTATATATATATATATATATAAATATATATATATATATATATATATATATATATATATATATATATATATATATATATATATATATATATATATATATTTATATAATTAAAACCGTCGGTAGTCAAAAGGATCCAAGAATGTTAGCTGAAACTGGAGGCTCCGCACTCGCGGAGTTTGAAGGCATAAAAACTCCACACTCGCGGAGTTTGTGGGCCTATAAAAGGCCATGCATTCTGCTCGAATTTTGCACACCATTTTCTAATTCATTCTCTCTATCTCAAAGTATATATATATATATATATATATATATATATATATATATATATATATATATATATATATATATATATATATATATATATATATATATATATATATATATATATATTTTTATATTATAATTTTAATTTTAATTTTAAATAATAATAATAAGGGTGTGTTAGCGAATGTTGTAAGGTGTAAGTCGAAATTCTATCCGTGTAACGCTACGCTATTATTAATCATTGTAAGTTATGTTCAACCTTTTTAAATTAATGTCTCGTATCTAAGTTATTATTATGCTTATTTAAGACTAAGTAATCATGATGTTGGGCTAAAATATTAAAACGGGGTAATTAGGCTTTGTACCATAAATGGGGTTTGGACAAAAGAACGACACTTGTGGAAATTAGACTATGGGCTATTAATGGGCTTTATATTTGTTTAATTAAATGATAGTTTGTTAATTTAATATAAAGATTTACAATTAGACGTACCTATAAATAACCACATACACTCGATCGGACACGATGGGCGGGATATTTATATGTACGAATAATCGTTCATTTAACCGGACACGGGAATGGATTAATAGTTAATAGACTTATTAAAACAGGGGTGAATTATGTACAAGGACACTTGGTGTAATTGTTAACAAAGTATTAAAACCTTGGGTTACACGCAGTCGATATCCTGGTGTAATTATTAAACAAAGTATTATGACCTTGTTACAGTTTAAGTCCCCAATTAGTTGGAATATTTGACTTCGGATATAAGGATAATTTGACGAGGACACTCGCACTTTATATTTATGACTGATGGACTGTTATGGACAAAAACCAGACGGACATATTAAATAATCCAGGACAAAGGACAATTAACCCATGGTAATAAACTAAAATCAACACGTCAAACATCATGATTACGGAAGTTTAAATAAGCATAATTCCTTTATTTTCATATTTAATTGCACTTCTAATTATCGCACTTTTATTTATTGTCATTTTATTTAATTGCACTTTTAATTATCGTTCTCATTAATTATCGCAATTTTATTTTATCGCACTTTTATTTATCGCAATTTCATTATTGTTATTTACTTTACGCTTTAAATTAAGTTATATTTATTTTTAATATTTTACATTAGGTTTTAACTGCGACTAAAGTTTTAAAATCGACAAACCAGTCATTAAACGGTAAAAACCCCCTTTTATAATAATAATACTACTTATATATATTTTTGTATTTTTACAATTATAAGTTAAAAATATAGCGTTAAGCTTGGCTAAAGTTCCCTGTGGACGAACCGGACTTACTAAAAACTACACTACTGTACGATTAGGTACAATGCCTATAAGTATTGTAGCAAGGTTTAGGTATATCCATTCTATAAATAAATAAATATCTTGTGTAAAATTGTATCGTATTTAATAGTTTTTCGTAGTAAAAATATAACTATTTTATACAACACCTCGCACACATCAGAATACTAATGGGCAAGGCCACGGAAGTGTCTTCAATATTAATGCAGCAGAAACACAGGGAGACCCGGAGCTTGTTACGGGTACGTTTCTTATTAATGAAAAACCTGCTTATGTTTTATTTGATTCGGGTGCGGATAGAAGCTACATGAGTAGAGATTTTTGTGCTAAATTGAATTGTCCATTAACGCCTTTGGATAATAAGTTTTTACTAGAATTAGCAAACGATAAATTTATTACAGCGGATAAAATATGTTAGAACCGAGAAATTAAATTAGTTGGCGAAACGTTTAAGATTAATTTGATACCAGTAGAGTTAGGGAGTTTCGATGTGATAATTGGCATGGATTGGTTAAAAAAGGAGAGAGCAGAGGTTGTATGTTACAAAAAGTTGATTCGCATTGTACGCGAAAAAGGAAAACCCAAATGATGTACGGAGAAAAGAGCAACGCGAAGTTAAATCTTATTAGTAGCTTGAAGGCGCAAAAACTAATAAGAAAAGGTTGCTATGTCATTTTAGCACACATCGATGAAGTCAAAACCGAAGAAAAGAACATCAGTGATGTTCCAGTCGCAAAATAATTTCTCGATGTATTTCCGAAAGAATTACCGGGACTACCTCCACATCGATCCGTTGAATTTCAAATAGATCTTATACCCGGAGCTGCACCAATAGCTCGTGCTCTATACAGACTCGCACCCAGCGAAATGAAGGAATTACAAAGCCAATTACAAGAACTTTTGGAACGTGGTTTCATTCGACCAAGCACATCACCATGGGGAGCTCCTGTTTTGTTTGTTAAGAAGAAAGATGGTACATTTAGATTGTGTATTGACTACCGAGAGTTGAACAAAGTTACCACCAAGAACCGTTATCCACTACCGAGAATCGACGACTTATTCGATCAACTGCAAGGTTCGTCGGTTTATTCGAAGATCAATTTACATTCTGGGTATCATCAAATGCGGGTGAAGAAGGATGATATTCCAAAGACTGCATTTAGAACGCGTTATGGTCATTATGAGTTTATGGTAATGCCGTTTGGTTTAACTAATGCACCAGCCGTGTTCATGGACCTCATGAACCGAGTGTGTGGACCATACCTTGACAAGTTTGTCATTGTTTTCATCGATGACATACTCATTTACTTAAAGAATGATCAAGAGCACGAAGAACATTTGAGAAAAGTGCTAGAGATGCTGAGGAAAGAAAAACTGTACGCTAAGTTTTCAAAGTGTGCATTTTGGTTGGAAGAAATTCAATTCCTCGGTCACATAGTGAACAAAGAAGGTATTCAGGTGGATCCGACAAAGATTGAAACCGTTGAAAAATGGGAAACCCCGAAAACTCCGAAGCATATACGTCAATTTTTAGGATTGGCTAGTTACTACAGAAGTTTCATCCAATATTTTTCCAAAATAGCAAAACCCTTGACTGGATTAACGCATAAAGGGAAGAAATTTGAATGGAAGGATGAGCAGGAGAAAGAGTTTCAATTGTTGAAGAAAAAGTTAACTACGGCACCTATATTGTCATTGCTTAAAGGTAATGATGATTTTGTGATATATTGTGACGCCTCAAAGCAAGGCCTCGGTTGTGTATTAATGCAACGAACAAAGGTAATTGATTATGCGTCTAGACAATTGAAGATTCACGAGCAGAATTATATGACGCATGATTTGGAATTAGGAGCGGTTGTTTTTGCATTAAAAACTTGGAGGTACTACTTATATGGGGTCAAAAGTATTATATATACCGATGACAAAAGTCTCCAACATATATTTAATCAGAAACAACTAAACATGAGGCAGCGTAGGTGGATTGAATTGTTAAATGATTACGATTTTGAGATTCGTTACCACCCGGGAAAGGCGAATGTGGTAGCCAATGCTTTGAGTAGAAAAGACAGAGAACCTATCCTGGTAAAAGCTATGAATATAATTATTCGTACTAACCTTACTACTCAAATAAAGGAGGCGCAACAGGGAGTTTTAAAAGAGGGAAATTTGAAGAATGAAATACCCAAAGGATCGGAAAAACATCTTAATATTCGGGATGACGGAACCCGGTATAGGGCTGAAAGAATTTGGGTACCAAAATTTGGAGATGTGAGAGAAATGGTACTTAAGGAAGCACATAAAACCAGATATTCGATACATCCCAGAGCGGGGAAGATGTACAAAGATCTCAAGAAACACTTTTGGTGGCAGGTAATAAAAGCCGATATTGCTAAATACGTAGGAGAATGTTTGACGTGTTCTAAGGTCAAAGCTTAACATCAGAAACCATCAGGTCTACTTCAACAACCTGAAATCCCGGAATGGAAATGTGAAAATATTACCATGGATTTCATTACTAAATTGCCAAGGACTGCAAGTGGTTATGATACGATTTGGGTAATAGTCGATCGTCTCACCAAGTCAGCACACTTTCTGCCAATGAGAGAAGATGATAAAATGGAGAAGTTAGCACGACTATACTTGAAGGAAGTTGTCTCCAGACATGGAATACCAATCTCTATTATCTCTGATAGGGATGGCAGATTTGTCTCAAGGTTTTTTCAAACGTTACAACAAGCATTGGGGACTCGTCTAGACATGAGTACTGCCTATCATCCACAAATTGATGGACAAAGTGAAAGGACGATACAGACTCTTTAATACATGCTACGAGCATGTGTTATTGATTTTGGAAATAGTTGGGATCGACATCTACCGTTAGCAGAATTTTCCTACAACAATAGTTACCACTCGAGTATTGAGATGGCACCGTTTGAGGCACTTTATGGTAGAAAGTGCAGGTCTCCGATTTGTTGGAGTGAAGTGGGGGATAGACATATTACGGGTCCATAAATTATCCAAGAAACTACCGAGAAAATCATTCAAATTCAACAACGGTTGAAAACCGCTTAAAGTCGACAAAAGAGCTACGCGGACAGTAAAAGAAAGGATATAGAATTTGAAATTGGTGACATGGTCATGCTTAAGGTTTCACCTTGGAAAGGTGTTGTTCGATTTGGTAAACGGGGGAAATTAAATCCGAGGTACATTGGACCATTCAAGATTATTGATCGTCTTGGACCAGTAGCTTACCAACTGGAGTTACCTCAACAACTCGCGGGTGTACATAACACCTTCCACGTCTCGAATTTGAAGAAATGCTTTGCTAAAGAAGATCTCACCATTCCATTAGACGAGATTACAATTAATGAAAAACTACAATTCATTGAAGAACCCGTCGAAATAATGGATCGTGAGGTTAAAAGACTTAAGAAAAATAAAATACCAATCGTTAAGGTTCGATGAAATGCTCATAGAGGACCCGAGTTCACCTGGGAGTGTGAAGATTAAATGAAGCTGAAATACCCACACCTATTTCCAGAAGATGCGTCAACACCTTCAACAACTTAAAATTTTGGGACGAAATTTATTTAACGGGTAGGTACTGTAGTGACCCGAACTTTTCCATGATTATATATTAAAGGAAATTGATATTTACATGATTAAATGTTTCCAACATGTTAAGCAATCAAACTTGTTAAGACTTGATTAATTGAAATGAGTTTCATGTAGACAATTGACCACCCAGTTTGCCTGATGATTCACGAACGTCATAACTTGTGATAATTATATAATCATTTTATTTTTTTATGATGTAAGTTTTTATTTTATATATATATATATATATATATAAGAAGAAATACAATTAAATCAAAGATGTACAAGTAAAACACTATTTGCTACAGTAAAACACTATTTGCTACAGTAAAACACTATTTGCTACAGTAAATTTTTAGTTTGCTACAGTAAAATATTATTTGCTACAGTAAACACAATTTACTCGTATTCAATCCGTATTCGTACTCGTACAATACCCAGCTTCTAGACGTATATACTATTGGTATATACACTTCAATGATCAGCTCTTAGCAGCTTTAATGAGTCACCTAAACATGTGGGAACCATTATTTGGCAACTAGCATGAAATATCTAACAAAAATACAAACTAATGGAACCTTATATTCAAGGGTAGGATCACATTTTTCTTCACCAACCATAACACTTTCATTTTTCAACTTTCATGCATCAAACTTATCTCTCTCTTATACTCTGTTGATGTTCTATGTGTTCTCCATCACCTTCATCAAAATCTAGCTCAATCTAGCTCATAAATCCTAACCTAGATCAACTTACAAAATAACTACTCAAGAACACACCAAAAACACTTTCAAGTTTACTAGCTTACTTCCAATCTTGCAAATCCATTTCAATTGATCATCTAATCTCAAGAAATATTTCTTATTTACCGTAAGATATCTTTATAATTAAAGGTAATACTCATATTCAAACTTTGATTCAATTTCTATAAATATAACAATCTTATTTCAAGTAGAAATCTTACTTGAACTTGTTTTCGTGTCATGATTCTGCTTCAAGAACTTTCAAGCCATCCAAGGATCCTTTGAAGCTAGATCTATATTTCTCATTTCCAGTATGTTTACCTACTAAAATTAAGGGAGTAATGATGTTCATAACATCATTCGATTCATACATATAAAACCATTTTATTCAAAGATTTAAACTTGTAATCACTAGAACATAGTTTAGTTAATTCTAAACTTGTTCGCAAATAAAGTTAATCCCTATAACTTGAATTTTAAAATCAACTAAGCACATTTTATATATCTATGTGATATGCTAACATAATGATTTGAAACCTGGAAACACGATGAACACCGTAAAACCTGACATACGCCGTCGTAGTGAAACCGGGGGCTGTTTTGGGTTAGAAAAATAAAAACTATCTTAATCTTTGAATTGGAAGTTTGTTTTCTGGAAAAATTATATTTCATATGAACATGATACTATATCCAAAAATCATGGTTAAACTCAAAGTGGAAGTATGTTTTTCAAAATGGTCATCAAGATGTCGTTCTTTCGACGGAAATGACTACCTCTTTAGTAAATGACTTGTAACCTGTATTTCTGACTATAAACTTATACTTTTTCTGTTTAGTTTCATAAATTACAGTTCATTATGAAACCTTAGCAACTTGAATCACTGAAAACGAATTTAAAACGAAGAAATTATGGGTAAAACAAAATTGGAAAATTTTACTTGTTGTAGCTACGAAAATTTTACAACAAAACTACACTAATCATATCCTAGCTAACTTATATTGTATTATACATGTATTCTAACATATATTATGTAATCTTGGGATACCATAGACACGTATACAATGTTTTGACATATCATATAGACCCATATATATATATTATTTGGAACAACCATAGACACTCTATATGCTGTAATGTTCGAGTTTGATATACAGGGTTGAGGTTAATTCCAAATATATATATACTTTGAGTTGTGATCTAACCTGAGACATGTATACACTGGGTCGTGGATTGATTTAAGATAATATATATTGATTTATTTCTGTACATCTAACTGTGAACAACTAGTTGTAGGTTACTAACGAGGACTGCCAACTTAACAAACTTAAATCATAAAAACGTAATAAAAAATGTTGTGAATATATTTCAATCATACTTTGATATATATGAACACATTTGTTATAGGTTCGTGAATTGACCAGTGGCCAAGTCTTATTTCCAACGAAGGAAAAATCTGTGAAAGTGAGTTATAGTCCCATTTTTAAAATCTAATATTTCTGGGATAAGAATACATGCAGTTTTATAAATGTTTTACGAAACAGACACAAGTAATCGAAACTACATTCTATGGTTGGATTATCTAAATCGAATATGCCCCTTTTAGCTTGGTAACCTAAGAATTAGGGAACAGTACCCCTAATTGAAGCGAATCCTACAGATAGATCTATGGGCCTACCAAACCCCATCCGAGGTACAGATGCTTTAGTACTTCAATTTTTATACAGACGAGAGGATTCTGTTATAAAGATGAGAGGATTCTGTTTTGGGGATATTCTATATGCATCTTTTCCATTTCTAAATAATAGACAGTTATTGATGCCTGTGGTGGAGACTCTTTGAATAATGATGAAATGACAAGGAAACCCGTTGATTATTTCATTGTATGTTATTGGTGGATGGTATATGGAGGATGAGAACGCCCTAATAAGCTCGAGTACACTTCCAGAAGACCGATTAGAATCCAGCAAAATATGGTTCCAACTCTGTCTACCTTCAGATCCTCAGCTCACAGCCGCACCCAAGGGGAGTAATTCATTTCTTTCTCTTTATATCCTTAAACTATACCCTATCCTAAGCATATCACTAAGTGTGGGATTCCAACCCAATATTGAGCTTATATACATTTTCTTATATGTTCAAACTCTAAGTGTGGGATTTTAGCTCCCTAAACTCTAAGAATGAACATTAGGGACAATATTCCTCTAAGTGTGAGATAGCGGTGTATGTAACATCCCGCATTTTTTCGTTAAATTATTTTAACGCCCGTCTTTTTATTTTAATAATATCCTTCGTATCTAGATTCGTATCCTCTGTTAGCTAACATTCTTAATATTTTCATTATCGGATTATAACGTCTCCCATAGTCTCGTGTAATTCAAAATAATTCGTTCGGTTAATTCCTACACCCGACAATAAACTTGAGGGACTAAACTTGCCAAGAGACTAAACACTTGACTAGGTCAACTAGTCAAGGTATCCTCCCCACCATTCATTCACCACCACCATCATCTTCATACTTTCACTTTTTTTTTTTCTAATCTTCTCAACACAAATCATTATCTAAATTCGATCTAGGAAGCAAACATAAAAACAAATTACATTTTCGTGATCCTCTCTTCATCTTCTTCGATTTGGTACCAATTTCACTACTTGGGGTAAGGTTTCTAAAAATACTAGATTTCTCTAAATTTGTATTTTTGACTTGAAATGGTGTTAGTTAGTGTCTATGGCTCGTGTCTAGCATGAATATATGATTTACTTGCTCGATTTGTTGTTTTGAGTAACTAGTATGAACATTTGAAATGGGTGTGTTTAATCTTTGATTTTGGATGAGTTAATGTTGTTAAATTTTTAAATTTCATGTTTTAATTGTGTTACTAGTATCACTAGCTTCGTTTTGAGGTATAGGTTGATTAAGAAAACTTCATAAACATGATTATTGATTTGGTGAACTTTGGGTTAGGGTTTGATGAACTTGAAATGAACTTTTGATGCCTTGAATGACATGAGATGTTGTTAACAAGTGTTTAGTTGGATTGTATGCTTGATTACCTTCGAAACGGCATATCATACATGTAAATTGGTTACCCGAAACATGAAATGAGATTTATGAACTGAATGTGATAAATGATGAACATTAAATGTAGTTTTGGTTGTTGTAAGTGGTAGATTGATTGATGAAAAGTGCTTAGTTGTTTTTCTCGTCAAAATACCTTTCCAATGATATAAGATACATGTTTTGATTGTTTGCGGGTCATAAATTGGGATTGGTTGAGTTTTGGTTCGTGCACTTATGAGTTTCAGCAAACAGGACCTGGATACTAATTTGGACGCCGTCCAAATATTGGGACGCCGTCCAAATATTGGGACGCCGTCCAGTCCTTCAATACTGGACGTCGTCCAGTAAATCAGGACGCCGTCCAGATGAACTGCCAGGGACTGTTTTGGTTTGCCATTTTACGAAAAATGTTTGCTATGTTACGCACCTCCGATTCACATGTAACTTGTTCTAACATGCTCATATATGATTAAAAACCTCAGAAAAATAGTTTGAGACTCGACCCGAACGTGTTGACTTTTTCGTTGACTTAGACCCGACCAAGTTTGACTTTTTGTCAAACTTAACTGAATACTTATGCAACCTTTCTAACTTTTTTCTATACTTGTATCTTGCATGAAACTTGACAATTTGATTCACATGCTACATAATCGAGTCGTAACGAGCCATAGGACTAATTGAACAACTTTGACCAACCATGTTTACCGTTATTGATACAACTTACTTGTTTAGGTCAAGACTAGTATTTGTTCTTTGCACGTTACATGTTGAAGTATCTTTTTACTCTTTTACTCGAGGTGAGATCATAGTCCCACTTTTACTCTTTGAACTTACATTTGGGATGAGAAAACATAAACGTTTCTTTTTACTAAGTGAACACAAGTATAGGAAAACAAACATTCTACATACGAGTTTAAAACAAAATCCTCAATTCGATTATCATTAGTTACACTTGCTGGGTGTAAGCGAGAACTTATGTTGTATGGATCCATATGGGTTTGACAAACCATCATTCAGACGGTTCGCTACCGTCTACGAATGAAATATATTTTCGAGAAACAGTGTATGTTCTAACACTATTGTGATGGGGTTCTATGGAAGGAATGTTAAGCATTGATAATTGGGTGCTCGTGAAACAAATTTTGGAATGGTTAACTATTATTTCGATGTTGCAAATCTTGTGGTTCAAATTACTTATTTACTCACTTACTTACTTAAACCTATGATTTCACCAACGTTTTCGTTGATAGATTTCTATGTTTTTCTCAGGTCTTTGAACGATATGTGATACATGCTTCCGTTCATTACTTTGATACTTGCATTGGATGTCGAGTATACATGCATACATGGAGCGTCTTTTGACTTTATTTAAAACTGTGTCGCATAGGTTTCATTTGTACTTATAACTTGTAACGTAACTTTTAATTGAACAATTCTTGTAAACTTTGAAACAATCCTTACATTTGAAATGAATGCAACATATCTTTGGTCAAACATTATTTTAAAGACTTATGACCACGTAACGGGACCTAAGTAGACGGCGCCGTCAAATGAAAATTTTGTCGGGTCGCTACAGTGTAGTACGCCGAAATTAGCTATGGAATGCTCGAAAAATGTTCTTGACTTAAAATTTTACTAAGATTTCGAGTATACCTACTATTTAGATTCTTATAAATGATACTTTCTGAAAAAGTACTTACGAAAATCAAGCTTGTGTGCTCTAAAATTAAGATAAATGAGGACATAAATCTTCTTAAGGATGAACCGATTCTCTAAGAGCATTGCATGACTAGGCATTATCGACCCAATATAATTGTTGTGAGGCACCCCAAAAATGGCCCAATAAGCATTCATTTTTAATGCTTCACTATCTTTTCCGTTGAGAGTGTCGATATTAGCATTTAGAGTTAGAACTTGACATTGACATCCATTTTGCGGCTAATGGTTAGTAAGCGCCATACGTGGGGTAGGTGCGATACTCCTTCCGAAATCATTCTAAATAGAGAAGACAAAAACCATCCATTTTCGTTTCCACTCCATGCATTCAAACCGACCAACTCACACCAAAGAGTTGATGAATCAGAAAATACTCACCCCCAAATTCACTATCAAATACGTTACCCTTTCCACACTCTTTTCTTTATCATTTCCAAAATCTAGATATTCAAAGAGATAGATCGACCAAGTGTACTTTAGACACTTGTCAAAAAATTCTGAAATTCCAGATTGTTTTTGATAGGTCAAAAAGACCTAATTCTGGTGAAATACATTTCTCTCTGGGCACAAAAAGAAATAGACAATGTTATGAAGATGGGATAAGCAAAAAAAAATATTGAGCAAAGTCTCAAATATAAAGAAGAGAAAAGTCTTCAAATAAAAGCATAGATCCCCTAAGAAAATGAAGATTGTGACCCAGGAGGATTGCAGAAAAGAAGCAAAGTCTTCGCTGAAAATCAGCAACCGTTAAAGGAACTCTTCAACAAAAATAGAGCACCATCTTTCCTAGAAAAAGTATATCCTCATGAAACCAAAATCTATCGAATCTCTTAAAATTTCAAAGATTCAAAAATCACCCTTTTCGCCATATCAAAACTTTCACTTTTCTCCGCAAACCAACCTTTAAACCCTCTCTTCCTCTTGAAAAAAATGATTAGGGAGAAGATCAGTGCCGTCCTTATCTAACCGGTGGAGATTTAATTCTTGGTTAAGCCTATGACAATCTTGCATGTAAGACCCTGAATTTTATAGATCAGAAAGTGTTCCTAAAAGTGTTAGTAAATGTATGCATCAGAAACTGCGACTAAAAATCAACCTAACACTTATGCACTTTCAGAATATACATGAGAATCACAAACAGAAAAGCTGAGAAAATTCTGATTTAGAATTGGCCTTCGAGCCGCGTCGCGGGGGTAATGGTCGCGCCACGGGGTGACGCCTGATTAGCACATCTATTCTTTTAATTAAAGATAAAAGGGGCATTTTGGTAATTACACATTGGGGACAGTTTTGGAGCACAAAAGGGCAGATTGGGATCTCATTTCCAACCTATCCTCATTCTTATCTTCAACCTCATCAACACCCACATGTTTAAGAGAGAGAAGCTAGAGTGAGAAAGCTTGAGAAAAGGAAGAAGAGGCTTGTGTTCATCAAACTGAAGCCCATTTCTTGTGTTGTTGTTGTGCTAGCTTCATTTTCTTCAAAAGGTAAAACCCTAATTCGGATTTAGTTGTGTTAATTCATTTATGATGCTAGGGTTTGTGTTAAGGTGGGTGTAAACCTGATTTCTTGGAAGTTTGGGGTAAATGGACCAAGCTTTGGTGTAAGAACCCTAATATTGGTGGGGTTAGGGTTGGATGATGATATTGTTAGTTTGTAAACTAAATTTTTTGATGAAATCACTAGTTGATTTGGATTGTTAGTGATTGGGTGTGTAAACTTGCAACTTGGTGTTGTGACTTGAGATTTGGTCAAAATGGGTTTTATTTCAAAATTGTGTAAGTAAGTGTTTTGATGATTAAACATTGTGTAAAATTGATGAAACATGACTAGGAGCTTCGAGATCAACAGGTTTAATTCACACAAAGGCGGAATTAATGAATCAAACCAATCAAAGTGAATATGGGTAGCTTTTTGGGATTAAATTAGTCAAACCACAACAAGGATTGTGATTATATTAATGCCTAGAGCTATTATTCACTACCAGGAGTGATTTGGGTTGAGAGAGAATCAGATCAGGTGAACCAGATCTGAGTGATTGTGTGTGAGAGAGGCTTAACCTAAAATGAAGAACATAAGACTTTATATACCCCTACTATTGACTCACCCGTACGAGTCATCCATCACACGTAAGAGTTGGCTTCATCAGCCGTACGAGTGATCACTCACTCGTGTCTTCTCATTCAGGTTATAATTATGACTTAGCTCAGCATCAACCATGCGTATGAGCCTGTCAGCCGTACGAGTGATGCTTCACTCGTACGTCTTACTAAGTCTAACCTAGTCAAACATCCGTATCGCATTCCTGCAGTACCTGTAACCACATACAAACAGAGATAGGATAATAACGGGCGATCATGGTATCCCATAAACTGAAGTACTAATCACAAACATTGATAAGATGTCTAGGGACTTACAGAACATGCACCAACAACTCCCCCTAGGACCTAGAACATCGATTACAATAAAGTAAACGTTCATGAAATACACATAAGTCCAAAAGTAGCATCAGTCTAATATCAATTACATATCCAGATTCTCTCTCTCTCCAAAATACATCATCATCAAAAACAAAATTAAAAACTAGCATCACAGTATTCGACATACATCAGCTGGCTTGAACTTGGTTTGAGCTTTGAGCATCACTTTCTTTGTTGAGGTATGCATAGAGGACATCGATCACGCGTTTATATCTCATAGCTTCCTCCTTTCGATCGTCTCTGAATGTAATCTGATGGCGGTGAAGAGTCTCCACATCAAATCTCGATAAGTTCCTTAGCCACATAGGATCTAGAATCCTCACATTGTCGAACTGTATGCTTCCATCATCCTCCTCAATCGCAGTCAAGATCACTGCTTCCTCTGACAATTCATCATAGAACCACCATCTGAAGTTTTTACGGATATCCTTGGGTAATGGCATCAAGGGAGATTGTTTCATATACTTAGCTGGACGGAACTTAACAACACGGATAGGTCCTCCCTTAGAATTTTTCTTTGTCGGGTGTATAGAAAACCTAGCGGCCGTTGACTTAAAGATGTCCCATTTCCCTGTCTTATACTCATATCTGAGTTTTCTTTGAAACCACCTGGAAAGGTCACTATCTTCAGCGTTCAACATCTTCAGCTTAGCAAGTTGCATGATCTCGAAGTAAGGTCGAGTTTTGAAGTGGCTAGGACGTGCCATATAATCAACTCCGCCTTCCCTCTTCATCGCAAAACAATTGATCTCTTTAAAATAGCCCCAACTCAAAATTTTACCCTTGGAGTACTTCTTGGTTCTTTTACCTTTCTCATAGAAACTAACAAACTGCGACTCGAGTTCTGGCTTATCTACTTGATCAGGGTTAACAACGTTCTGTCTCCACCAACTTTGATGATCTTCGTCTTCCTTAACGTTTCTATTCACTTTAACCCTATCACGTTTGAACCATTCATTAATCTCATTCCATGTCTCAGCTTTAGCTTGTTCTGCTCAGAGTTTCTTATCTTTCAATTCAGTTTCTTTTCTTTCTTTCTCAACGAGCAGTTTCTCATGTCAGATCTTCTTGTTCCTTTCTAATATAACATCCACTTCTTTCACTTGTTCTTTGTATACCTTCCTCACTTTTTCCAAATCTTCTAAGTTCTTTCTTTTCACATCACTAGTCAAATTGAAGAAGTCACTTAAAGTATTGAGTGACGGATTTGAGTATGGTGCAAGCGAAGGCATAACAATCTCAACTTCTTCTTCTTGGTCTTCTTTATCATCAGATTCTGTTACAAATTCATCCTTGGATTCAATAATCACATCCTCTTTAACACTTTCCTTACCAACAGAATCCTCACTCTTCTCATCAGCAAACAAATTATCGAAATCGCTTAAGTTGATATTTTGGATTGATTTGGGAGGGATTTTATCAGCTGGCTCTTTTTGTAGAGCCTTGCATTCAGCTTCAACTGACTCTGCATTCTATGTATCGTTTTCACTGTCATATGCTAGAGCAGCAAGCTGTTCCAAAGGAAAATCACTTGGTGGAACGTCCCCCTTTTCTGCATCATTAAAAACATTTGATTAATTCATATAATATTCAGCAGTAAAGACCTCACCATATTCATTAAAACTTCAAATAGGTATCACTAATGGTATATCAAAAGAGGGTCCTCCAGTTCCAACGTCTTCTTCGTCATCTTTTTCATCACCTTAATCAACTTTGTTTTACCAGAGGTAAGCTGTTCAATATTTTCATTCAACTTCTTCATCTTCTCCCTGTTCTTACTCTTAATCACCAAAAACTTCTTCAATTTATCTGTCATTTCCTTCTGACGGTCCAGTTTATCAGATAACCTCTTGTTCTCTTCCACCAACGAATCAATCTTAGCATTACTGATCTTCTTCTCCTCAGTAGCTTGATTCTCCAGATTGGTTATTTTTGTGATCAATGACATCAACAAATTTTGCTGTGTCTTGTATTCATCTGACGTGACCTGAGGGGTGTTGTTGCAGGTTTAGGTGAGGTAACAGTAGCTCTTGCATCCTTCATAAAACCTGATGGTTTCCTCTGAGCCTGTTGTTTTGAACCTCCCTGTGAAGATTTCTGGGGTGAATCATAAGAATACTTCGTTCTTTTCTCCTTCTTTTTTAGTTGCTCTGCGGGCATAGGATCCTTTCCTTTCCTCTTCCTTTGAATCAAACTGGTATCCTCCTCAGTTGCTTCATCATCACCCTCGATAATCTCATCATCAACATTACCTCCTCCTTGAGCATTACCAGTAGCTTTCTGATTATCACCTTGTCCTTCCTCATCTGTAACTTCATAGTCAGAATCTAAATCCTCATTCCTCCAAGCATTACCTGCTGGGCATCGATAGTTCTCATTGATAAGATGACAAATGAGCTGTCTATTAAAGTCAGGCTTTAAATCCTCATTCCTTGTCTCTTCCATTCTGCGGAAAGTAATCGAATTCTTTGGCTTAAGGTGGATAATATCCTCTTCAAGCTTAGGTAGATCAGGTGCAGCGTCGTTAATGATCAATTGTAGAAAACGGGCATATATTAGATACTTCTGGGAAGAACTGAAGTGGTTTGCCTTGAAATAGTAGAAAAACAAAACCCGAAAAATCGTATGGAGCCTTGAGAACAAGTGCCACAAACATACTCTGCACTTTCTCGTTCAACTTATCAAAGCCCAATTTGTGTCCACTCAAGCAATGCATGATCACATGAGCTAGATATCTAAACTGTGGTGGCAGACATGTCTTCACCAGTTCAGATTTGCCGCCAATGTAACCATGCATTGCTTGAGTGGACGCAAATCGGGCTTTGATAAGTTGAACGAGAAAGTGCAGAGTATGTTTGTGGCACTTGTTCTCAAGGCTCCATACGAGAAAGTGCATGATCACATGAGCAAGATATCTAAAATGTGGTGGCAGACATGTCTTCACCAGTTCAGATTTGCCGCCAATGTAACCAGAATAAGCACATCTTCTGAAACAACCATGGATTCGTTCTCTACTGATAGTCATATGGGAGCAGTTCTCGTCATTGAAACCCAAAATCCTTCTAATCACATCCTTAGAAACAGTAATATCATGACCTTGAATCTTACTAACAAGCTTATCTTCATCAACATCCAACACAGCATTTCTCCATAACTCTCTCTGATGACTGTAGTATGCAGTGTATTCAGTAGAAATAGCAGTGTGTATCCATGATCTCTTAAGAAACTCGATAATCTCCTTAAAGTGAGAACCTCTTTCAAGAGTAGTATCATAAAGAGCGACTTGATTATTCAGTTTGCCCATTTCTAACGGAATCTCTTGTTGAGCAGGTGGATTGATAGGATTAGCTTGAGGATTAGCTTGTAGCTCCCCCTGTCCTTCAACGTTAACAACCAGAATGTTTACTTGTTGTTCTGCCATATGATAATGTCTAAACTGAAACTGAAACGTTAACAGAGATGTTAGATATATAAATCAATCAACATAAAGCATTAAAGCATTTGCATCAACGTGTCATAAATATGTTAAACAGGATGAAACGTGCGAGTGATAGTGTCACACGTGCGGCTGAGAGATCAACCGTGTGAGTGATATAGTCACTCGTGTCACTGTTGACACGTTTGAGCAGTAATATGGTTTCAGACAGGGTACACGGCTGATGCATTAAAACATAAGTGAGTGAATCAACCGTGTGGTGACTCGTGCGTGTAATCACACGTGTCAGCTCTTTCAAACGAGTGATCAATAAATTCAAGACAAACGAGTGAGCTCAAAGGTCCACACGGTTGAGCATCAACAGTGCACTGACTAGTGCGAGTCATGTCTCACGCGTGCGAGTGACGTCACTCGTGCATGTCTGATGAAACCCGTATTAAATGCCTTTTTCAAATCATCAAAATCACATAACTGTGCATTTTATGGACCGATTTACATTATGATAGCATCATAAGGTTTCGTTAAACACAAAACAATTACAAATAAACATCAAAACAACCTTCAATTTCACAAAATTCGAGTTATATACCCTTAGGGTTTTGACTCATTAAAACAAAAAATTAAGGTATCTAAACTCGATGAAATCATACCTAATAGGTGGCGCCGGATTCGTCTAAAGAAGCTTAACTTTCGTTACAAATGAATGCTTGATCGGTGATGATCGAATTTAGAGAGAAAAAGAGTTGGGTGCACAAGTGTGAGCTGCTGAGCTTATCACCCCTATTTATACTCTCGTGATCAACCGTGCGGTTGATCACACGATCCACCATCAAACGCGTGTCTCACCTAAATCACACGTGCGTGTGACCCAATTGTCTTAGGACAAGTTTGATCAGGGTCATCCGTACGGTTAACCTCAAACGTGTGGTCAATCGTACGGTTTACACATCAAGCGTGCGTGTGAGCACTTAGGCAATTTCAAAACTTCAAACCTTAGGATTTCGACTCGTTCGGCAATCTTAGATCTAACAAGCACTTTCAACTTGAGTCGAAAATCACTAAACCTTCAAGAAATGACCATTAACACTTAGGCATATATAAAAAAAATCCTAACCTAAATAAGGTTATTACTCTAATCATTCTGTGTTCCAAGAGTAAATCCTACAGTGTAATGTCAACTTAAGTTCATTAGCAATCTAAATCATTAATGTCCTTCAAACAGTCACAAGCTCTACAAACTTCTTTCTCATGGATTTGGTGGCCCAATATCTTGATCTCAACAAAGTTCTTTCAAATGTCGTTATGCACTCAGAGGATAATCAGAAAAACAAGGAAATGATAGAATCTTTATGAATTTTCTGATGTAAATTGTCATGCAACTAAAATTATGCAAATGAAAGATATTCTATCATGAAATACAATAACATTCAAACCAATTTTTTTTTTGCTGTTTTATAGTTTTCAATGCAAACAAATTAACAGTACATATATATAAGACATACAAATCCACATTCTTTTTGTGAGCAAGATGATTAACTATTTTAAAAAATGGATTAGAACTGACATATTGAATCAATTTCTGTTGTTCATTCCTAATTATCCAGTCTATGTCTATTATCATGTAATTACTGATATCAATCCTCATTAAACATGAACATATTCATTCTGGACATATCGACAATCATGTTGGCATTAATTACTTGAACACTATAAAGAAATGATTTTTGAGATCATGCTAGGTTCATTAATCCTTGATTCTTCCATCATTTATGATTGTGCGTTTTTATTAAGTTGTCAATTCATTACACGTAACTTTCTGTTATCTCTTTCCATGTACTTCATTCAAATTGAACAGGATGGTTCTCAAGGCATTTTGAATAACCCTGTCAGCCTTTGGCCTCTACCAATGTGTTGACAATCTTCAATCTAGTTGGCTCGGCTGATCTCAGAGTATCTTGGATTATCCGAATAGGCGCACTATTTACCGCAGGGATTGGTCTACAGTTAAAGCAGACTTACCTGATGACCAGTCGTCACACGAAATAAATCTCGAGGCCCTTAACTTCTTTATGTTCAAGTTGTCATGGAAAACGGAATCGAAAGTTAAACTTTCATAAATAAGTATTAGAGTATATCTAGGTAAGTATCTTTCCAACTTACAGTCTTGATGCATATAACTCTAAGTTGCAGACGACAAGAATCTTGATAGTTCAGTGTGAACGTCGTGATTAAACAATTCAAGCTGCACGGGGGCGTCACACTAAGAATGATCTGAGTTCTTTATGAGCACATCATGAATCAGCATTCTTCATACTTTCAGGACTTTGCCATCTTGATCCGCCAATTTTATTGACATTGATTTTCTTTTGATATTATATTTTTTAGCATATCACTGTCTTTTGATATATTGATTTTGAACGCAATCATGAATGAATTTTCCATTTTTTATGCATGAACTCATGTTTCTTTGTTGTGTGCTTAGATCACTTGAAGGTGTTCTCCCTTAAATGCTTGAACGGTCCGCAATAAGGAATTATATTTTTCGACCTTAAGCGAGAAGGGACACTTACTTTCAACATAAACTAATTTTCTCTGATATTTTCGGGTTTTAGTTTCGATTATTAAGTCTTAGGCCTGTGACAACGTGGTATGCACCAGCCAAACAGATAATACTCAACCCCTTAAATGATCTATTGAATGTCCCATTCATAGCTGTGAAGCTGAATTGGTAGAGCAACGTTGAATATTGCTTAGGGACATCCAACACCAACTTTCTCTAACGATTATCAATTATGATAGGGGATACCCTCAACTGACTGTTGAGTTCCTCAACAACTATCATTTCATACAGTTTCAGAGATAATTAGGTGATTACCTTCAAACGCAACAGATCGTTCATGACTTCTGAATCTTAGATGATCATTATTCTTATTATGATTGTCTAACGCCAGGAGTTCATAAGTCACATCTATCTGTACATCACACAACAGATAAACATAAACGTTCAAATTAGTCCTTACTAATCAAATATATCAATTCTCAGTACAGTAGATTCTTCACTTCCATCATATTAATCAAAACAACCTCATTTTCGGATTTTTCAACTTTTTAAGATTTTCTGCTGATAACATATACTCCCCCTAAAATGCTGAAATATAAAATCTTTTTGTGTTTTAGCATTTTAACCAAACAGAAAATATCTACAGACTAGCATGCAATCATGAAAGAAATTATATAAAGAAATGCAAACAGGAAGCAAAAATATGCAATACAAATAATTAACAACCAAAAATCTACATGTCATGCATCCTACATGCAAAGTCTAAAAGCTTGACTAACCCTCACACACAACATCCGTAATTACTTTGTCTCGATCAACAATGCCATTCATCTCTAGTAGGAGTAAGAACCTAGGTTTATCAAAAGCCTTAGTGAATAGGTCAGCCCTTTGGTCCTTAGTACCTATTCTCTTAACCTCAATAATCTTTTTCTCATGGCAATCCCTAAGAAAATGATATTTAACACCTACGTGTTTAGTCTTAGAATGGTGCACATGATTTTTAGTAATTGCTATAGCAGCAGTATTATCAATATAAAGAGGAGAGAAAGAGATTCTTAGCCCGTAATCGCGAAGTTGTTGTTGGATCCAAACAACTTGCAAACAACAACTAGCAGCAGCTATATATTCAGCTTCACACGTGGAAAGAGCAACTGCAGTTTGTTTCTTGCATTGCCAGGTCACCAGCCTTTCACCTAGAAATTGACATCCTCCTGATGTAGACTTGTTGTTGATTTTGCAACCAGCATAATCTGAATCGCTATAAGCTATAAGATCAAACTTCTCATCGTTCGAATACCAGATGCCGAGATTTGGCGAATGCAATAGATAACGTAGAATTCTTTTGGCAGCTGTAAGATGAACTGTATTCGGATTAACTTGATAACGAGCACACAGACATGTTGCGAACATAATATCCGGCCTAGACGCAGTGAGATACATGAGCGATCCGATGATTGATCGATAGTATGTAGGGTCAACAGGTTCTCCTTCGCACTCTAGCGAAATACCATGATTCACAGCTAATGGAGTTGACACAGGACGTTCTTGAGTCATACCAAAACGTTCGAGTATATCATTTACATACTTTGCTTGATGAAGAAAAATACCATTACTAGTCTGTTCGACTTGTAAACCAAGAAAGTAGTGTAAGAGACCCAATTTACTCATTTCGAACTCATCCTTCATCACCTCTTCGAACTCATTAACGAGTTCCTGCTTAGTAGCACCGAAGATAATATCGTCAACATAAATCTTGGCTAAAATAATGTCGTCATCTTGAACTTTTGTGAATAGAGTACAGTCTACCGTGCCCATTTGATATCCTTTTTCAATCAGATAACTCGATAACCGTCCGTACCAAGCTCTAGGAGCTTGATGTAAACCATAAAGGGCTCAACGTAATCGGTAAACTTTGTCAGGATGAAGATGATCTTTAAAACCCGGAGGTTGACTGTCATATACTCTTTCATTTAGCTTGCCATAAAGAAATGCACTCTTAACATCCATTTGATAAACTGTAAACTTCATAAGAGAAGCGAAAGTCAAGAATATGCGAATCGCTTCCAATCTGGCAATAGGAGCAAAAACTTCATCGTAATCAAATTCAGGATCTTGCTGATAACCTTTAGCAACTAATCTTGCTTTGTTACGGGTAACATTGCCATCTTCGTCGAATTTGCACTTCCAAACCCATTTGAGGTCAATTACTTTCGCACCATGCGGCTTAGTAACTAACTTCCAAATATCTAGACGATGGAATTGCTGAATCTCTTCTTGCATAGCCATCACCCAATCAACATACTTCAAAGCTTCTTTTGTTGTCTTTGGCTCTATTCTAGAAATATGACATGAGTACTCGTAATATGTAGCAGTGGCTGTCATATGAGAATCAACTTGACCATCAAACTGAACTTGTCTTCTTGTTCTAACACATGCATTCGGATCTCCAATAATGTTCTCTCTAGGATAAGCAGCTGTAGTTCTCGGAACTGGGTGTACGAGAACAGGTATTTCTCGATGTAGATTCGTGGTATCTCCATCTTCAGGATTATCAGAATTTTCACTAGATATATCAGATCCGCAGGTATCGTACACTGGATCAACATCTTGATCTGAATCTTGTGCTGGTTCAACGACAGTAGTTAATGGAGTTGAAGTAGGGGCAGACACTTCTGGTTCATTTTGCAAATCAAACAGTATTTGTAACTCTACTTCATTCTCTGTTGGATCTGGAGCAAGATTAAATGAATCTATCAGCTCATTATAGTTAAAAATCCAAGGATGACTCTTCGGAACACTTTTCGTATGATTCCTCTGGACATCAACTTCAGACCATTCTTCAACACATCTCATCTCGTTGTTGAAAACTCGCTTGTTAGGAGAACTGTAACCGAGAAATACTCCAGTAACCACTTTTGAATCAAACTTACTTCCTAGTTTTCTTTTCAAAATGGTGCACGGCGCACCAAACGGTTCTAGATGCTTCAATGATGGTTTTCTCTCATGTAATAACTCATAGCAAGTCTTACCCAATCGTTTAACAGTTACTACCCAATTCATAGTGTAACAAGCATTTGCAACAGCTTCACCCCAAAAATGAACAGGTAAGGATGAATCAGCTAGCATAGTTCTAGCAGTCTCAATCAGAACCCTATTCTTTCTTTCAGCAACACCATTCATCTGTGGAGCGTATGCAGAACTAAACTGCATATTGATACCTTTTTCAATACAAAAACCTGCAAGAAACTAATTCTTAAATTCTGTACCGTTGTCGCAACGAAAATTTCTGACTTTCAAATTAAAACCTGTCTCTAATCGATTGATTAGCACTTTCAAGTTCTCAAACGTATCGGACTTCTCTTTCAAGAACATTACCCAAGAGAATCTTGAATAATCATCAGTTACCACCAGAAAATACTTACTTCCATCAATGCTTTCAAAACGGATTGGACCGAAAAGATCCATATGTAACCATTCAAGTGGAGCAGAGATAGGATTGTACTTCACCAACTTATGAGCTTTCTTGCTCTACTTACCCTTCTTACACGGAACACATGTTCCTGGAATCTGAAAAGATCGAAGATCAACATTTTCTACAAGATTGTTGTGAACCAGATGGTTCATCTTCCGAAAACTTAAATGACCCATGCGTTTGTGCCATGTAATAGAATCTTGTTCAGTCGCTTTAGAAACAAAAGCTTGATGATGTTCAACAGTTGAAGTAGCAACATTCATATCTGGCATGTATAAATTAGCTTGTCTAGGAGCCTTCATCAAAATTATTTCTGGAGGAATCACACACTCTGGTTTCAAAATGTAGCTGAATTCGTCATCAAATGCTACTTTGAAGGATTTTTCACAGATTTGTGAAACCGACAACAAATTGTTTGCAAGCTCTTGACAGTAGTTTACTTTGTCGAAACTAACTTTATCATTCTTCAATAAACCTTGAGCTGAAATGTGACATCCTTTATCTCCAGCAAATGCAACATAACCTCCCTTAATTGGGTGTACATCCGAGAGAAGAGATAGTTGTCCAGTCATATGTCTCGAAGCACCTCTATCCACTATCCAGGTGTTGTTTGCAGGTAGCCTGGTTCCCTGCATATTACATTAAAAGAATTAATTGATAATGGGAACCCACGCCCGGACGGTAGTAGGTTGTCCACTAACACCCATAGCTTGAACTTCCATCCATTTCCCATTTGAGTCAGGTGGAACCTCATAGTCTGAAACCATAAACTTAGACAGTTTAGAAGAAGCAACATTGCTCTTATGGTTTTTCACATTTTGCTCATCTTCAGAGCGATTCACTCGTGGTCTGGTACGGGAAAACTATTTCCTACGACTAGCTTTTTGTGAAGGTGATCGTGCCTTAGATTCATAGGCTTTACCTCGATCACTTGATTCAGCAACTCTTGCCTCGGTATCCTTCTTAGGAACCTTAATCTTCATAGGGGAAATTGACCTATTGAAGTTCTTTCTCTTATAGTCTCCATAGACAACATTTTTCGTATGTCTTCCAGTAAGAACTTCATCACGAACAGGTGAACCTGTTCTGTGATCATGAGGTGATCGGTGATCATCATATGTGAGGTCAATCCTACGTCTTGGACTTCTATACCTTGTAGGATAGTTAGCAGCAATGTGTCCAAACATACCACAACTAAAACGTTGTCGAAATTCTCTATATTCTCTAGATTGATATTGATTATTAGAGTTAGAGGAAGAGGGATCTTGTGTTTTTGCAAACACAGGAGAATCGTTTGATCTCTTTCTAGGAATAGGTTTAGATACAGGTTTAGGTGTAACCGGTGAAACCACTCTATTAGCAAACTTTGGATTTTTCATAATCCGAATTGGCTCATCAGGTGTTATCACCTTCCTTTTCTCCGACTTATCTCCTAGACCAGTTTTCTTATCTTCCTCATGATCTAAAGATCCTTCAGTGGTATCATCAGAAGGTGCATTCTCAGTTGAGCTACACTTTTTATTCTTCTCAACATAGTCCTCATAACTAGGTGGAATACAGTCTTCTGGTCGTCCATTAACAACATTTGCATTAACAAATTTTTTCTGAAACGGTGGAGCTACGGCCTTTAATCCAATACCCTTTCCCTTGGTGTCATTTAGTTTCACCATCAATGCATTCCATTGTAACGTACTTGCCAACATTTCATCTTAATTGACATAGCTTCTAAATCAGCTTTAACACATTCATTTTCTTTCTTCAATTCGTTTATTGTGTCAACACGTTTAACTAAAGCTTGATTTATATCAAATTTATAACATTTAAGATCATGAATCTATTTTTTATAAACTTTGATTTGCTCTTTCAACTCATTTTCAACCTTAGTGGTCACATGGTCAACATGCCATTTTTCTTTCATCTCCGCATATGCCTTAGTTAAATTATCTATTGTTACCTTAGATTCAGCACATTTAACACATTTAATAACAGTAGATGGATCAGAAGATACCTGTTGAGCACTATCTGATGAGGAAGTCTCAGCCATAAATGCAAAGAGGTTTGTTTTCTTCCCTTCATCATGCCAATCTTCCGATTCTAACGAGTCTGTAAGAAACTCTGAAGTATCAGCATCTTTACCCAAATGAATCTTTTCAAGTCTATCCCAGATATCCTTAGCCCTTGTCAAACCGGAAACCTTTTCAAGATCACTAGCTGATAAGCACATCTTCAATAAGTCTACTGCTTGCTTGTTCAATGCTTCAAAATCAGTTTGATCTACCCCAGTATGAGCAGCTTCATCTTCAATCTCCAAGTCTGACTTCTTGTCTGAATCATCAATTTCTAAACTTACACTTTCAAGATCTGAACCTTCACCCATGAGTACTAACATTTCCAATTCAAGAGCAATCATTCTACCCCATTCGTCTAATTCCTTATCAGCATTAACCAATGTTTCTTCACTATGATCTACTTCTAGACTATCTTCAAACACTGAGGTATCACCATACTTATCCTTCCAACTGTTGAAGTAGTAGTCCTCTGATGATGTCGGTGAAACACTTCCAGATTTAGGTGTACGAGGAACTGAATCACGTGCCTTTTTGAATTTTCTCTCAACTTGCTTCTGAACCTTCTCTCTTCGAATGGTTCTTGACAATTCTTCAGCTCTTTCAGCACGAGCAGTCAGCTTCTCAATTATGTTTTGACTAGTGACACAGTCTTTTTCTACTTCGGTGATCTTTGCCATGTTGGCTTTAGGTTGTTGGTCAGCCACATTTAACTTCATAGACCAATCATCATTGTCTCCATGAATAACAACCAAAGCTTTGTTCGGACTTTTAGCTGCATCAGCTTCATTTACTTTATCAGTAATGTTGATCTCACATTTAGTTGAATGACTCTGAGAAGTATAATTCTGATTCTTGAACGGATTACGATTACCCTGCTTCTTTTGTTTTGTACACTGCCTTGAAAAATGACCTAATTCTCCACAGTTGAAGCAAGTAACAGTATTCATATCAAAACCCAATTTTGTATCTTTGGTCAGACTGATCGATTTCCCAGTTCGCTCTTCATAATCTCTAGCACGTCTCACAAGATTTGCCATACCCCACATAATATCCATTTTCTCGTCTTCGTTCTTATCAAGTTGATGATAATCTTCAGTTGTTAGATGAATATTACCTACGCGACCATCAAGATAACTAACATAAGAATTAACAAGGCTTGACAGCAAAGCTATATCTTCACTAATCTTTTCTTTCCCATCTTTCCACATGTTTTCGATCTTTAGTGCAGAAAGGACATCTGATGTAGTCGGTGTAGATGACTCAGTAGTATTCGAAGTAGGCTGTGATTGATTGTTGAGTGAACATGGTGAAACTTGTGGTGGATACGAATTTTGTTGAATAGGTGCACTGCTAACATTTAAACCATACATATTCTGATTATTCGTAGCAAAAGCTGTTTGAAATGGTGCATGAGCCGACTTAGGCGGTGTGTAACCATTTGGACAGTACATTTTGGTGTCTTGAACTTGTTTAGACCTCTTGACTTTGTTTAACAACTCTAGTTCTTCTTCCTGAAGTCTTGTAATAAACGAGTTCACTGTAGCAGTAGCTAACTCTCCACTAGTTTTCATAGTTAATACAAAACTATTCCATTCTAACGGTAATGCTCCAGCTAGACATGTCCCTTTGTCTTTCTCTTCAATAGTTACATCATGCTTATGTATTTCAGCTAGCAAATGACGAAATCTTTCAACCAATTCTGTAATAGACTCTCCAACTTGCCAGTGAAAACGATCAAACTCAGCTTTCAACTCTAAACCTTTTCTAGTTCTATAAAATGAATTTCCTTCATTGAAAGTACGAAGTGCTTCCCATATCTTGAATGAATTATCATGACACATAAATTGATGGAAAATCGGACCATCAAGAGCACTCGTCAAATTACAGTACATCTTTTTCTCCAAGTTATACTCCTCAAGTTCTTTAGAAGGCATGTTGTGTAATGTATACAACTCATTCGTAACTGGTGAACATGGCCATTGAAATTCGGTTTCAATGTACTTCCAAAGCTTTGTGTCTTGACGATCAGACCAAATCTTAAACCTCGGCTTCCAAGTAGAATAATTATCCATATTCAGTAACCTCGAACATTTCGTACCACTTCCTGATTCACTCTCAGCAAGGAGTAATCGTTGAGTCATATTCGTAATGCTCTGAACTAACGGTGCGGCCAACGCGTAATCATTTGAATTAAACATCTTGAAAACTTTACCAAAGGGTAAACCGTGCGGTTCAGGTTAACAATCTTACGTGTGATAGTATCAACCGTACGTGTCACAGACTCAAGCGTACGTGTTACTACTTAACCAACAAAATCGAACACTAAGTAACAATCGTACGCGTGACAATCACCCGTGTGATTACTCGTACGTGTCACAATCTACCGTTTGATCACTCGTGTGATCAGACTGTAGTCACTTAACCTCAAAAGGTTATGCTAACCCCTGTGTGTGAGTTCACGAGTGACGATCAATCGTGTGGTCAACCGTGCATGTGATCAAAAATTTTGACCCACTCGTGTGAACTGCTGTCCAGCTCAAATCACCCAAAAACCCTAGAAATTGATGTTAAACCTCAATTTCTTCGTCCAAAAGCTGGATTAGCACTAAACAAACATAAACACACTCTCTAATTACAATTTCACATGTAAAAATGATTCCTTTTTTTAATTAAAATCACTTTTATCTCAAAAACCCAAATAATAAACCCTATTAATCACCAAAAATCACTTGATGATGTTGAAATCACAACTAAAGCTCTGATACCAATGCTGAAACATGACTAGGAACTTCGAGATCAACAGGTTTAATTCACACAAAGGCGGAATTAGTGAATCAAACCAATCAAAGTGAATATGGGTAGCTTTTTGTGGTTAAATTAGTCAAACCACAACAAGGATTGTGATTAGATTAATGCCTAGAGCTATTATTCACTACCAGGAGTGATTTGGGTTGAGAGAGAATCGGATCTGGTGAACCAGATCTGAGTGATTGTGTGTGAGAGAGGCTTAACCTAAAATGAAGAACATAAGACTTTATATACCCCTGCTGTTGACTCACCCGTACAAGTCATCCATCACACATACGAGTTGGCTTCATCAGCCGTACGGGTGATCACTCACTCGTGTCTTCTCATTCAGGTTATAATTATGACTTAGCTCAGCATCAACCGTGCGTATGAGCCTGTCAGCAGTACGAGTGATGCTTCACTCGTATGTCTGACTAAGTCTAACATATTCAAACATCCGTATCGCGTTCCTACAGTACCTGTAACCACATACAAACACAGATAGGATAATAACGAACGATCATGGTATCCCATAAACTGAAGTACTAATCAAAAACGTAGGCAAGATGTCTAGGGACTTACAGAACATGCACCAACAAAAATGTGGTAATTGGAACATAATCACTAGTTAATTGAGATTATGGGTGATTTGGGCGAGATTTGACTTAGTCAAAATGGAATGGGTCACAATTGCACTTATGGTGTTTGGGGTATAAGGTTGAGTGTTTAGCTTATTTGTTGTGAATTACTTAGGTGATTTGCATTTGGTCGATTAGGAGCTCAAGCGGGATTAGCTCTTCAAGTAATAGAGGTGAGTGGAATATTTATGCGTGTACGTATATAATTTGGTTGCTTGCGTGCAACGTGGCAAGTGTTATCCGGTAGGATACGCTTTTCGTGGGCCACATTTGGGTTGTGACAAGTGGTGGGTGATATTCGGAAGGATAGCTCTTCGTTGACCACGCTTGGTTTGCGTTATGTGGCGAGTGATATCCGGAAGGATTAAATCTTTGTTGGCCACATTTGTGTTGAGGCATGTGGTGAGTGGTTAACGTATTTGACCTACCGCTCTTCATCGACCACATGTATGTTGGGGTAAGTGGTGAGTGTTATCCGTTAGGATTCACTCTTCGTTGGCTACTTATCGGAGGATGGTAAGTGTTTACTGCGCAGTTTTGCTTTTCCTCTGCCATCCTTACGAATGAGGTAAGTGTTAACATTTCGGTTACACTTTTCGTCGGCCTGTTGATGCTTAGTGGTGAGTGGTTAATGTATTTAACCTACCGCTCTTCGTGAGCCACGTACGCATTGCGATGTGTTGGTAAGTGTTAACATTTCGGTTACACTTTTCGCCGGCCACCATCGAGTCAAATGTCGACATTGTGTATATTGGGTAGTGTGAGTTTTATTAGCTTTGTGCATTTGTTTATACGATTATACGATTTGTTAATGATATGCGTTGTTTGTGTAGGTGTATGCAAGTGATTGAATTATGTATGTATGTATGTATGTGTATAAGTATTGCATTCACTAAGCAATTAGCTTACCCTGTCGTTGTTTATATTTTTAGGTTCGGGAGCAGACGTGGCAAAGGTTTGCTCGGGATTTAGATGATTTCCCTTTTGTTGCTTGCTTGGATTTCTTTTGGAATTCGACCTAGGATTGGGTAGTTTATCCCCAAACATCATGCTCGTAGTTGTTTGGAAATTAAACTCAATGGTTCGAAAATACTACTTTTAAGATGTAAACGGGTCAACATGGTCCCGGGGTTTGGAACTTATATTGTTGCTTTAATATAACTAAAATTATGTCTTACGAAGTTTTAATTACGTTTTGGGATGAATGTAATTGTTATGATTTATAAAATAGGGGAACTTGTGCTATTTAAAACAAAAGAGAATTGCTGAACTGGGCAAGCCGCGTCGCGGGTGATTTTAGCCATGCCGTGGATGAAAGGTTTAAATGTTGACAGAATATTTGTATTGGGATTGGGCACGCCACAGGCTCTTAGCCGTGCCACGGTATATTGCTGAAACGGCTTTCCTTTAAAAAATGTACGTTAACGGTTCATATATCGGGATGGGTCGTTACATTGCAACATGACTGGCTATGAGCGAATTCATAGATTGAATTGTTGAGTGACCCGTGTAATGAAGCCAATGTCATGTAACCTCCCCTCATGCTTGCAGAGATAGTTTCTACCATTTTATAAGGCGGTTTGTCTGATTTTGCTCTTATAATAAAAAAACAAGCCACTTGAATAATAGAATGGAAACTTCAGAAGCATCCTTGAACTCAAAATAAAAGAAAGGTTTGCTTGAGGACAAGCAAACTCTAAGTGTGGGATATTTGATATCGGCTAAAAAGTCACGTTTTTACCTCTATATTAAGGCCCAAAAATAATAAAGTTCTAAATTTATCGCCAAAATAATCACTTTGTCGGTTAATTTTGTAGATTGAGTAATTACAAAGGCGATACAAAAAGAATCAAGTAAAACGGAGCTAAAACGAAGATTCTAGAGCGAAAACGGTGAAAGACAAGTTACGACCCCGAAAACCAAGTTACGATCTCGGGAACGAGCAAAACGATTCAAGGAATCAAGCAACTTAGCACCAAAAATGGCTTTCCATGCCGGCTTGCCATTAGGGTCCGGCTTGCCAGACACCGGGCACCAGAAACGGCCACGAGGACCGGCTTACCCAGCACCGGGCACCAACGCCGGGCATAGGCACCGACTTGCCAGAAACGGCTTGCCACGGGTTTTCAAGCCATTTGCAGAGATACACCCTATGAAAACTACTTGCCGAACCTACTTGCCAGGGTTTTAAAGCCATTATCTCTCTATTGTTGCTCTCTAGTGATCAATAGGAAATTAGTATGTAGTTAGTAGTAGATGCTATCAAGCATTGTAACGCTATGGATATTATGAAGAAATACAAGTGTTATTCCGTCGATATTATTAGGTAATATCTATCCTTTCTTTTATTAGTTTATTATAATATTCTTGTTTGATGTTTGTGATTTATTAATATTAGAAAATTAGAAATGCTTGTTGACATGATGTGTGAGTAATTACTTGATTGTATGCCATGATTTAATAATGCTAGTTAGGGATGATTATCTTTTCGTACTATCTTTCTGTCTATGATATTAAACCTCGTTATTATCGTCCTTCCACCAATAAACGTGATTAAAACCTTTTATAAAGTCTACAATTATAAGGTAATTAATTATCTGTGTTTTTACATTGGTCAAGGTATGAACCCATCAAAAATACTATAAAGTACATGGTGAATTATCGTAGGACCAGATCAAGACATTGGTCAAGAGTATAAGACTCGAGGAATTATTGTTGCAATAGTAGAGTACAGAGTTGATGTACTATATGACCACTTGAGCATGGTCAAGGTTACAAGCTATCGAACCACTATAAGTGTAGTACATGGTGGATAACTAAGGGATTTATTGGGATAGATTTAAGTAAGAGCTGGTTTAAATCATAAATGGAAATTTAACGCACTACAATACAAACTAAGCTTATAAATATTTAAGGATGACTGAGAACTATCAGAGGTTCTAATTTGTCTACAAACCCTTAGATTTTATCAAACCATTGACAGAAAGGGATTCGAAACACAATCATAACCACTCACCTGGATGATACACTAAGGTGTTAAGAAAGGTTGCATATTATATATATATATATATATATATATATATATATATATATATATATATATATATATATATATATATATATATATATATATATATATATATATATATACGGCTATGCTACTTTATTTGTGCGCCCAAGGTATGCATTGCATCCAAGATGGGCCGCTTATATCCTTAAACCGGATAAGCGTCGGGAGTTGAACATAGTCTATCCAATCAGAATCGCGATATCCAAGTTCCTCGTGACATGCTAATCGATAAATCAATTAGTAGGGAATCTAGTGTTTACACTAAGGTATATCTATCCAATGAGTGTCTCGCAATCATCCTGACACTACGTTATCTTAAATCATGGTGAACCACGTCTTCTCTGTGCTTAGCTGTTCCATGCTAGCTAGCTTATTTGAATTATATTTTTTTTAATATTTTAAATACAATTATAAATCCAATCAACCCAACTATAGCCTTTACATAATTTGATATTCCAGATAACATTGGTGTCTAGAATAAACCAGTTAAACTTGGTTGTTAGATTTTTCGAATAGTCGCCAATTTATTGGGACCAAAAGGATCATGCCTCTCCACACAAGGTGTACGTGGCCAATTGTCTTGGATACTAAATTGTGTACAAACTCATCTTAATCACTAAATTATTTGAATAAGTTCTGTTTCAAATTCGACCGCTCAAGGAACGACCCTAGGTCATATTTGCACTTGCCAATCCATAGGAAGGAATAATAGATTTAGGCCAGCAAAATATACCGACACCTTACAACCTAACAGCACCGCATAAATAAACCGTCCAATTTGGGCATATCAAGCATCCCATATTTTGCAACAGCAGTCCTTAACCGAATCTGGCTACAAATTTGACACTTTCGACCCCTGAAAGATTATCAAAATTTTCAGGAGTGGTCGTTTACCGAATCTGGAGCTCCAAAGCATATATTTCCACTATTTTTAAGGCTCAGATTCACATGGCTTTTCTCATACACATTATTTGCGATATTTTGGGGAATTTCCGAGTACATCGACCATTTTAAACAATGAAGCTTTTATTTCATGCAACCATCATTGTGGGGGATATATGTATATAGTTGATGTAAGAATGACTTCCATACACTAAGTATGGAACTCGGACTTAACATGACTTCAATACACATATGGTATTAGACTTGGACATCAAAGAAATAATTTTTTGTTCGGGGGGGGGGGGGGGGGGGGGGGGCTAGTGACTTGAAAAAGATCCTACATCATATGGGGAGTTTTCTTGTGGCCAATATCGAAAGTATTCTTTGGAACGACGATAGTTCAAGATATGTCTCGATAGTGAAATCAACGATACATATACCACACATGACATGATGATTGGGACTACCTGCAGGAGCCAATATGATCGAACCTTTGATGTGAGCCCATGTACTTTGACGGGGGAGCTTCCAAAGTTTAGAAACGACTTCTGAATGCTAGCAAATTCTAAAGACATATCACAACTGAGTCAAGGGAGAGATTGATGGTAACATATTTAGTTTGTGATGTGTTCTTCAATGCGCATTCCGTAGTGCAAACTCAAAGACCGTTGAAAGAACAAAGAAATCACGATGAAGTTCAAGTCTCAAACAAAGTCAAAAGAACATTGTTAGCGTGGCAATTCGAGGATGCAATGGAAGAGGTTGGAGCATAATGATTGACCAAGACAATGTTAGAGATACGAATTTATTTGTTGATTCAAAGTGTAGATTCAAGACCTTCATCAATGGCCGTACATCATTCGAGGGGGGAGTTAGTTAGCAATAGTTGATTCTTTCCTAGGGAGTTAGTATTTGGAAACCCGTCTCACTCCCGGGGGAGATTGTTAGAACCCTGAAAAGGAGTAAAACGTGTTTTTTAGACTGTAAGTAACTAGAGGGGGGGTGAATAGTTACTTAGTGGTTTCTTAAAACTTTTTCGAAATCTTTAACGATCAAAACATAAGTTTTAATTGTGGAAGCATTTGTGTTTGTTAATGCAAGTTTGTAAAGTATGTAAGTGCACAAACACAAAGATTTATAGTGGTTCGGGTGGATGTTAACTAATCCACCTTAATCCACTCCCCATTTCTACGAATTGAGACTTTTCTTCACTATGATACCCCAAACCCGGTGGAGTATCTAGATACAACACTAGCTCCTCGATAAGCCACTACTTATGAAACCTTACGTCCCTTTGAAGAATTCACAAACACCAAATGCTCTTACCACAAGATTCTAATGCTCTAATCCTAGTGAAATCACAAATCTTCTATACTTACTAGGTAACACCTTTAACCTTTCTATCCCTTCAAAAGATCTTAACTTAGACCAACCTATCTTCACCTTGGACAAGCATTAATCCTCAATGGAATTAATCAACTTCCTAGTTCCCATTAAGGAAGATTGATCACTAAGTTACCAAATGCTACTATTATAAGATACAAGATTCACCCACTCATTGTTCTTCAATATGTTACACCAACTTAATTTCTAATGGAATTGATTAAGTTCCTAGATCCTTTAAGGAACTTGAATCATAAAGCAAGATGGTGTTTCCTATCACAAGAACCATTTACCTTCCTTGACCCCTTAAGAAAGTATCTTACAATGTAAACTTAAAGATACAATGATAAGCATGAAGTTTACAATCTAATTCTACTTAGTGTAAGTAGAATCTCTCTTTCCTTCTTATAATCTCTCTATGGATATTTGCTTGAGGCTTGGGAGACCAGTAGATATGTATTTGAAAGTGTTTTGGAAAGAGGTAGTCTTCAAGTTTGGCAAATGTTGGTATATATAGGAAGAGAAAAATGCTGATAGAATAAATCCGTTATAGAGCCGTACTGAAAATAAATCCGTTATAGAGCCGTTGTAATCTGCATTTTTTGGCCATTTTCCTTTGTTTGATGTCTGCAAAAAGATGCCAAAACATCTTGATACCCTACACCATCATCTCTTACTTTGGATGCATTCAATGAAGTTGACATAAGCTTGCAAATGAGGAAAGTTCCATTGTCCTTTGTAGCGACCCGTCCTAATCCATCCGGACGAAGTCCATATCGATTACAAATGATTCTCAACAGTTGATTACATCGCGAGGTAATTGACCTCTATATGATACATTTTACAAACATTGCATTCGTTTTTAAAAGACAAACTTTAATTACATCTAAAGTTGACAGGCATACATCCCATTTCATAATATATCAAACTATAATTGACTTAATATTAATCTTGATGAACCCAACGACTCGAATGCAACGTCTTTTGAAATATGTCATGAATGACTCCGAGTAATATCTCTAAGATGAGCAAATACACAGCGGAAGATTTCTTTCGTACCTGAGAATAAACATGCTTTCAAGTGTCAACCAAAAGGTTGGTGAGTTCATTAGTTTAACATAAATAATCATTTCCATCATTTTAATAGACCACAAGATTTCATATTTCAATATACATCCCATACATAGAGATAAAATTCATTCATATGGTGAACACCTGGTAACCGACATTAACAAGATGCATATATAAGAATATCCCCATCATTCCGGGACACCCTTCGGATATGATATAAATTTCGAAGTACTAAAGCATCCGGTACTTTGGATGGGGTTTGTTAGGCCCAATAGATCTATCTTTAGGATTCGCGTCAATTAGGGTGTCTGTTCCCTAATTCTTAGATTACCAGACTTAATAAAAAGGGGCATATTCGATTTCGATAATTCAACCATAGAATGTAGTTTCACGTACTTATGTCTATTTTGTAAATCATTTATAAAACCTGCATGTATTCTCAGCCCAAAAATATAAAGGGTAAAAAGGCAAATGAAACTCACCTAATGTATTTTGTAGTAAAAATACATATGACGACATTAAACAAGTGTAGGGTTGACCTCAGATTCACGAACCTATATCAATTGTATATTTATTAATACATGTAATCATAATTGAACAAATTTGTATATTAATAGTGATATAGTTGTTATATTTAATAATCTATAGGTTTTATTAATTAATTATGTACATTTATTTTATATATACTTTGAATAAATAATTATTATTTATTTTAAACATTTTAATATATTTATGTTATATGTATTAAATATATTTTTAAGTAACTAATATTTTATTTGGTAAAACTACTACTAATAATAAAAGGTTGTATTTTTATAATAGTAATAGTAATAATAATAACTATAATATCTATAATAATAATACTAATAATAATAAAAATGATACTAATACTAAGGAAAATAATAATAATTTGTATTGTTTTCAAAATAATAATAATAATAATCGTAATCATAATAATAATTATATTACCTATGTTAATAATAATAATATTAATGATATTCCTAGTACTTAATGATAATATTTAGTAATAACAATAATGATAATAATATTTAATTGTGTTAATGATGGTAACGATAATAATTAACTTATTCCTAATAAAAATGATTAATAATAATAATAATAATAATAATAATAATAATAATAATAATAATAATAATAATAATAAAGTCAATATTAATAATAATAATCATATTAATATAAGTAATAATAATAATAATAATAAAAAAATTTAAAATGAAACTACCTCATAAGAGCTTAAAAAGAATAAACTACTAGAGCCGGGACTCGAACCCGCGACCTCTCGCAACCACAACACCACACCATTCCAGCAGAGCCAAACCATTTTTCTGATTTAATTACGGACCTAATACCATATAGCCCGTTATCCGTTCATTATTATCATACCCATCGTTCTAGTAGCCCAACAGGAATACATCGGCCCAATAGCAAGTAAATCGGCCCACATCAGTTTCTCTTATAATAAAAAAATGTAGTGGCCTGGGTTCGAACTCTGGACCTCTTGTTCCCCACCAACACACATCAACCATTGAGCTATTAATTACTTTTCTGAATTACAGCCAACCTTTTATTATTTTATCTTGTAGGTACTGGAAACCCAATTTAAAACCCACTTAAATCTGATAACTAATCGATGGTAATATATATATATATATATATATATATATATATATATATATATATATATATATATATATGTAGATCGTAGGGCAGTAAGGAGATTTTCCATTTATTATCATCATCATTTACCTCATTCACGTACCCACCATCATCGTCTTCAATCTCCTCATCGTACTTAGAATCATTACGTATCATCATCTATATTAACTATTCATTGTCACCTTCGTTGTGTATCTTTACCATCATCGAATATATATAAAGAACCGCTACTAGTAGAAAGTTAGCCACGGTCCATAACATCAATTCGACAATCATCATAATTGTTATCATCATCGTTGTATCATCAAGTCATCACCATCATCTTCATTCATTATCATCAACATCAACTTCATCATATACCTCGTAGTCATAACAGTGAGCATAATCAATAAAATAGATGCAGCTGCAGTAGTGAGCAAAACGGGTTGGTGAGGGTGGTGATATCTCCGGTTGAATATGATGGTATTATGGTGGGGTTTCCTCGGATAACAAAAAAAATACGGTTCTCGTGAGGTTTAATAGTTGTAGTGACGGTGATTGTAGCCGTTGTGCAAAACAGAAAAGTGATCAAATGATTTAAAGGTGGTGGTTTTGTGACTTCAACGAAGAGAGAGAGAGAGGAGAGAGGTGCGATAGGGTAACGGTAGTGATGATAACAAAAGTGGTAGTGGTGATGTAGGGAATGGTTGCTGACGGTTGGTGGTTCATGGTGTTGTTATGGTGGTTTGTGGTTTCATTGATCAAACCCAAGACACAACTAGTTTAGTGATGATGATGATGCTTGGTTGTTAACACAGAAACAAAAGAAGGAGTAGCATGGTTCTTTGTGGGTTGATGTGTTTTAGACAAAATGAGAAGTCAAAAGGTGATAAAAAAAATATATCTATATCTTCTGTGTATGTACGTGACTTTATATATAAATATATAGATATGAATTAAGCTAGTGGGTATGTAAAGAACGAAAACAGTAAACTCATAAATCAATTAGGAACAGTAAATCAAACAGTTAGCAGCCTAAAGTTTAACTTATATGCCGACAGTTTTTACGGGGTGTGTCCATTGCTAAACAGTTATCGTATAAAAGTGCTCCTAAAAATCCCAAATTTTTAGATTAAATATATTTAATTATTTCACTCATTAGCTGTATGAAACCTGATCAAAAAGGTTCTATAATTATTTATTTTCTTCCAATTATTATGTACGGAGTACAAAAACTTAGGTTGAAAAAGTAAAAAAATATTTATCAAAACTATGATCTTTTTAATCAAATTATGTACCAATTTTTATTTTAAAACTTCATATATATATATATATATATATATATATATATATATATATATATATATATTAGACCTATTTTAAAAATAATTAAACGTCAACCGAAAGTTACAAACATTTACAATTTAAGTTCAAAATTAATTATATTTAATATACACCATGTATATATATAAACAGTTCTAAATAACAAAATTTACTACGCAAATAAATATATATTAAATAATTAGATTAAATATAACAATATATATATATATATATATATATACAAGTAATATACATATATTATATATAAAATAATAGTTTTTATTACAATGTATTTTATTTTACATATTTATTTATAATAATAAGTATAATTAATAGTTTATTAATGTTCATATATATATATACATATATTTATATATACACATATTTACATATATCCATATATTTACAAGCAATGGTTCGTGAATCATCGGGAACAGTCAAAAGGTAATTGATTATATAAACACAACATTACAGACTTTGCTTATCGTGTCGAAATCAATAAAGATTAAGTTTAAAATTTGGTCAAAAATTCCCGGTTCATCACATCTTTCTCTTGTGTCATTGATTTCCTATTATGACAAATGCTGAAACCTTGTCCCTTGACAACCCACAAAGCTCCAAACACAATAACCTATGAATCTTAAGCTTTGTCAATACTTGAATGGAAGTATCATCTCCCATTGGTTTCTTGCTACAAGTCAATCTTGACTTGTTTAATTATAATGAAGAATCCCTAGGCTAGTTGCTTTAATCATCTCTTGACAAACCAAAAACTTCCAAACAAGCTTAACTATCACCTTAATCCCTTTGTTCTTCTTGATGGAAGTATCTTGCTAGTTGGAACCTTGTTACATCCTTAGTTGACTAGTTTGAATCTTGTTGAACACTTTGTGACTAGCCCTGATTTAATTGAGCATACATACTTACATAATATACATACAAGTGATACTTAAGAGAAATTGGAGAGCATCTCTTTAATTGGGACTTTAATGACCATCATTAGTATGTTTAAAAAATGTTTAAGTAGTATTGTGTAACAAGATGTAAAAAGATATAACACTTATGTGTTAGCACTAATTTGGCTCAAAACATCATTAAGACTTTATTAAGTGAGATTAGTCGAAATTAGCGCTTTATGATAAAAATTCTTTTGGATATGAAAAGGGCATTAATTCTCAGTATGTTAAAAATGGTTTCAAAACTTAGGTAGATCTTTGTTTGATTGAAAACTTTAACAGCAAAAATTGCGGCTTCAATCACAGTCAGCCGTATGGTCAACTGTGAAGCCAGTTTTCAAAACAATTTAAATTTTGGTTTGAAACTGGGCAAAAGGCATCCACGGTTAGGCCTACGGTCATCCATGGTGCAGCCATGCGTTTTTCAAATATTTTTGTTTCTAATGATTTGTGGTCTCTTGCTAGAGATCATGTAGGCCTGTGAACTTGTATTGTATACACATTGGTAAGCACTTGCCATTTAGTGTTATCATCAAAACAAGATGGTTAATATTTGAATATTATCATTGGATTACTAACCAACATTCTCCCCCTTTTTGATGATGACAAATATAGGTAAGTGCTTAGACATGCATACAATACAAGCGTTAACATAGCTTACCATACAACCTCTCCCCCTTTTATCGAAGCAAAAAGGTTAATCTCACTTGGAACTAAGCGCACCCTAGAGTAATGCTCCCCCTTAAATGGTACACCACATTAAGTAGCAAAAGACAACATGGCTCCCCCTTAAACCATACATGATCATAAGACCAAGTAAGGAATGATATGGACTCAACGAGCTAGATAGACCTTCAATTAAGGGTTAGTACACATGCAAAATAATATATAGCAAACATAAGAGTCATTGTGTGTCATACATGTTAATAAATGGTATAGCATGGGTTTGCGATATAACATGTAGTGAGCGAACGACTTAGTATATCATGCAATACTATCATAAAGTACCAACATTAATCTACTAATTCTACCAATTTCATGCATGTATAGGAGTAAGTAGGTTTTTAACAAGCATGTAGAACCATGTAGCATAGTACGGTATACAAATTACACAAAGCATAATGTGGAAACACAAGTTAGTGTAGCATGCAAAAGCCAATATACATGAGGTCAATTGTCAATCAAATAATCATGCATAACAATCATATTTATAAGCTTAGATGCTAGAGTATCTATGAAAGAAAGTAGGTTCAAACAAGCATGTTAAAACACAAGCATAGCATAGCATGACAAACAAGTAACAGTAGCATACGTAATCATGTCATACAACACTATAGATAGTAGTTTCAAACAAGCATGTAAAGACACTAGCATAACATGGCATGGCATACATATTACTCATAGCACAATGTGAAGACACAAGTGAAAGTAGCATGCAAAAGCTAATATGAGCTCAATTTTCAAGCAAATAATCATGCATAATAATCAGAGTTTTATATGGGCATAGATGTTATAACATGCATTAAGCACATTAGCATTATGAGCATCATAATCAAAGCATGTCAAATAGTTATCAGATAGAAACATATCACCCTATACGCGTTAATAAACGCATGTATAATCCTAAACATATAGAGTATGTTAATATTTCACTTATCATGTAATGATCAAAGCTAAATTGGTGTTCAAATACTTATTAGTCCAATTTTATCATGAGAATGCACGTGTATATGAGTTTCGGAAGAAATGGTACCGTAATCTAGGAAAGTTTAATTCATCCATAAGCTTTTAACACATGATCTTCCAATTGCTACATACTCGGCTTTGATAGTAGAGAAAGCTACATATGTTTGTTTCTTTGAGATCCACGAGGTTATCCATAAACCAACGAATGTACATACACCACTTTTCTAAACCGTAGCAATCCATCATCATTCGAAGCCCCAAGACACATGAAATCGATGTTGGAGAATCTCGAATGCATAAGACCATGATGCATAGAGACCTTTAGATTTCTTAAAAGATCTTGTAACGGATCAATAGTGTGATATATTCGGACTTTCCTTTACATGAGTGATGAGCATAATAATGCGTTGAACAAGTCTCGCATGTATTGTTAGAAAAATATGCATGCATAGGATTCAAGAATAATATTCATTATAGTAAGCATATCTCGCGTCAAAACAAGCAATCATCCATAATAAGCTCAACTAAAATTCACACTACAAGTAGCGATCATGCATAGTAAGCACGTAATCATGGTAGTCAAATAAAGGCATGTTCCATAGTATGAATATTGATCAGCAAATGCATAACCTAAGTAACTCGAACAAGTATGCAATTGACTCATAAATTATGATCAACATGATATATATTGAACCACTACTTATTTAGTTATCTTTTCAAATATAGCCCAAGTAGTGTACTTAAAAGATATAGCGCAACAAGCAATCACATAAATCATGGCAAGCAACCTAATATCAAATTACTTATTAGGAACTCAATAATTATGATCTAGGACAATTATTATCATGTTAACATATTGTAACTTGACTACGTGTAATGTTAGCTAGTTAACAATTTTCATGTATCATAGTAAGCATTTGGAGTGTTCTAAAATATCATGAACATAGAAACATCTAAACATAATTTTTCAACATGTTAATAGATCATAAGCATGTAAGCACATAAGCATGATGACAAATATATGGCATGTTGGATGTAACAAATATTAAGCACAATGCTCTCATAAATAAGATTCAATTAGCAAGTTAATAATCCTTAGGTGTGTAGTATATCATTTAGCAAGGTGATTACAACCAACATTGGTTATGAAGATAGAACTGAAGTTGTCAAGTATGAAGATCATATGAGCATGCGAGAGTATGACAAGTATATTTGCACATATTAATCCTACAAGTATGACAAGTAGATGTTTCACACATAATCATGTAAGCAATGAAAACATATATGGCATATGTGAGAGATAAAATAAAGTTTATGCAATTTACATAATGAGCGGAAGCCTAGAGTGAATCCTAGAGTGTAAAGCATACAATAAGGCATTTTATCAAGCAACCATTCCAGTTTCCTATCATGTATATTTCAAACTTATCATTCATGAGTTCAAATAACCCATTATAAGGAAAATGGTTAATTCTATCAACGAACATTTTATTCTAATAATGTATTGCCAACTTTTGCCATTTATCATGCATGATTAAGAAAGTATGTCCTAATTCTATCAAGACTTTCGAGGTACAAAGATATAGCCTTTTTATGTATGTTCGATTATTCCTTAAGGCTACTCGAACGTCTAAATAAACCTAGTTAGGTTTTGTTTTCTAATTAGTGTCCTAGAGAAGTACCTACATCTTAGAGTCACACATTCACCTTTAAGTGATTATTTATCATTAATTTCCATAGGTATGTCTAGCACTTATCATACCAAAGTATCAAGTGTAATCTTTTAGGTTGATTTAAGAGTACTATCTTAGAGTCACTTTGATTCATGAGTTAAGTAAGATTTTGAGAACACTCGTTAATCTCATTACGTGTAAGTATAGGACTCAAGACAAAGAGTTTGAATAAACATTTGGTGGTTTAAAATTATCTAACTCTTTGACGTATAATGGATTAGTGAAACTTTTCATTTCATTCGTTTGTTCTAGGTGTGTTCGTTTGATGTAAACCTAATCCTAGTTTAGAAATTAAGAGCATGAATTATTCTTAAAGTTTTCTAACCTCAAAGATTAATAATTGTTTGTTCTAATATGTCCAAGTGTGTTTTAGACATTTCAACAACTTAACAAACGCTTATGCGTTTAACTAGTAATGACCTCTTTTAGTGATAATCTAGTTCTTACACCAACTTGTTAGAGTATCCTAGGCTTTTTCTTTAAGAGTTCACTTTTTACATTCTTTTGAATTATTTTGATATTTAGCATAAATTACGTAAACTTCTAATGACTATTACTCTAGCAATTTTAGACAAAAATAATATTATTTAGGTATAAGCCTAGCATAAGTTCTATCATCACAAATGTATCTTATTAAGCATAGATGATAGGAATCATATACAACCCTTTAGTAAGACTACAAAGTAGAACTTTAGAAATCTACACTACACTTTGGAAACGGAGAACTTAGACTACACACTTAAGATCTAATTTATCTCCTATTGATGTCTCCTAAGATTTGTTTGTTATGATTCTTTTTGTGATCTTGTCATTTATCCTCTCTTAATGCTAGCACCATTTGTTAAGTAATTACATTGTTGAATCAAATAATGAGATTAATCTTGTTAACACTTTTAACTCATTTATGTATTCACTCGGTGACCATCATATTTTACTTTTAGGTGGATTTCTATCAGTTAGTTTCATGTTCGTGTGATTTAATCTTTTATGCCATCAACTTGAAACATGTATTGATGCAATGCATATATTGACATGTTTTTATCATTTTACTAATTTCATTTGCAAGCATAAAAGACATTCCACCTAATTGTAAGCATAACATGATTTCTACTTTCAAATGAATTTTGACCTAACGTAGCATGTTAATATGTTTGCATGTTAAATACTTAGCATGTTGAAACTCATGTAGCATATTTTAAGAGTAATTCATTTGTAAGTAAAGTTACCTCGACGGGTGAATATTCATTAAATATGTCCATCCAATATTACGTCACCGTCATCATGTTCTTTGTGCTTCGTGTGACGTATTTATCAATGAGATGAGCTTTTTGCACTTGTGATTATTTCGCCTTCCACCACACTTGTTAGCAAACCTACAACTTGTTGATACAAGGCTTGGTACCCAATGTTTGTTGGGTCCGGGATTGTTAACATTAAACACTCTCGTCCTAATCCATTTTAGTACCTTTCTCAAACAATAGATTTTATCCTTTAGACATGTTTATATTTTAAGATTTGATAAACCAAGTCCATGTCTTGAGAATAATTGATTTTGTACACATTTAGTTGTTTGAAAATAATTTACACTTACGTGTTAAAAACTTGACATTTAAACTAGTGTCATTTAATGACAATAACTAGCTTCACATTGGTAAATGTTTAATAATTTCCAATACACGATGTAAAACGATTGTTTTAACCATTTTTAAAAAGATTTAACGTCTAAAAGTGTCACACCATGGCCGATCTTAAAATTGCAAAAGCAATTTTTGATCAGGGCCTATACGGTCGATCCACAGTCAACCGTAGACTCGACCGCCGTCCGATTTGGCATTATATTGAGTCTTATAAAGTGTGTTTCTTAAAGATCTCATGGTAGGTCTACTCATTGTGTATTTTAAAGCCAAGTGTTTAATTTATCATTTGATATCTTTGACTTTTAAAAATACTTCTTTTTCTTGTCTAAAAATAATCACAAGTTAGTGACCTTATTTACAAATTATTATTACCACTAAGTAATCTTTTGTTTGATTTTCAACAATACTTAATGAGATGCTTAGAGTCTACTCTTAGATATTATGTCTATCATTTAAGGCTCTAAGATGTGTGACAAATTATGTATTCTAGCATGTAAGATCAATTAATCAAGCACACATTAAACGAAAACTCATGTCATTTTTCTGCAAGTATTTTCCTAAGTTTCATGGCAAGTTTCAAGGTGCTTCTATTGTGTACACTATAGTTGTGATTTTGACCCAACCCTTTACATCCTTTTATTTTTCAAAAATTAACTTTGTTTATTCAAAGAATGTTTCTTTATTTAAGTTTTTCATTTTAATCAAGGTTTTGTTAATTATCACAACATTTAGAGTACACAAGCTTTATAATATTAAATAAACCTATTAATTTATATATTTGTGCTAGATGGAAGCAAACTTACGTCACCATGTAAATGGTGGTATTTTTCCTCAATGTAGTGGATGTAAGTTTGAGCATTCGGGTTCGATCCTTGACTTCCACGTCCCTTGAGTGTCTTGAAGTTGCTTCTTATATGAAAACTTTCATCGTGATTCAAGACTAAGTCTTCCAAACTCTTTTGCGTTCTTCAACCAAGTAGAGCTTACTTCCAAGATCTTTGACTCGGGTTTTTGCACAAAGTAGTTTTAGTCACAAAAACATTTTTTGAAGCAAAGATTTGAGCAACCGCTCTGATACCAATTGTAAGTAACTAGAGGGGGGTGAATAGTTACTTAGTGGTTTCTTAAAACTTTTTTGAAATCTTTAACGATCAAAACATAAGTTTTAAGTGTGGAAGCGTTTGTGTTTGTTAATGCAAGTATGTGAAGTATGTAAGTGCACAAACACAAGGATTTATAGTGGTTCGGGTAGATGTTAACTAATCCACCTTAATCCACTCCCCAATTCTACGAATTGAGACTTTTCTTCACTATGATACCCCAAACCCGGTGGAGTATCCGGATACAACACTAGCTCCTCGATAAGCCGCTACTTATGAACCCTTATGTCCCTATGAAGAATTCACAAACACCAAATGCTCTTACCACAAGATCCTAATGCCCTTATCCTAGTGAAATCACAAATCTTTTATACTTCCTAGGTAACACCTTTAATGTAAAGACCCGTCCTAATCCATCTGGATGAATACATTACATTTGGTTACATCGCGAGGTACTTGACCTCTATATGATACATTTTACAAACATTGCATTCGTTAATAAAAGACAAACTTTCATTACATCGAAAGTTGATGGCATGTGTGACGACCCGGGAATTTCTGACCAAATTTAAACTTGATTTTAATAAGATGCTGACACGATAAGCAAAGTCTGTAATGTTATGTCTCAAAAACTTTTAAACTGTGTTCATGTAATCATTTGACCTTTGACTAGTTCCGACGATTCACGAATAATTGTTGTTAATAAATATGTATATATATATATATATATAAATATTAATGTGAAATAATAAAATACAAATTAATCAGTAGAACTAAAGTTCATAATATTCAAATGATTTAATTTCAAATGTGCGGAAAACGTTTTTCGATTCAATCGAATTTGTTTATTAAAATGTTTTGTTTAAATAACATAATTTAATATATACAATAGGATATTAATTACTAGAATTAAATATATAAATAACTCACAATGTGTAATTAAAAATGTGTTTATATATATTTAGAATTATTTATTAAATAATATTAGTATACGATTAGTGACTCGATTGATATTTAAATAAGTTAATTAGAATATTTGAGAATTCAGAGTAAACGCTAGTACATAAATGATTCATAACAAATTATGTTATATAGTATAATTAATAACTATTACAAAATTAACAATATGTAATATTAATAGATTATATGTAATTACAAGTTAAGAATATAGTTGTTATGGTAAAATTATTATTACTTTCATAAAATAAATAATAATCTCAGTATTATTAATACTATTAAAATTATAATATATAGATATAAAGTTTGATACATGTAAATTGTTACATTATTATTATTATACTTTGTATAACTATTATAACAATTATCATTAAAAATCATCATTTTTTTTATATAGTTATTATTACTAGTGATTATCATTTTAATATCATTATTATTATTATTAATTATTATTATCGATAATATAATTACTAATTTTATTATTAATATTATTAGTAATATCATTATTACTAAATTTATTATAAAAAATTGGTATTGTTATTACAATACAACCTATTTATCATTATCCCTAATAAAATTATTACTATGTATTATTATTATTATATCTGTATTTTTATTATTGTTATTAATAGTATTTTTATTAAGATATTTATTTATTAATAATCAATATTAAATATAATATGTAAAAGCAGATATTACACGAATCTTATATCAGTTTTATTTATTTATTTTATTTTTTTCTGCCTTCTGTGTTACGCTCGTGAAGATATGTCGAGCCATTTTTTCTGTATAAAACAAACAACCATCTCACTTATGGACAATAAGCCAATCGAATTTTTTATATGTATCAAATAAAAATTCTTCTAATTGTCATCATTTGGGAATTTAAACGAAAAATGAGTGAAAACAATAAGTTTTTTTTTCAAGCGGTCCTCTGTATCTTCACTTTTTGGCCAAGATCAAAAATCGAATCAATTAGCAAAATCTATAAATGTGAAGTTATTAGGAATCATTCAAATAATCTATCTGCAAGATTTGAAGGTTCAATTCTTCCTACCTATTGTAAATTTTGGAGTCAAAGCTCCGGTTGAAAAAGTCAAACAATTTTGTTCATTGAAAAATCCGACTTCGTTTTTATGTTTCTGATAAAATTGATAATTTAGAAAGTTTCCAGGAACGTATTAGAAACTATTTCGTGTTGAAAGATTTATCTAAAACGCTATCAATGTGGTAATCAATTTTTTTTTTATTTTTTTTACCTGCGTCAAACACAGCAGGTGTTCTTCATTTTTATTTTATTTTTTATTTTTGATTTTCGCTTACTGAATTATATAAACATGTAAATTATTATTTTTGAATCAATTGTAAATTCTGAATCCTTGTTTATTATAATTAATTTAGTTTTGATTCTTGGTTGGTTTAAAAATGATGAAGATGAAGAATAATAGAGAAACAGAATTCATAGAGTAAATATAAATGGGTTAAGTACTATAACAGAAAAACGGACTTGAAGGGATGGTTAAGTATGGGTTTCGGTATTCGAGAGGTCTTAGGTTCAATTCCTACTAGTGGCATTCTTTTCTTTTTAAAGCCTACTTATATGAGGTAGTCTTTCTTTTATCATTATTATTGTTATTATTATTATTATTATTATTATTATTATTATTATTATTATTATTATTATTATTATTATTATTATTATTATTATTATTATTATTATTATTATTATTATTATTATTATTATTATTATTATTATTATTATTATTATTATTGTGATAATTTATGAATTTATGATGCTAAAATAATTAAAGAAGAACATAACTATAATAATTATGAATTAAAGGTAATAATAATTATAGTATGGTTATGACTTAACACGAAAATATATGTATAAAGGATAAGCATTTTGTTAAAATATATAAGATTTATATTATACTATTTAGTATTATGATAAGATAATTCGAAGATGAAAATCATGACGATTTATATAGTTATATGAGAGGATAATATATATAATATAAATATTTAGACTTATATAGATAATACATAAAGATTTAAACTGTAACGTAAGTGTTAACGAAGACTTCATTAGTAACTACTATCTATATCTATATACTTAATAACTTTAAAACGAAAATGTTAATTACATATGAATCATATATATAAAGTACAAATTTTCATTACGACTATAAATGAGAATATATATAATACATACAGTTTAAATAAATATTAACAAAATATTATTAATATAGTAATTAAATATAATACGACATGAGTTATATATATATATATATTTATATAAAAATATACTTTTGGTTAAAACCTATATTAATATAATTAATAGCTAATTATATGAAATATAACGTTTTGGTATAAATCTATTAGACTTATATAAATCTAATAATGTATTAATATATTTAACAAGTATTTAATATATTGATATTAATAAATTTATTATTATGATAATAAATAATAATTAATTATTTAAAATAAATATATTTAAGTTATTAATAGAACATAAAATTCATTAAAATAACAGTTATATCACTAATAATAATATATATATTTGTTCAATTACTATTTTGTGTTAATATATATATACTTGACATAGGTTCGTGAATCCGAGGCCAACCCTGCATTGTTCAGTTTCGTCATATGTATTTTTACTACAAAATACAGTATTGTGAGTTTCATTTGCCTTTTTACCCTTTATATTTTTGGGCTGAGAATACATGCGCAATTTTTATAAATGTTTTACGAAATAGACACAAGTAATTGAAACTACATTATATGGGTGAATGATCGAAGCCGAATATGCCCCTTTTGCTTGGTAACCTAAGAATTAGTAAACCGATCTACTAATTGACGCGAATCCTAAAGATAGATCTATTGGGCCTAACGAACCCCATCCAAAGTACCGGATGCTTTAGTACTTCGAATTCATTTTTATCATGTCCGAAGGATTTCCCAGAATGATAGGGGATATTCTTATATGTATCTTGTTAATGTCGGTTACCAGGTGTTCACCATATGAATGATATTTTTGTCTCTATGCATGGGACGTATATTTATGAGAAATGGAAATGAAAATCTTGTGGTCTATTAAAATGATGGAAATGAATGTTTATAATAAACTAATGAACTCACCAACCTTTTAGTTGACACTTGAAAGCATGTTTATTCTCAGGTATGAAAGAAATCTTCCGTTGTGCATTTGCTCATTTTAGAGATATTACTTGGAGTCATTCATGACATATTTCAAAAGACGTTGCATTCGAGTCGTCGATTTCATCAAGATTATAACTAAGTCAATTATAGTTGGATATATTATGAAATGGTATGCATGCCATCAACTGTCGATGTAATGAAAGTTTGTCTTTTAAAAAACGAATGCAATGTTTGTAAAATGTATCATATAGAGGTCAAGTACCTCGCGATGTAACCAAATGTAATGTATTTGTCCAGATGGATTAGGATGGGTCGCTTCATGTGGTATCAGAGCGGTGGTCTTAGCGAATCAGGTCTGTATTAGAGTGTCTAACTGATAAGTCGTTAGGATGCATTAGTGAGTCTGGACTTCGACCGTGTCTGCATGTCAAAAGTTTTGCTTATCATTTCTAGTCGTAACTCATCTGCTTATCATTCTTAGTCTAGACACATCATACTGCAATGATTGCATGAATAATGTTTAGACAAAATTCATATCTTAGCGTATCTGCTAATTCATATCTTAGCGTATCTGATAATTCATATCTTAGCGTATCTGCTACTGTAGACTTTGCCTGACAGCTTCCGTAGATTCCTCCGTAACTTATGGGATTTTAGTATTATATATGCATATGTAAATTATGTATTGCAGGGTACTAATCTACATCCTATAATCTAATTCTTATCGAAAATCCTTCATCTGATCATACGAGATGAATCCCTCAACCAGTTCGAGTCCCTCAGATTTCGATAGCTATTCTGATAGTTATTCCAACAGCTATTCCGACATGGATGTTCACCTAAGCTCCAAAAGCAGCGTCAACAGAATGAATCAACCAATTCATCTAATGGGTTCGTAGTCGACTTAATCAATGGAGACGTGAAGAAGGCGATCCCTTCCACCAACCGAATTCACCTCTTGACAATGAATCTGAAGCGCTTACCGGCGAACCTGTTCGAGACACCATTTTCTCTCTCATTTCCAGAGTATCTCGTCACGATCATATACTATCTCAGATTCTAAACTTCATTCATCCGCTCGTCTGAACCGACAATCATCCCGGTATAATAGAAGAAGTCAACGAGCTTCGCGCCCGAGTTGTAGCCTTGGAAAATATATTGCAAAACGTACCAGCTTCAACAACATCACCGGTACCAACAGTATCACCAATATCAATACCAGTACCACCAACAACCCAAGCTTCAACATCACATGCCTCAACATCTCAATCTATACCTCGAGTATAATCATCGTTCTACATGACGTTCTACATCAGTTATCTTCGTTCGACATGGCGATTATGTAATCTCTAATGTTTTAGAGATTATATATTCTTATTCTAATGGTAAATCAAATGAGTTTAATATCATATTAACTCATTAAATCCATGATTACAATTAAAGAAAATATATATGTATATATGTTTTCATAAAGATTGTAATTAAAATTTCTCTTGTACAAACTGTTAATGGTGAAAATATTTTAACGGGTAGGTAATACCCGAGGAATATTTAAATTTCACATTAATAAGTTACACTATACATTCTTCGAATCTGATTCAACGGTCATTTACTATCCTACTTATATCCACAGATATACGAATCCATTCACCACAGAATAACTATTTTTCTTCAATTTCATATTTGGATTTTGACCTATCAGAATCCAACGAGTGGCATAATGAAGAAAACATTTGACAAAATAAAATTTGTTAGAAACAAACAATTTAACTATGAGAAGAATTATGTTAAAAATCCACGCTAACTGTTCCTAGCTAACTGTTCCTAGCTAACTTATTACATTTTATTTATCGCAATTTAATTATCGTAATTTATATTCTCGCAATTTTATTTATCATCATTTAATTTCTGTTATTTATTTTACGCACTTTAAATATCGGGACACGTATACAAGGTATTGACATATCATATCGACGCATCTATATATATTATTTGGAATAACCATAGACACTCTATATGCAGTAATACTGGAGTTAGCTATACATGGTTGAGGTTGATTCTACAATAATATATATACTTTGAGTTGTGATTGATTCTGAGACATGTACACGGGTCACGATACGTATTAATTAATTCGAATATTATGAACTATATATGAATTATTGAGTTAGTAACTGTGGACTGCTAACTGTGGACTACCAAGATTGGACAATTAAAATGTATTAAAATATTGATTCTAACATATGAAACTAAACAATTCTTCAAGTTTGCCACTTGATTTCATCTTAAACCTCATTTGTATCTTGACGATTACAATCTGCGTTCAAACCTTTCATGATTCTTGAAAACACTTCAATCTAGAGGATGAACCAACCGCACTTCATCTACAGAAGGAAAGATTTATGCATATAGTTATGCACTTGAAAAACTCTCGGAAAATGAGTAAACGTTTAACACGTATCTGTGCTAGCTCCTTTGGCATTTTTATTACCGAAAATAACTTTGCAATTCCTTTTCAAATTAGCCAATTTTGTCACAGCTCCAGCAAGTCAACTTCGACTTTTCGTTCAAAAAACCTTATTATAATCTTGATATATATACGTGCTTTTTTATTGTTACCGGAGAATCTTTTATATTCCACCATATTACCATCAGCGTTTAATCATCTAAAAACACAATTCTCCTAAAACTACCTCGGATTGATAACCAATGATTCATGTATAGTAGCATTAAATGCAGAGGAAACAGAAAAATTGTAGATGGTCTAAACGGCCAAAAGTTTGATGATAAAGAAGGGAGTGTTAGGAACGCTCAATAGAAAATTTGGTACTGAAAAATAGATTGAGCAACCCATGAAGGAGACCAAGGCCAAATACAAGGACCATACCATATATTCAAAGAATCCCGGTAATTCTGGATCCGATGAAACCTTCAACGAATATCTTGCTCCGTACTCATGTTAAAAATCTTGCGGAAAATCTTTCTTCATCAACCATCGAACTTAGAAATTCCAAAATATCATCATAAATATCTTCGATATTTCTGAAGATATTTTCATAAATATTATCGTCCGAAATTAATCATCTCTTCGTGCTATCTATATTACATCATAAAGGAAACTACTTTAGTTTCTAAATTTCTTTAAAATTCGAGTTTAAATTACGAATGATTTTGAAGTAGTGTTGGAAATTGATGCATGAGTTAGTATAATATAATGACACTTGATCAACGTGATTATATTACAGTAAGTCATGCTGAATTTCTAATGGAACGTGATGATTCACAGATTATAACGTCATCATGTGCCATGTAACACGACTCTTACATTCTATCTAATATATAAACATATCAAGAACATAATTTCTTGATAGTTTTATCTTTTCTCTTGAATTCTGGTAATTTAACCAATCAAGATCGTGCTATTACCGTTTCTTTCTTAGAACATTAGTCATGATCATTCCGAAATTCATAACTATGAATTCTGGACCATTACTTGTTGTACTTAGAGTCAAGAAGAGAATAAAAAGGCAAAGAGCTTCAATATATAAGGGAAAATATAAAGCCCAATGACAACATCGAAATTACAAACCGGGGATATTAATACGAATAGCAATATAAAGACACTGTAGAATTAAGAATTGTATCACCCCAAGGTAATAGTAGAAGTAAACAGATTATTCTAGTGGAAGATTGAAGAGAAGGATGACAGAAATGATAGTTAGGAAAATATCAAGGATTAGAATTGGATAAAGCATTTTCACAATCTTTTAGATGAATGAACTAAGAAAGAAGGTGTGGGAATGGTGAGAATAATGGAACGGAAGAATTTAATTTATAATGGAAATACTAGACAGAGTAATCGAGACATATCATCGCATTTAACCAAAAAGAATCATAATTTCCTTATTTATCAAAGAATTAAATCTTTTAAATTTCAAAGATTTTTTTAATTCCCTTGAATTCCGGAATTTAACCAAGACAACGTCAAAAGTTAAGATGCATTTTATTTTCTAAATTCAACCCTTACTCTGTCAAAAGCTAAGACAAATATTTATCCTTTCATTTCACTATTTTGTGATAACTTCACTCATACGCTTCTAATAATCGAATTATTTTATCTGTATTACTCAATAATGATAAAACTCTATTTATCAACTTATATTCGTCATGAAAACATTTTTATTGTTAGCCATGACCACCTCACTCAAATTTCGGGACGAAATTTATTTAACGGGTAGGTACTATGTAAAAGCAGATATTACGTGAATCTTATATCAGTTTTATTTATTTATTTTTTTTTCTACCTTCTGTGTTACTCTCGTGAAGATATGTCGAGCCATTTTTTCTGTATAAAACAAACAACCATCTCACTTATGGACAATAAGCCAATCAAATTTTTCATATGTATCAAATACAAATTCTTCTAACTGTCGTCATTTGGGAATTAAAATGAAAAATGAGCGAAAACAATAAGTTTTTTTTTCAAGTGGTCCTCTGTATCTTCACTTTTTGGCCAAGATCAAAAATCGAATCAATTAGCAAAATCTATAAATGTGAAGTTATTAGGAATCCTTCAAATAATCTATCTGCAAGATTTGAAGGTTCAATTCTTCCTACCTATTGTAAATTTTGGAGTCAAAGCTCCGGTTGAAAAAGTTAAACAATTTTGTTCATTGAAAAATCCGACTTCGTTTTTATGTTTCTGATAAAATTGATAATTTAGAAAGTTTCCAGGAACGTATTAGAAACTATTTCGTGTTGAAAGATTTATCTAAAACGCTATCAATGTCGTAATCAATTTTTTTTATTTTTTTTTACCTGCGTCGAACACAGCAGGTGTTCTTCTTTTTTATTTTATTTTTTATTTTTGATTTTCGCTTACTGAATTATATAAACATGTAAATTATTATTTTTGAATCAATTGTAAATTCTGAATCCTTGTTTATTATAATTAATTTAGTTTTGATTCTTGGTTGGTTTAAAAATGATGAAGATGAAGAATAATAGAGAAACAGAATTCATAGAGTAAATATAAACGGGTTAAGTACTATAACAGAAAAACGAACTTGGAGGGATGGTTAAGTATGGGTTTCGATATTCGAGAGGTCTTAGGTTCAATTCCTACTGGTGGCATTCTTTTCTTTTTAAAGCCTACTTATATGAGGTAGTCTTTCTTTTATCATTATTATTGTTATTATTATTATTATTATTATTATTATTATTATTATTATTATTATTATTATTATTATTATTATTATTATTATTGTGATAATTTATGAATTTATGATGCTAAAATAATTAAAGAAGAACATAACTATAATAATTATGAATTAAAGGTAATAATAATTATAGTATGGTTATGACTTAACACGAAAATATATGTATAAAGGATAAGCATTATGATTAAAATATATAAGATTTATATTATACTATTGAAATGTCCCGTTCTTATTGATTAAAAACATTCCATATTAATTGATTTCGTTGCGAGGTTTTGACCTCTATATGAGACGTTTTTCAAAGACTGCATTCATTTTTAAAACAAACCATAACCTTTATTTCATAAATAAATGTTTAAAAAGCTTTACGTAGATTATCAAATAATGATAATCTAAAATATCCTGTTTACACACGTCCATTACATAATGGTTTACAATACAAATATGTTACATCGAAATCAGTTCCTTGAATGCAGTTTTTACACAATATCATACAAACATGGACTCCAAATCTTGTCCTTATTTTAGTATGCAACAGCGGAAGCTCTTAATATTCACATGAGAATAAACATGCTTTAAACGTCAACAAAAATGTTGGTGAGTTATAGGTTTAACCTATATATATCAAATCGTAACAATAGACCACAAGATTTCATATTTCAATACACATCCCATACATAGAGATAAAAATCATTCATATGGTGAACACCTGGTAACCGACATTAACAAGATGCATATATAAGAATATCCCCATCATTCCGGGACACCCTTCGGATATGATATAAATTTCGAAGTACTAAAGCATCCGGTACTTTGGATGGGGCTTGTTAGGCCCAATAGATCTATCTTTAGGATTCGCGTCAATTAGGGTGTCTGTTCCCTAATTCTTAGATTACCAGACTTAATAAAAAGGGGCATATTCGATTTCGATAATTCAACCATAGAATGTAGTTTCACGTACTTGTGTCTATTTTGTAAATCATTTATAAAACCTGCATGTATTCTCATCCCAAAAATATTAGATTTTAAAAGTGGGACTATAACTCACTTTCACAGATTTTTACTTCGTCGGGAAGTAAGACTTGGCCACTGGTTGATTCACGAACCTATAACAATATATACATATATATCAAAGTATGTTCAAAATATATTTACAACACTTTTAATATATTTTGATGTTTTAAGTTTATTAAGTCAGCTGTCCTCGTTAGTAACCTACAACTAGTTGTCCACAGTTAGATGTACAGAAATAAATCGATAAATATTATCTTGAATCAATCCACGACCCAGTGTATACGTATCTCAGTATTGATCACAACTCAAACTATATATATTTTGGAATCAACCTCAACCCTGTATAGCTAACTCCAACATTCACATATAGAGTGTCTATGGTTGTTCTGAAATATATATAGATGTGTCGACATGATAGGTCGAAACATTGTATACGTGTCTATGGTATCTCAAGATTACATAATATACAATACAAGTTGATTAAGTTATGGTTGGAATAGATTTGTTACCAATTTTCACGTAGCTAAAATGAGAAAAATTATCCAATCTTGTTTTACCCATAACTTCTTCATTTTAAATCCGTTTTGAGTGAATCAAATTGCTATGGTTTCATATTGAACTATATTTTATGAATCTAAACAGAAAAAGTATAGGTTTATAGTCAGAAGAATAAGTTACAAGTCGTTTTTGTAAAGGTAGTCATTTCAGTCGAAAGAACGACGTCTAGATGACCATTTTAGAAAACATACTTCCACTTTGAGTTTAACCATAATTTTTGGATATAGTTTCATGTTCATAATAAAAATCATTTTCTCATAATAACAACTTTTAAATCAAAGTTTATCATAGTTTTTAATTAACTAACCCAAAACAGCCCGCGGTGTTACTACGACGGCGTAAATCCGGTTTTACGGTGTTTTTCGTGTTTCCAGATTTTAAATCATTAAGTTAGCATATCATATAGATATAGAACATGTGTTTAGTTAATTTTAAAATTCAAGTTAGAAGGATTAACTTTTGTTTGCGAACAAGTTTAGAATTAACTAAACTATGTTCTAGTGATTACGAGTTTAAACCTTCGAATAAGATAGTTTTATATATATGAATCGAATGATGTTATGAACATCATTACTACCTCAAGTTTAGTAGGTAAACCTACTGGAAGTGACAAGAAATGATCTAGCTTCAAAGGATCTTGGATGGCTTGAAAGTTTTTGAAGTAGGATCATGACACAAAAACAAGTTCAAGTAAGATTTTTACTCGAATTAAGATAGTTTATAGTTATAGAAATTGAATCAAAGTTTGAATATGAATATTACCTTGAATAAGAAAGATAACCTACTGTATATAACAAAGGTTTCTTGATCTTAGATGATTACTTGGAATGGATTAGAAAGCTTGGAAGTAAATTAGTAAACTTGAAGGGATTTTTGAAGTGTTCTTGAAGTGTTCTTCCTATGATGATTATAGCTTGATTCTTGAAGTGATTTTTGATGAAGATGATGATTAACTACTGGAAAAATACGTTCATAATAGTGTGGGTGTGTTGAGAGAGAATTAGAAAGAGAATTGGAAGTGAAATGGAGTGAATGATGAGTGGTAATTGGTGAGTGGTGAGTGGGGTTAAAAGGAGTTCTAGTTAGTTGAATAGCTCATGGTAGAAGTTAAAATTGATTAGTCATATATGACATAATCAAGAGTGGAATCCCATGCTAGTTCCTATTGGTATATACCCATACTAAGTACGTTTTGAAGCTGTGTATAATACGGGTAAAAATACAACTAGAATTCTTGATGAAAGAAAAGAATGGGAAAGTAACTGTAACCATTTTCGTTAAGTATGAGTGTTTTGATATATGTCTTGAAGTCTTCCAAAAGTATTTTAATACATCTAAATACACTACATGTATATACATTTTAACTGAGTCGTTAAGTCATCGTTAGTCGTTACATGTAAGTGTTGTTTTGAAACCTTTAAGTTAACAATCTCAATTAATGTTGTTAACCCATTGTTTATTATATCTAATGAGATGTTAAATTATTATATTATCATGATATTATGATATATTAATATATCTTAATATGATATATACATTTAAATGTCGTTACAACGATAATCGTTACATATATGTCTCGTTTCGATATCCTTAAGTTAGTAGTCTTGTTTATATGTATATAACTCATTGTTAATATACTTATGGAGATACTTACTTATCATAATCTCATGTTAACCATATGTATATCCATATATATATCGTCATGTCGTTTTTACAAGTTTTAACGTTCGTGAATCGCCGGTTAACTTGGGTGGTCAATTGTCTATATGAAACATATTTCAATTAATCAAGTCTTAACAAGTTTGATTGCTTAACATGTTGGAAACATTTAATCATGTAAATATCAATCTCAATTAATATATATAAACATGGAAAAGTTCGGGTCACTACAGTACCTACCCGTTAAATAAATTTCGTCCCGAAATTTTAAGCTGTTGAAGGTGTTGACGAATCTTCTGGAAATAGATGCGGGTATTTCTTCTTCATCTGATCTTCACGCTCCCAGGTGAACTCGGGTCCTCTACGAGCATTCCATCGAACCTTAACAATTGGTATCTTGTTTTGCTTAAGTCTTTTAACCTCACGATCCATTATTTCGACGGGTTCTTCGATGAATTGAAGTTTTTTGTTGATTTGGATTTCATCTAACGGAATAGTGAGATCTTCTTTAGCAAAACATTTCTTCAAATTCGAGACGTGGAAAGTGTTATGTACAGCCATGAGTTGTTGAGGTAACTCAAGTCGGTAAGCTACTGGTCCGACACGATCAATAATCTTGAATGGTCTAATATACCTTGGATTTAATTTCCCTCGTTTACCAAATCGAACAACACCTTTCCAAGGTGCAACTTTAAGCATGACCAACTCTCCAATTTCAAATTCAATATCTTTTCTTTTAATGTCAGCGTAGCTCTTTTGTCGACTTTGGGCGGTTTTCAACCGTTGTTGAATTTGGATGATCTTCTCGGTAGTTTCTTGTATAATCTCCGGACCCGTAATCTGTCTATCCCCCACTTCACTCCAATAAATCGGAGACCTGCACTTTCTACCATAAAGTACTTCAAACGGCGCCATCTCAATGCTTGAATGGTAGCTGTTGTTGTAGGAAAATTCTGCTAACGGTAGATGTCGATCCCAACTGTTTCCGAAATCAATAACACATGCTCGTAGCATGTCTTCAAGCGTTTGTATCGTCCTTTCGCTCTGCCCATCAGTTTGTGGATGATAGGCAGTACTCATGTCTAGACGAGTTCCTAATGCTTGCTGTAATGTCTGCCAAAATCTTGAAATAAATCTGCCATCCCTATCAGAGATAATAGAGATTGTTATTCCATGTCTGGAGACGACTTCCTTCAAATACAGTCATGCTAACTTCTCCATCTTGTCATCTTCTCTTATTGGCAGGAAGTGTGCTGATTTGGTGAGACGATCAACTATTACCCAAATAGTATCAAAACCACTTGCAGTCCTTGGCAATTTAGTGATGAAATCCATGGTAATGTTTTCCCATTTCCATTCCGAGATTTCGGGTTGTTGAAGTACACCTGATGGTTTCTGATGCTCAGCTTTGACCTTAGAACACGTCAAACATTCTCCTACGTATTTAGCAACATCGGCTTTCATACCCGACCACCAAAAATGTTTCTTGAGATCCTTGTACATCTTCCCCGTTCCAGGATGTATTGAGTATCTGGTTTTATTAGCTTCTCTAAGTACCATTTCTCTCATATCTCCAAATTTTGGTACCCAAATCCTTTCGGCCCTATACCGGGTTCCGTCTTCTCGAATATTAAGATGCTTCTCCGATCCTTTGGGTATTTCATCCTTTAAATTTCCCTCTTTTAAAACTCCTTGTTGCGCCTCCTTTATTTGAGTAGTAAGGTTATTATGAATCATTATATTCATAGATTTTACTCGAATGGGTTCTCTGTCCTTCCTGCTCAAGGCATCGGCTACCACATTTGCCTTCCCCAGGTGGTAACGAATCTCAAAATCGTAATCATTCAATAATTCAATCCACCTACGCTGCCTCATATTCAGTTGTTTCTGATTAAATATGTGTTGAAGACTTTTGTGGTCGGTATATATAATACTTTTGACCCCATATAAGTAGTGCCTCCAAGTCTCTAATGCAAAAACAACCGCGCCTAATTCCAAATCATGCGTCGTATAATTTTGTTCGTGAATCTTCAATTGTCTAGACGCATAAGCAATCACCTTCGTTCGTTGCATTAATACACAACCGAGACCTTGCTTTGATGCGTCACAATAAATCACAAAATCATCATTCCCTTCAGGCAATGACAATATAGGTGCCGTAGTTAGCTTTTTCTTCAATAACTGAAACTCTTTCTCTTGTTCATCATTCCATTCAAATTTCTTCCCTTTATGCGTTAATGCAGTCAAGGGTTTTGCTATTCTGGAAAAATCTTGGATGAACCTTCTGTAGTAACCAGCTAGTCCTAAAAACTGGCGTATGTGTTTCGGAGTTTTCGGGGTTTCCCACTTTTCAACAGTTTCTATCTTTGCCGGATCCACCTTAATACCTTCTTTGTTCACTATGTGACCGAGGAATTGAACTTCTTCCAACCAAAATGCACACTTTGAAAAATTAGCGTACAATTCTTCCTTCCTCAATACTTCTAACACCTTTCTCAAATGTTCACCGTGTTCTTGGTCATTCTTTGAGTAAATAAGTATGTCATCAATGAAAACAATGACAAACTTGTCAAGGTATGGTCCACATACTCGGTTCATAAGGTCCATGAACACAGCTGGTGCATTAGTTAAACCAAACGGCATGACCATAAACTCGTAATGACCGTAACGTGTTCTGAAAGCAGTCTTTGGAATATCATCTTCTTTCACCCGCATTTGATGATACCCGGAACGTAAGTCAATCTTTGAATAAACAGACGAGCCTTGTAGTTGATCAAATAAGTCATCGATTCTCGGTAGTGGGTAGCGGTTCTTGATGGTAAGTTTGTTCAACTCTCGGTATTCGATACACAACCTGAATGTACCATCTTTCTTCTTGACAAACAAAACAGGAGCTCCCCACGGTGATGTGCTTGGTCGAATGAAACCACGCTCTAAAAGTTCTTGTAATTGGCTTTGCAGTTCTTTCATCTCGCTGGGTGCGAGTCTGTAAGGAGCACGAGCTATTGGTGCAGCTCCTGGTACAAGATCTATTTGAAATTCCACGGATCGATGTGGGGGTAATCTCGGTAATTCTTTCGGAAATACATCGGGAAATTCTTTTGCAATGGGAACATCATTGATGCTCTTTTCTTCAGTTTGTACTTTCTCGACGTGTGCTAGAACAGCATAGCAACCTTTTCTTATTAGTTTTTGTGCCTTCAAATTACTAATAAGATGTAGCTTCGTGTTGCCCTTTTCTCCGTACACCATTAAGGGTTTTCCTTTTTCTCGTATAATGCGAATTGCATTTTTGTAACAAACGATCTCTGCTTTCACTTCTTTCAACCAGTCCATACCGATTATCACATCAAAACTCCCTGACTCTACTGGTATCAAATCAATCTTAAATGTTTCGCTAACCAGTTTAATTTCTCGATTCCGACATATATTATCTGCTGAAATTAATTTACCATTTGCTAATTCGAGTAAAAATTTACTATCCAAAGGCGTCAATGGACAACTTAATTTAGCACAAAAATCTCTACTCATATAGCTTCTATCCGCACCCGAATCAAATAAAACGTAAGCAGATTTATTGTCAATAAGAAACGTACCCGTAACAAGCTCCGGGTCTTCCTGTGCCTCTGCCGCATTAATATTGAAAACTCTTCCGCGGCCTTATCCATTCGTGTTCTCCTGGTTCGGGCAATTTCTAATGATGTGGCCCGGTTTTCCACATTTATAACAAACTACATTGGCATAACTTGCTCCGACACTACTTGCTCTGCCATTATTCGTTCCGACACCATTTGTTCCTTTCGTTCTATTAACCCCTGGTCCGTAGACCTCACACTTCACCGCGCTATGACCATTTCTTTTACACTTGTTGCAAAATTTGGTGCAGAAACCCGAGTGATACTTTTCACACCTTTGGCATAGCTGCTTCTGATTGTTGTTGTTGTTGCGGTTATTATTGTTGTTGGGATGATTGTTGTAGTTGCTGTTGTTGTTGTTGTTGTTGTTGGGCCGTTTGTTGTAGTTGCGATTGATGTTGCGATTGTTGGGATAATTGTTGCGATTATTGTTGTAATTGCTGTTGTTGTTGTATTGGTGATTCTTATCACCGTTTTCCTCCCACTTTCTTTTGACTTGCTTCACATTGGCCTCTTCAGCAGTCTGTTCTTTAATTCTTTCTTCAATCTGGTTCACTAGTTTGTGAGCCATTCTACATGCCTGTTGTATGGAGGCGGGCTCGTGTGAACTTATATCTTCTTGGATTCTTTCCGGTAATCCTTTCACAAACGCGTCGATCTTCTCTTCCTCATCTTCGAATGCTCCCGGACACAATAGGCACAATTCTGTGAATCGTCTTTCGTACGTGGTAATATCAAATCCTTGGGTTCATAACCCTCTAAGTTCTGTCTTGAGCTTATTGACCTCGGTTCTGGGACGGTACTTCTCGTTCATCAATTGCTTGAATGCTGACCACGGTAGTGCGTACGCATCGTCTTGTCCCACTTGCTCTAGATAGGTATTCCACCATGTTAACGCAGAACCTGTGAAGGTATGCGTAGCGTACTTCACTTTATCCTCTTCAGTACACTTACTTATGGCAAACACTGATTCGACCTTCTCGGTCCACCGTTTCAATCCGATCGGTCCTTTGGTTCCATCAAATTCCAAAGGTTTGCAGGCAGTGAATTCTTTGTAGGTGCATCCTACACGATTTCATGTATTGCTAGATCCAAGGTTATTGTTGGTATGTAGCGCAGCATGTACTGCGGCTATGTTTGAAGCTAGAAAAGTACGGAATTCCTCTTCATTCATATTCACGGTGTGTCGAGTAGTCGGTGCCATTTCCTTCAAAATAGTCAAATGGAACAAGTTAATTATACAGAATATTAAGAGTAGTTAATAGTATTTCGTAGCATAATATGAACTCATTTATAAAAGCTTTTTCTTCATATTAGCGTTTTATAAGTTTAAATTCGGGTAGTACCTACCCGTTAAGTTCATACTTAGTAGCTAATATACAATTCAACTACTACAATTCTATATGAAAAACTGATTGTAATAATATTTCGCGTTCAAACTTTTACACAATATTTTACAAACTTACAATACCGCTTATTTTACATATAGCATGAAATATAGAACACAATAAATTTGATACAAGATGGTTGTGAAGATAATTCTAGCTAGTACACAAGTCGTTCAGCAAAGGCAATAAAGACACGTAATTCATACGTCCAGAAACAAGTCATGCATTCTGGTTTTACTAGGATTACTTCCCATCCTTGGTCTTGTGGAACATAACCGTTATGGCCGTTGATAAGACAGCGTGTTGTAACGTCGTCAAAGGGACGAGGGTTACGTAATGTCCAACAGTCCCGTAACAATCTAAAAACCTCATTTCTTACCCCAATTACCGACTCCGTCACTTGTGGGAACATTTTGTTTAATAGTTGTAGCCCGATGTTCTTGTTCTCACTTTGGTGAGAAGCGAACATTACTAATCCGTAAGCATAACATGCTTCTTTATGTTGTATGTTAGCCGCTTTTTCTAAATCATGAAGTCCAATATTCGGATATATTGAGTCAAAATAATTTCTTAACCCATTGCGTAAAATAGCATTTAGGTTCCCCGCAATATATGCGTCAAAATAAACACATCGTAACTTATGGATTTCCCAATGTGATTGTAGTGACCCGAACTTTTCCATGTTTATATATATTAATTGAGATTGATATTTACATGATTAAATGTTTTCAACATGTTAAGCAATCAAACTTGTTAAGACTTGATTAATTGAAATAGGTTTCATATAGACAATTGACCACCCAAGTTGACCGGTGATTCACGAACGTTAAAACTTGTAAAAACTATATGATGACATATATATGGTTATATATATAGTTAACATGATATTATGATAAGTAAACATATCATTAATTATATTAACAATGAACTACATATGTAAAAACAAGACTACTAACTTAATGATTTTGAAACGAGACATATATGTAATGATTATCGTTGTAACGACATTTAATGTATATATATCATATTAAGAGATATTCGTACATCATAATATAATGATAATATAATAATTTAAAATCTCTTTTGATATTATAAACATTGGGTTAACAACATTTAACAAGATCGTTAACCTAAAGGTTTCAAAACAACATTTACATGTAACGACTAACGATGACTTAACGACTCAGTTAAAATGTATATACATGTAGTGTTTTAATATGTATTCATACACTTTTGAAAGACTTCAAGACACTTATCAAAATACTTCTACTTAACAAAAATGCTTACAATTACATCCTCGTTCAGTTTCATCAACAATTCTACTCGTATGCACCCGTATTCGTACTCGTACAATACACAGCTTTTAGATGTATGTACTATTGGTATATACACTCCAATGATCAGCTCTTAGCAGCCCATGTGAGTCACCTAACACATGTGGGAACCATCATTTGGAAACTAGCATGAAATATCTCATAAAATTACAAAAATATGAGTAATCATTCATGACTTATTTACATGAAAACAAAATAACATATCCTTTATATCTAATCCATACACCAACGACCAAAAACACCTACAAACACTTTCATTCTTCAATTTCCTTCATCTAATTGATCTCTCTCAAGTTCTATCTTCAAGTTCTAAGTGTTCTTCATAAATTCCAAAAGTTCTAGTTTCATAAAATCAAGAATACTTTCAAGTTTGCTAGCTCACTTCCAATCTTGTAAGGTGATCATCCAACCTCAAGAAATCTTTGTTTCTTACAGTAGGTTATCATTCTAATACAAGGTAATAATCATATTCAAACTTTGGTTCAATTTCTATAACTATAACAATCTTATTTCAAGTGATGATCTTACTTGAACTTGTTTTCGTGTCATGATTCTGCTTCAAGAACTTCGAGCCATCCAAGGATCCATTGAAGCTAGATCCATTTTTCTCTTTTCCAGTAGGTTTATCCAAGGAACTTAAGGTAGTAATGATTTTCATAACATCATTCGATTCATACATATAAAGCTATCTTATTCGAAGGTTTAAACTTGTAATCACTAGAACATAGTTTAGTTAATTCTAAACTTGTTCGCAAACAAAAGTTAATCCTTCTAACTTGACTTTTAAAATAAACTAAACACATGTTCTATATCTATATGATATGCTAACTTAATGATTTAAAACCTGGAAACACGAAAAACACCGTAAAACAGGATTTACGCCGTCGTAGTAACACCGCGGGCTGTTTTGGGTTAGTTAATTAAAAACTATGATAAAATTTGATTTAAAAGTTGTTATTCTGAGAAAATGATTTTTATTATGAACATGAAACTATATCCAAAAATTATGGTTAAACTCAAAGTGGAAGTATGTTTTCTAAAATGGTCATCTAGACGTCGTTCTTTCGACTGAAATGACTACCTTTACAAAAACGACTTGTAACTTACTTTTCCGACTATAAACCTATACTTTTTCTGTTTAGATTCATAAAATAGGGTTCAATATGAAACCATAGCAATTTGATTCACTCAAAACGGATTTAAAATGAAGAAGTTATGGGTAAAACAAGATTGGATAATTTTTCTGATTTAAGCTACGTGAAAATTGGTAACAAATCTATTCCAACCATAACTTAATCAACTTGTATTGTATATTATGTAATCTTGAGATACCATAGACACGTATACAATGTTTCGACCTATCATGTCGACACATATATATATATTTCGGAACAACCATAGACACTCTATATGTGAATGTTGGAGTTAGCTATACTGGGTTGAGGTTGATTCCAAAATATATATAGTTTGAGTTGTGATCAATACTGAGATACGTATACACTGGGTCGTGGATTGATTCAAGATAATTATTATCGATTTATTTTTGTACATCTAACTGTGGACAACTAGTTGTAGGTTACTAACGAGGACAGCTGACTTAATAAACTTAAAACATCAAAATATATTAAAAGTGTTGTAAATATATTTTGAACATACTTTGATATATATGTATATATTGTTATAGGTTCGTGAATCAACCAGTGGCCAAGTCTTACTTCCCGACGAAGTAAAAATCTGTGAAAGTGAGTTATAGTCCCACTTTTAAAATCTAATATTTTTGGGATGAGAATACATGCAGGTTTTATAAATGATTTACAAAATAGACACAAGTACGTGAAACTACATTCTATGGTTGAATTATCGAAATCGAATATGCCCCTTTTTATTAAGTCTGGTAATCTAAGAATTAGGGAACAGACACCCTAATTGACGCGAATCCTAAAGATAGATCTATCGGGCCCAACAAGCCCCATCCAAAGTACCGGATGCTTTAGTACTTCGAAATTTATATCATATCCGAAGAGTGTCCCGGAATGATGGGGATATTCTTATATATGCATCTTGTTAATGTCGGTTACCAGGTGTTCACCATATGAATGATTTTTATCTCTATGTATGGGATGTGTATTGAAATATGAAATCTTGTGGTCTATTATTATGATTTGATATATATAGGTTAAACCTATAACTCACCAACATTTTTGTTGACGTTTAAAGCATGTTTATTCTCAGGTGATTATTAAGAGCTTCCGCTGTCGCATACTTAAATAAGGACGAGATTTGGAGTCCATGCTTGTATGATATTGTGTAAAAACTGCATTCAAGAAACTTATTTTGTTGTAACATATTTGTATTGTAAACCATTATGTAATGGTCGTGTGTAAACAGGATATTTTAGATTATCATTATTTGATAATCTACGTAAAGCTTTTTAAAACCTTTATCTATGAAATAAAGGTTATGGTTTGTTTTAAAAATGAATGCAGTCTTTGAAAAACGTCTCATATAGAGGTCAAAACCTCGCAATGAAATCAATTAATATGGAACGTTTTTAATCAATAAGAACGGGACATTTCAGTGATATCCCCCATCTTTCGAACGAAAGCCTTTTATAAACCAAGGCATTCTTGGAACGTTCTTCGAATGTCTTACAAACTGATCTCGCCTTAAATAGTTGTGCCGAAGAATTCTGACCGACTCTAGACAAGATTTCATCAATCATGTCTCCGGGTAGGTCTCTTAAAATATTAGGTTGTCTATCCATTTTGTGTTTTTATACTGTAAAATAGACAAGAGTTAGATTCATAAAAAAAAAATACTTATTAATACAAGCAATTTTTACATATATAATAAAGCATAAGCACACTATATTACATATATTACACCACACGAATACAACTATCTTATTCCGACTCGCTTGTTTCTTCTTCTTCGGTTTTGGTTCGTTTTGCCAAGTTTCTAGGGATATATGATGTTCCCCTAATACGAGCCGTAATTTTCCACATTGGTTTAGAACAACCTGGTGGTTTAGAGGTTCCCGGGTCATTGTTACAACTTAAGGACTTCGGGGGTTGACGATACATATAAAGTTCATCGGGGTTGGAATTAGATTTCTCTATTTTTATGCCCTTTCCCTTATTATTTTCTTTTGCCTTTTTAAATTCAGTTGGGGTAATTTCTATAACATCATCGGAATTCTCGTCGGAATCCGATTCATCGGAGAATTGGTAATCCTCCCAATATTTTGCTTCCTTGGCGGAAACACCATTGACCATAATTAACCTTGGTCGGTTGGTTGAGGATTTTCTTTTACTTAACCGTTTTATTATTTCCCCCACCGGTTCTATTTCTTCATCCGGTTCCTCCTCTTCCGGTTCTGATTCTTCTTCCGGTTCCGACTCTTCTTCCGGTTCCTCTTCGGGAACTTGTGAATCAGTCCACGAATCATTCCAATTTACATTTGACTCTTCATTATTATTAGGTGAGTCAATAGGACTTGTTCTAGAGGTAGACATCTATCACATAATATCAAACGCGTTAAGAGATTAATATATCACATAATATTCACATGTTAAAAATATATAGTTTCCAACAAAATTTGTTAAGCAATCATTTTTCAAGTAAACAAAGTCGAAGTCCAGACTCACTAATGCATCCTAACAAACTCGATAAGACACACTAATGCAAAATTTTGGTTCTCTAAGACCAACGCTCTGATACCAACTGAAATGTCCCGTTCTTATTGATTAAAAACGTTCCATATTAATTGATTTCGTTGCGAGGTTTTGACCTCTATATGAGACGTTTTTCAAAGACTGCATTCATTTTTAAAACAAACCATAACCTTTATTTCATAAATAAAGGTTTAAAAAGCTTTACGTAGATTATCAAATAATGATAATCTAAAATATCCTGTTTACACACGACCATTACATAATGGTTTACAATACAAATATGTTACATCGAAATCAGTTTCTTGAATGCAGTTTTTACACAATATCATACAAACATGGACTCCAAATCTTGTCCTTATTTTAGTATGCAACAGCGGAAGCTCTTAATATTCACCTGAGAATAAACATGCTTTAAACGTCAACAAAAATGTTGGTGAGTTATAGGTTTAACCTATATATATCAAATAGTAACAATAGACCACAAGATTTCATATTTCAATACACATCCCATACATAGAGATAAAAATCATTCATATGGTGAACACCTGGTAACCGACATTAACAAGATGCATATATAAGAATATCCCCATCATTCCGGGACACCCTTCGGATATGATATAAATTTCAAAGTACTAAAGCATCCGGTACTTTGGATGGGGCTTGTTAGGCCCAATAGATCTATCTTTAGGATTCGCGTCAATTAGGGTGTCTGTTCCCTAATTCTTAGATTACCAGACTTAATAAAAAGGGGCATATTCGATTTGGATAATTCAACCATAGAATGTAGTTTCACATACTTGTGTCTATTTTGTAAATCATTTATAAAACCTGCATGTATTCTCATCCCAAAAATATTAGATTTTAAAAGTGGGACTATAACTCACTTTCACAGATTTTTACTTCGTCGGAAAGTAAGACTTGGCCACTGGTTGATTCACAAACCTATAACAATATATACATATATATCAAAGTATGTTCAAAATATATTTACAACACTTTTAATATATTTTTATGTTTTAAGTTTATTAAGTCAGCTGTCCTCGTTAGTAACCTACAACTAGTTGTCCACAGTTAGATGTACAGAAATAAATCGATAAATATTATCTTGAATCAATCCACGACCCAGTGTATACATATCTCAGTATTGATCACAACTCAAACTATATATATTTTGGAATCAACCTCAACCCTGTATAGCTAACTCCAACATTCACATATAGAGTGTCTATGGTTGTTCCGAAATATATATAGATGTGTCGACATGATAGGTCGAAACATTGTATACGTGTCTATGGTATCTCAAGATTACATAATATACAATACAAGTTGATTAAGTTATGGTTGGAATAGATTTGTTACCAATTTTCACGTAGCTAAAATGAGAAAAATTATCCAATCTTGTTTTACCCATAACTTCTTCATTTTAAATCCGTTTTGAGTGAATCAAATTGCTATGGTTTCATATTGAACTCTATTTTATGAATCTAAACAGAAAAAGTATAGGTTTATAGTCGGAAGAATAAGTTACAAGTCATTTTTGTAAAGGTAGTCATTTCAGTCGAAAGAACGACGTCTAGATGACCATTTTAGAAAACATACTTCCACTTTGAGTTTAACCATAATTTTTGGATATAGTTTCATGTTCATAATAAAAATCATTTTCTCAGAATAATAACTTTTAAATCAAAGTTTATCATAGTTTTTAATTAACTAACCCAAAACAGCCCGCGGTGTTACTACGACGGCGTAAATCCGGTTTTACGGTGTTTTTCGTGTTTCCAGGTTTTAAATCATTAAGTTAGCATATCATATAGATATATAACATGTGTTTAGTTAATTTTAAAAGTCAAGTTAGAAGGATTAACTTTTGTTTGCGAACAAGTTTAGAATTAACTAAACTATGTTCTAGTGATTACGAGTTTAAACTTTCGAATAAGATAGTTTTATATATATGAATCGAATGATGTTATGAACATCATTACTACCTCAAGTTTAGTAGGTAAACCTACTGTAAGTGACAAGAAATGATCTAGCTTCAAAGGATCTTGGATGGCTTGAAAGTTCTTGAAGTAGGATCATGACACAAAAACAAGTTCAAGTAAGATTTTTACTCGAATTAAGATAGTTTATAGTTATAGAAATTGAATCAAAGTTTGAATATGAATATTACCTTAAATAAGATAGATAACCTACTGTATATAACAAAGGTTTCTTGATCTTAGATGATTACTTGGAATGGATTAGAAAGCTTGGAAGTAAATTAGTAAAATTGAAGGGATTTTTGAAGTGTTCTTGAGGTGTTCTTCCTATGATGATTATAGCTTGATTCTTGAAGTGATTTTTGATGAAGATGATGATTAACTACTGGAAAAATACGTTCAAAATAGTGTGGGTGTGTTGAGAGAGAATTAGAAAGAGAATTGGAAGTGAAATGGAGTGAATGATGAGTGGTAATTGGTGAGTGGTGAGTGGGGTTAAAAGGAGTTCTAGTTAGTTGACTAGCTCATGGTAGAAGTTAAAATTGATTAGTCATACATGACATAATCAAGAGTTTAATCCCATGCTAGTTCCTATTGGTATATACCCATAGTAAGTACGTTTTGAAGCTGTGTATAATACGGGTAAAAATACGACTAGAATTCTTGATGAAAGAAAAGAATGGGAAAGTAACTGTAACCATTTTCGTTAAGTATGAGTGTTTTGATATATGTCTTGAAGTCTTCCAAAAGTATTTTAATACATCTAAATACACTACATGTATATACATTTTAACTGAGTCGTTAAGTCATCGTTAGTCGTTACATGTAAGTGTTGTTTTGAAACCTTTAAGTTAACGATCTCAATTAATGTTGTTAACCCATTGTTTATTATATCTAATGAGATGTTAAATTATTATATTATCATGATATTATGATATATTAATATATCTTAATATGATATATATACATTTAAATGCCGTTACAACGATAATCGTTACATATATGTCTCGTTTCGATATCCTTAAGTTAGTAGTCTTGTTTATATGTATATAACTCATTGTTAATATACTTATGGAGATACTTACTTATCATAATCTCATGTTAACCATATGTATATCCATATATATATCGTCATGTCGTTTTTACAAGTTTTAACGTTCGTGAATCGCCGGTCAACTTGGGTGGTCAATTGTCTATATGAAACATATTTCAATTAATCAAGTCTTAACAAGTTTGATTGCTTAACATGTTGGAAATATTTAATCATGTAAATATCAATCTCAATTAATATATATAAACATGGAAAAGTTCGGGTCACTACAACTATGAGGTATTATGATAAGATAATTCGAAGATGAAAATCATGACGATTTATATAGTTATATGAGAGGATAATATATATAATATAAATATTTAGACTTATATAGATTATACATAAAAATTTAAACTGTAACGTAAGTGTTAACGAAGATTTCATTAGTAACTACTATCTATATCTATATACTTAATAACTTTAAAACGAAAATGTTAATTACATATGAATCATATATATAAAGTACAAATAACATTACCACTATAAATGAGAATATATATAATACATATAGTTTAAATAAATATTAACGAAATATTATTAATATAGTAACTAAATATAATACGACATGAGTTATATATATATATATATATATATATATATATATATATATATATATATATATATATATATATATATATATATATATATATATATACTTTTGGTTAAAACCTATATTAATATAATTAATACCTAATTATATGAAATATAACGTTTTGGTATAAATCTATTAGACTTATATAAATCTAATAATGTATTAATATATTTAAGAAGTATTTAATATATTGATATTAATAAATTTATTATTATGATAATAAATAATAATTAATTATTTAAAATAAATATATTTAAGTTATTAATAGAAAATAAAATTCATTAAAATAACAGTTATATCACTAATAATAATATATATATTTGTTCAATTACTATTTTGTGTTAATATATATACACTTGATATAGGTTCGTGAATCCGAGGCCAACCCTGCATTGTTCAGTTTCGTCATATATATTTTTACAACAAAATGCAGTATTGTGAGTTTCTTTTGCCTTTTTACCCTTTATATTTTTAGGTTGAGAATAAATGCGCAATTTTTATAAATGTTTTATGAAATAGACACAAGTAATTGAAACCACATTATATGGGTGAATGATCGAAGCCGAATATGCCCCTTTTGCTTGGTAACCTAAGAATTAGTAAACCGATCTACTAATTGACGCGAATCCTAAAGATAGATCTATTGGGCCTAACGAACCCCATCCAAAGTACCGGATGCTTTAGTACTTCGAATTTGTTTTTATCATGTCCGAAGGATTTCTCGAAATGATTGGAGATATTCTTATATGCATCTTGTTAATGTCGGTTACCAAGTGCACCATATGAATGATATTTTTGTCTCTATGCATGGGACGTATATTTATGAGAAATGAAAATGAAAATCTTGTGGTCTATTAAAATGATGGAAATGAATGTTTATGATAAACTAATGAACTCACCAACCTTTTGGTTGACACTTGAAAGCATGTTTATTCTCAGGTATGAAAGAAATCTTCTGCTGTGCATTTGCTCATTTTAGAGATATTACTTGGAGTCATTCATGACATATTTCAAAAGACGTTGCATTCGAGTCGTCGAGTTCATCAAGATTATAACTAAGTCAATTAGAGTTAGATATATTATGAAATGGTATGCATGCCGTCAACTGTCGATGTAATGAAAGTTTGTCTTTTAAAAAACGAATGCAATGTTTGTAAAATGTATCATATAGAGGTCAAGTACCTCGCGATGTAACCAAATGTAAGTTATTCGTCCAGATGGATTAGGACGGGTCGCTTCGGCATGCATACCATTTCATAATATATCCAACTATAATTGACTTAATAATAATCTAATTGACATAATAATAATCTTGATGAACTCAACGACTCGAATGCAACGTCTTTTGAAATATGTTATGAATGAATCCAAGTAATATCTTTAAAATGAGCAAATGCAGAGCAGAAGATTTCTTTCATAGCTGAGAATAAACATGCTTTCAAATGTCAACCAAAAGGTTGGTGAGTTCATTAGTTTATCATAATCAATTATTTCCAATAATATAATAGACCATAAGATTTCATTTTTCATAAACATCATTCTCATATCAGGCATTTCGCAAAACTGCATAGAGATAAAAATTATTCATATGGATTGAACACCTGGTAATCGACCTTAACAAGATGCATATAGAATATCCTCATCATTTCGGGACTCCCTTCGGACATGATAAATTTGAAGTACTAAAGCATCCGGTACTTTGGATGGGGCTTGTTGGGCCCAATAGATCTATCTTTAGGATTCACGTCAATTAGGGTGTATGTTCCCTAATTCTTAGATTACCAGACTAAAAAGGGGCATATTCGATTCGATAATTCAACCATAGAATGTAGTTTCGATTACTTGTGTTTATTTTGTAAAACAGTTATAAAAACAGCTCATGTATTCTCAGTCACAAAAATATATATTGTAAAAGCATTTAAAAAGGGAGCAAATGAAACTCACTATACGATATTTTGTAGTAAAAATATTCATACGACGGAACTGAACAATGCAGGATTGGCCTCGGATTCACGAACCTAAATCATATGTATATTTATTAATATACATAGTTGTAATCGAACAATTATATATATAAACTTATTAGTTATATCATTTTTCTATATTAAGAATATATATATTGTAGAGACTCATCCTAATCCATCCAGACGAAGTCCATATTGATTATAAACGATTCACAACAGTTGATTACATCGCGAGGTACTTGACCTCTATATGATACATTTTACAAACATTGCATTCGTTTTTGAAAAGACAATCTTTCATTACATCGAAAGTTGACGGCAGGCATTTCATTTTATAATATATCTAACTATAATTGACTTAATAATAATCTTGATGAACTCAATGACTCGAATGCAACGTCTTCTGAAATATGTCATGAATGACTCCAAGTAATATCTCTAAGATGGGCAAATGCACAGCGAAAGATTTCTTTAATACCTGAGAATAAACATGCTTTAAAGTGTCAACCAAAAGGTTGGTGAGTTCATTAGTTTAACATAAATAATCATTTCCATCATTTTAATAGACCACAAGATTTGCATTTCACATAAATATTCGTCCCATACATAGAGACAAAAATATCATTCATATGGATTGAACACCTGGTAATCGACATTCACAATATGTATATAAGAATATCCACATCATTCCGGGATCCTCCTTCGGACATGATATAAATTTCGAAGTACTAAAGCATCCGGTACTTTGGATGGGGCTTGTTGAGCCCGATAGATCTATCTTTAGGATTCGCGTCAATTAGGGTGTCTGTTCCCTAATTCTTAGATTACCAGACTAAAAAGGGGCATATTCGGTTTAATAATCTAGCCATAGAATGTAGTTTCATTTACTCGTGTCTATTTCGTAAAACAGTTATAAAAGCAGCGCATGTATTCTCAGCCCAAAAATATAAAAGGTAAAAAGGTAAATGAAACTCACGCATATAAATATTGTAAAACAGTTAATAAAGCATTTGCATGTATTCTCAGCCCAAAAATGTAAAGAGTAAAAAGGGCAAATGAAACTCACCTAATGTATTTTGTAGTAAAAATACATAGAACGACATTGAACAAGTATAGAGTTGACCTCGGATTCACGAACCTATTATTCAATCATGTATATTAATACATGTAATGGTAATCGAACAAATATATATATATATATATATATATATATATATATATATATATATATATATATATATATATATATATATATATATATATTATTACTAGTGATATAAATTTTTATATCATTAACTTATATATTTCATTATATATTCATTTTATATATTTTAAATATATTTATATATAGAACATCTTTGGTTTGCAACATAATAGTTATAATAATATTAGAATAAGTATAATGATAGTATTAATAATTTTTAATACTAATAATGATATTGATAGTAATAAGAATAATTTTATTAAAAATGATAGATTTAAAAGAAATGATACTTTTAGTAATAATATCAATAATACTACTTATATTTATAAAAATGATATTAATAATAATGTTTATGAAAATAATAACAATTTGTATCATTTCATAATGAGGGTAGTATTAATAATTATACTTATAATATTAATAATGATGATAATAATAATTATGAATATGATAATGATACTAATTTTAATGATAAATATAACAAGTTGTATTATGATATTAATAATAAAATTAATAATACTTGATGTTACTACTTAGTGATAATAATACTAACGATACTAATTATACTAATAATCATGTCTTAATGTTAGTAATAAAAATAACAATAATTTTATTAATCATTTTAATGCTTATGATAATAGTAATAATAGTAATACTCATAATGATAATAATAATAATAATGATACTACTAATAATAATATTAATAATGATAATACTCCTAATTACATTAATGATAACAAAATTTTATCTTCAATATTAATAATAACATAACAATAATATTTTATGATAACAATAATAATAATAATAATAATAATAATAATAATAATAATAATAATAATAATAATAATAATAACAATAATAATAATAGTTACTACCTTAAGGCTCAAAAAAAATAATAAATCGCCCAAGCCGGGACTCGAACCTGCGACCTCCCGATCACCAACTCAACACCTAACCATTCGACTGTTTTGTTTTATCTGTTACCACCCGGATTGAAATTTATTTAATCCTTCCATCAGTTAGTTCACAAGGCCTATTAACTATTGGACTTGGGCTAACACCAACGGCCCAATTTACAAACCCAACCAACAACCTCTCGGCCCAAAACATAAAAAGAAATAAATGATTTGCAGCAGTCTTGGCTCGAACTCAGGACCTCTTGTTCCAAGACCACACACCCAACCGTCTGAGCTACTTTATTTTATCTGAAATATCACATAGCTTATTTTATTTTAACTCGTTTTCCAAATTCTATCATCATCTTATCTTATTATCATTCTTCGTAACCCATGTAATCACCTTCTTTATTTATCATCACTACGGTTCACTTATCTTCTTCGTTTATTTTGCTCGATCAGTAACAGAATACCATAGAATCAACGTAGCAACAATTCATTGGGGATGTTGTGGTGATTTTAATTGCGCACCAAATAGAAATCAAGCAAAAGTCACACAGTAGTAGTCGCTGTCAATATACCACAGAATCAGTTTAAAGAACGTTTTTTGGGATGGTTTGGTGTGGTTTTTCCCAGCTGCAATAGCAGCTAAAAGTGTTGGGAATCGAACAGGAGAAGAAAAGGAAAGAAAAAAAATAAAATAAAGGAAAATTTGTAGCAACCTTGTATCGATGGTTTGAGCTGAACAAGAACAAGAAAATACTAGTTTCAGGTGCGTTGATGGTTGGGTTTTACGACTGCCAGACAGGAACGAAAACAACCTGCAACAACAGACAATAGGTGGAGTTTTGTTTGGTGTTGGTTTTGAGGTTGCATGATGGAGGATGGCGGTTGTATGGATGGAAGGTGTTTGATGTTGACAGCCGTAAGAGGAGGAGAAAGAAACAAGGTGGTGTGTGTTTGATGGTTCAAATATGAAGATGGTGGTTTATGGTTATGGGAAGTGACCATGGCTTGTGGTGATCATGGTGATGAAGGTTGTAATCGAAACATAAAATAGAGGCCGTGGTTTATGGTGGAGATTCAAGATTAGAGAGAGAAGTGATATGGAATAGGGTGTTCGGTTGTTCTACAAAAGAGAGAAAAAAAAAAGGATTCATAATAAGGAAGTGTTTGACTTATGAGTCTTAAATATATTTCTGTAAATGCTCCCGTGTATGTACATGTAAATATAGGGAATGAGATGTGTTGCATATAAATATGTATTTATCTATATCATAAATAGGTAGAGATATTTAGAGATTGATATTGATAGAAAAAGATAGGTAACGGAAAGTCATTCAATTAACTACAGTTAGGGTATCAATTAACAAAAACAAACAAATGGAATGTGGGGTTTGATCACCCATGTACTCTATATCTATAATAATATTTAATAATTAATAATTAATAATATTAATATATTAATAATTATAAATATAAAATGTGTGAACCATATATAAACTCTACCGACACTTTTCACGGTCTGCTAAATCGTACTCCGTTGTTAAATCAGTGGCGGATAAAAAGTACTCAGAAAAATCCCAAATTTTCACAGTAATTATCTTTATTTATTTCGGTCATTAAGATATAAAATTTGATTATTAACTACCAAATAAAAATTACATCAATTGTCCCTCTCAATTATGGGAAAAATATAAAAAAATGTTAAAATTAAATAACTAGATCCTAATTACTGTTTTAGTAAGCCTAAAATTTATAGAACTCATTTTCGGATCACCGTTTATTTTAAAATCATATAAGTTCGAATTAAACTTCTCTAAATAATATGAAAGTTAACTAGTTAAACGCCTATATAGGAAAACGAACAGCAAACTCCATTAACCCTTGTCTAGTTCCCGTTAATTGACACTTTTGTTCTTACTTGTAATTCACTTTACCAATTTCCGAATATCGTTAAAAAGAATAGATTTCTTAAATCATAGTGGACCTCATAACAGAGACTCGTAATCATAATCACGTTGTATCTGATTGTTCAATCATTTGATATTATCTTTTAATTCCGTCTATAATTATATTAAATATACATTGAAACAAATATGTTCATGTAAAGTATTATACATCTAATACTTTGTTAACGTTTTCAATTAATATAACTAGATCTTATATATACATATATATACACAAAATGTTCGTGAATCGTCGAGCACAGTCAAAGGTCAAATGAATATATGAACATAGTTATAAAGTTTTCGAGACTCAACATTATAGATCTTGCTTATCGTGTCGGAACCATATAAAGATTAAGTTTAAATTTGGTCGGAAACTTCCGGGTCGTCACAGTACCTACCCGTTAAAGAAATTTCGTCCCGAAATTTGAGTGAGGTGGTCATGGCTAACAATAAAAATGTTTTCATGACGAATACGAGCTGATAAATAGAGTTTTATTACTGTCGAGTAACATGGATAAGATAATTCGACTACTAGAAGAGTACGAGTGAAGCTATCACAAAAGAGTGAAATGAGAAAATAAAGTTTCGTCATAACTTTTACTAGTCATGATTGAATTCCGGAATTTAAGGGATTCAAAAGAAAATCTTGGAAATCTATAAGATCTGATTCTTCGGCGAATAAGGAAATTAAGATCTCTATAAATAAATACGGTGATCTGCCTCGATTACTCCGTCTGATATTTCTATTATAAATTAAGCTCTTCCGTTCCATTATTCTCACCATTCCTATACTTTCTTTCTTAGTTCATTCATCCAAAAGATTGTGAAAATGCTTAATTCAATTCTAATCCTTGATATTTTTCTAATTATCATTTCTGTCATCCTTCTTTTTAATTTTCCACCAGAAAAACATGTTTACTTCTACTATTACCTTGGGGTGATACTATTCTTAATTATACCGTATCTTTGTATTGTTATTCGTATTAATATCCATGACTTGTAACCTCCGTGTTGTTATTGGGCCTTATATTTTCTCTTATATGTTGGATATCTTTGCCTTTTTATTATCCCCTCGACCTCTAGTAAAGCGAGTAACGGTCCAGAATTCGTAAGTATGAAGCGTCGGATGAACTTAATGTTCTAAACAAGAAAGAACGTAATCGCACGATTTGATTTGTCAAATTACCTGAATCACTGAGAATAGAACTATCAAGAATATAGTTTCTTGATATGTTCAGAAGTTAATCAGAATGAAAGAGTTATGTAACACGACACATGATGACGTTATAATCTGTGAATCATTATGTTCCATTTAGAAACTCAACATGACTTACTATAATATAATCACGTTGATCAAGTGTCATTATATTATACTAACTCATGCATCAGTTCCCAACATTACTTCAATAACATTCATATTTTAAGCTCGAAAGTTTACTGAATATAGAAACTAACAGTTTCTATATGATGTAATACTGATAGCACGAAGAGATTAATGATTTCAGATAAGAATAGTTATAAAAATATCTCCAGAAATATGAAGGATATTTATAATGAAAGATACGATAATATCTCGGAATATCTAAGATCAGAGGATGATAGAAACTATTGTCTGCAAGGGTTTAGAGTAAGGAGCAAGATATTCACTAAAGACTTTAGCAGACATTGAATCATTTGGATTCTTTGAAGTCAAACTTATTCTTTGTGATTTGTCCACGGCTTTCTTCATAGTTTCGCATAATCTGCTTTTCGGTACTAAATTTTCTATTGAATGTTTCCAATATAATGATACACAGGAAGTACGAAGAGGTATATAATTTCGGACGAGAATATTTATGAAAATATCCCTAGAAATATCGAAGATATTGATGATGATATTTTGGAATTTCTAAGTTCGATGGTTGATGGAGAAAGATTTTCCGCAAGACTTTAACATGACTTCGGAGCAAGATATTCTCTAAAGATTTCAACGGATCCAGAATTACCTGAATCCTTTGAATATAGGGTTTGGTTCTTGTATTTGTCCTTGGTCTCCTTCATGGGTAGCTCAATCTGTTTTTCAATACCCAATTTTCTATCGAGCGTTCCTAACACTCCTTTCTTTATCATCAAACTTTTGGCCGTTTAGACCATCTACCATTTTTCTGTTTCCTCTGCATTTAATGCTATGATATCTGAATCATTGGTTATTAATCCGAGGTGGTTTTAGGAGAATTGTGTTTTTAGATGATTAAACGCTGATGGTAATATGGTGGAATATGAAAGGTTCCCTGGTAACAATAAAAGAGCACGCGTATATATCAACATTATAATAAGGTTGTTTCGTACGAAAAGTCGAAGTTGTCTTGCTGGAGCTGTGACAAAATTGGCTATTTTGAAGAAGAACTGCAAAGTTATTTTGGGTAATAATAACACTAAAGAAATTAGCACAGTTATGTGTTAAACGTTTACTCAGTTTCCAAGAGTTTTTCAAGTGCATAACTATATGCATCAATCTTTTCTTCTGTAGATGGAATGAGGTTGGTTCATCCTAACGATTGAGGTGTTTTCAAGAATCATGAAAGGTTTGAACACAGATTGTAATCGTCAAGATACAAATGAGGTTTAGGGTGAAATCAAGTGGCAAACTTGAAGATTTGTTTAGTTTCATATGTTAAAATCAATATTTTAATTCATTTTAATTGTCCAATGTTGGCAGTCCACAGTTGATAGTCCACAGTTAGCAATTCAATAATTCATATATAATATTCGAATTAATTAACACATATCGTGACCCGTGTACATGTCTCAGACTCGATCACAACTCAAAGTATATATATTATTCGAGAATCAACCTCAACCCTGTATAGAGAACTCGATCATTACTGCATATAGAGTGTCTATGGTTATTCCAAATAATATATATAGATGCGTCGATATGATATGTCAAAACCTTTTATACGTGTCCCGATATTTAAAGTGCGTAAAATAAATAACAGAAATTAAATAACGATAAATAAAGTGCGTAAAGTAAATAACGGAAATTAAATGACGATAAATAAAATTGCGAGAATGTAAATTGCGATAATTAAATTGCGATAAATAAAATGTAATCAGTTAGCTAGGAACAATTAGCTAGGAACAGTTAGCGTGGATTCTTAACAAAATTTCTCATAGTTAATTTGTTTGTTTCTAACAAATTTTATTCCGTCAAATGTTTTCTTCATTATGCCACTTGTTAAATCTTGACTTGGATTCTGATCGGTCAAAATTCGAATATGAAATTACACTTGGATGAAAATAGTTGTTCTTTGGTGAACGGATACGTATAAGTGTGGATTTGGGCAGTATTGTTAATGACTGCTGAATCTGAATTGAAGAATGTACAGTGTAACTTATTAATGTAAAATTTTAACATTCCTCGGGTATTACCTACCCGTTAAAATATTTTCATCATTAACAGTTTGTACGAAAGAATTTTTAATCACAATCTTTATAAAAATATATATACATATATATTTTCTTCGGATGTAATCATGTATTTAATGAGTTAATATGATATTAATCTCATTTGCTTTTCGGTTTGAGCTAGAATAAGTAATCCTTAAAATTATTAGGATCCACATATTCTTCGCGGAATATTAATGAAGTTATCGATCAATACTTCATCGTTAATTGCTGTTGGTACTCCTTGATATCTATGGTGCGTATGATGTTGATGTTTGTGGAACAGATTGTGATGTTGATGTTGGTGCCGGTAATGTTGCTGAAGCTGGTACATTTTGCACCATACTTTTCAAGGCTACAACTCGGGTGCGAAACTCGTTGACTTTTTACTCCGGGATGATTGTCGGTAGGAATGAGTGGATGAATAAGGTTTAGAATTTTAGATAGAATATAATCATGGCGAGATATTCGGGTAATGAGAGTGAAAATGGTGTTTCGGATTGGTTCACTGGGGAGTGCTTCAGGTTCATTACCAAGAGGGAAATTTGGTTGGTGAATGGGATCGCCTTCTTCGCGTCTCCATTGATTAAGTCGACTACGAACTCATCAAATGAATTGAGGATGACTGATTGGTTGATTCATTCTGGTTATACTGCTTTCGGAGTTCGAGTGGAAATCCATATCGGAATAGCTGTCGGAATAACTATCGGAATAGCTATCGGAATCTGAGGGACTCGAACTGGTTGAGGGATTCATCTCGTACGATTAGCTGAAGGATTTTCGATAAGAAAAGATTATAGGATGTAGATTAGTACCCTGCAATACATAAGTTACATATGCGTATATAATACTAAAATCCCATAAGTTACGGAGGAATATACGGAGTATGTCAGGCAGGGTTTACAGTAATAGATATGCTAAGATATGAATTAGCGAATACGCTAAGATATGAGTTTTGTCTATACACTATTTATACAATCAATGCAGTAAGATGTGTCTAGACTAAGAATGATAAGCAGGTAATTTCCTAAGAAGGATAAGCAGATGATTTCCGACTAGAAATGATAAGCAAAACTTTTGACATGCAGACACGGTCGAAGTCCAGACTCACTAATGCATCCTAACGACTATCAGTTAGACTCACTAATGCAAGACCTGGTTCTCTAAGACCACCGCTCTGATACCAACTGTAGAGACCCATCCTAATCTATCCGGACGAAGTCCATATTGATTATAAACGATTCACAACAGTTGATTACATCGCGAGGTACTTGACCTCTATATGATACATTTTACAAACATTGCATTCGTTTTTGAAAAGACAATCTTTCATTACATCAAAAGTTGACGGCAGGCATATCATTTTATAATATATCTAACTATAATTGACTTAATAATAATCTTGATGAACTCAACGACTCGAATGCAACGTCTTTTGAAATATGTCATGAATGACTCCAAGTAATATCTCTAAGATGAGCAAATGTACAGCGGAAGATTTCTTTAATACCTGAGAATAAACATGCTTTAAAGTGTCAACCAAAAGGTTGGTGAGTTCATTAGTTTAACATAAATAATCATTTCCATCATTTTAATAGACCACAAGATTTGCATTTCACATAAATATTCGTCCCATACATAGAGACAAAAATATCATTCATATGGATTGAACACCTGGTAACCGACATTCACAATATGTATATAAGAATATCCCCATCATTCTGGGATCCTCCTTTGGACATGATATAAATTTTGAAGTACTAAAGCATCTGGTACTTTGGATGGGGCTTGTTGAGCCCGATAGATCTATCTTTAGGATTCACGTCAATTAAGGTGTCTGTTCCCTAATTCTTAGATTACCAGACTAAAAAGGGGCATATTCGGTTTAATAATCCAGCCATAGAATGTAGTTTCATTTACTCGTGTCTATTTCGTAAAACAGTTATAAAAGCAGTGCATGTATTCTCAGCCCAAAAATATAAAGGGTAAAAAGGTAAATGAAACTCACGCATATAAATATTGTAAAACAGTTAATAAAGCATTTGCATGTATTCTCAGCCCAAAAATGTAAAGAGTAAAAAGGGCAAATGAAACTCACCTAATGTATTTTGTAGTAAAAATACATAGAATGACATTGAACAAGTATAGAGTTGACCTCGGATTCACGAACCTATTATTCAATCATGTATATTAATACATGTAATGGTAATCGAATATATATATATATATATATATATATATATATATATATATATATATATATATATATATATATATATATATATATATATATATATATATATATATTATTACTAGTGATATAAATTTTTATATCATTAACTTATATATTTCATTATATATTCATTTTATATATTTTAAATATATTTATATATAGAACATCTTTGGTTTGGAACATAATAATTATAATAATATTAGAATAAGTATAATGATAGTATTAATAATTTTTAATACTAATAATGATATTGATAATAATAAGAATAATTTTATTAAAAACGATAGATTTAAAAGAAATGATACTTTTAGTAATAATATCAATAATACTACTTATATTTATAAAAATGATATTAATAATAATGTTTATGAAAATAATAACAATTTGTATCATTTCATAATGAGGGTAGTATTAATAATTATACTTATAATATTAATAATGATGATAATAATAATTATGAATATGATAATGATACTAATTTTAATGATAAATATAACAAGTTGTATTATGATAGTAATAATAAAATTAATAATACTTGATGTTACTACATAGTGATAATAATACTAACGATACTAATTATACTAATAATCATGTCTTAATGTTAGTAATAAAAATAACAATAATTTTATTAATCATTTTAATGCTTATGATAATAGTAATAATAGTAATACTCATAATGATAATAATAATAATAAGAATGATACTACTAATAATAATATTAATAACGATAATACTCCTAATTACATTAATGATAACAAAATTTTATCTTCAATATTAATAATAACATAACAATAATATTTTATGATAATAATAATAATAATAATAATAATAATAATAATAATAATAATAATAATAATAATAATAATAATAATAATAACAATAATAATAATAGTTACTACCTTAAGGCTCAAAAAAAATAATAAATCGCCCAAGCCTGGACTCGAACCTGCGACCTCCCGATCACCAACTCAACACCTAACCATTCGACTGTTTTGTTTTATCTGTTACCACCCGGATTGAAATTTATTTAACCCTTCCATCAGTTAGTTCACAAGGCCTATTAACTATTGGACTTGGGCTAACACCAACGGCCCAATTTACAAACCCAACCAACAAGCTCTCGGCCCAAAACATAAAAAGAAATAAATGATTTGCAGCAGTCTTGGCTCGAACTCAGGACCTCTTATTCCAAGACCACACACCCAACCGTCTGAGCTAGTTTATTTTATCTGAAATATCACATAGCTTATTTTAATTTAACTCGTTTTCCAAATTATATCATCATCTTATCGTATTATCATTCTTCGTAACCCATGTAATCACCTTCTTTATTTATCATCACTACGGTTCACTTATCTTCTTCGTTTATTTTGCTCGATCAGTAACAGAATACCATAGAATCAATGTAGTAACAATTCATTGGGGATGTTGTGGTGATTTTAATCGTGCAACAAATAGAAATCAAGCAAAAGTCACACAGTAGTAGTCGCTGTCAATATACCACAGAATCAGTTTAAAGAACGATTTTTGGGACGGTTTGGTGTGGTTTTTCCCAGCTGCAATAGCAGCTAAAAGTGTTGGGAATCGAACAGGAGAAGAAAAGGAAAGAAAAAAAATAAAATAAAGGAAAATTTGCAGCAGCCTTGTATCGATGGTATGAGCTGAACAAGAATAAGAAAATACTAGTTTCAGGTGCGTTGATGGTTGGGTTTTACGGCTGCCAGACAGGAACGAAAACGACCTGCAACAACAGACAATAGGTGGAGTTTTGTTTGGTGTTGGTTTTGAGGTTGCATGATGGAGGATGGCGGTTGTATGGATGGAAGGTGTTTGATGTTGACAGCCGTAAGAGGAGGAGAAAGAAACAAGGTGGTGTGTGTTTGATGGTTCAAATATGAAGATGGTGGTTTATGGTTATGGGAAGTGACCATGGCTTGTGGTGATCATGGTGATGAAGGTTGTAATCGAAACATAAAATAGAGGCCGTGGTTTATGGTGGCGATTCAAGATTAGAGAGAGAAGTGATATGGAATAGGGTGTTCGGTTGTTCTACAAAAGAGAGAAAAAAAAAGGATTCATAATAAGGAAGTGTTTGACTTATGAGTCTTAAATATATTTCTGTAAATGCTCCCGTGTATGTACATGTAAATATAGGGAATAAGATGTGTCGCATATAAATATGTATTTATCTATATCATAAATAGGTAGAGATATTTAGAGATTGATATTGATAGAAAAAGATAGGTAACGGAAATTCATTCAATTAACTACAGTTAGGGTATCAATTAACAAAAACAAACAAATGGAATGTGGGGTTTGATCACCCATGTACTCTATATCTATAATAATATTTAATAATTAATAATTAATAATATTAATATATTAATAATTATAAATATAAAACGTGTGAACCATATATAAACTCTACCGACACTTTTCACGGTCTGCTAAATCGTACTCCGTTGTTAAATCAGTGGCGGATAAAAAGTACTCAAAAAAATCCCAAATTTTCACAGTAATTATCTTTATTTATTTCGGTCATTAAGATATAAAATTTGATTATTAACTACCAAATAAAAATTACATCAACTGTCCCTCTCAATTCTGGGAAAAATATAAAAAATGTTAAAATTAAATAACTAGATCCTAAATACAGTTTTAGTAAGCCTAAAATTTATAAAACTCATTTTCGGATCACCGTTTATTTTAAAATCATATAAGTTCGAATTAAACTTCTCTAAATAATATGAAAGTTAACTAGTTAAACGCCTATATAGGAAAACGAAGAGCAGACTCCATTAACCCTTGTCTAGTTCCCGTTAATTGACACTTTTGTTCTTACTTGTAATTCACTTTACCAATTTCCGAATATCGTTAAAAAGAATAGATTTCTTAAATCATAGTGGACCTCATAACAGAGACTCGTAATCATAATCACGTTGTATCTGATAGTTCAATCATTTGATATTATCTTTTAATTCCGTCTATAATTATATTAAATATATATTAAAACAAATATGTTCATGTAAAGTATTATACATCTAATACTTTGTTAACGTTTTCAATTAATATAACTAGATCTTATATATACATATATATACAAAAAATGTTCGTGAATCGTCGAGCACAGTCAAAGGTCAAATGAATATATGAACATAGTTATAAAGTTTTCGAGACTCAACATTACAGATCTTGCTTATCGTGTCGGAACCATTTAAAGATTAAGTTTAAATTTGGTCGGAAACTTCTGGGTCGTCACATATATGTTTCATATATTCATTTTGTATATATAAAAATATTAAATTTTTGTTATGTTATATGTATTAAATATATATATATATATATATATATATATATATATATATATATATATATATATATATATATATATATATATATATATATATATATATATGTATATATATATATATATATATATATATATTATTTGTTTATTAAAACAGTACTTTAGTAATACTAAGATAATATTTGAAATAGTAATAGTGATAATACTAATATTAATAAATATGATGATATTATTTACAATTCTATTAATAATAATATTAATGAAATTTTTTAATAATAAATCTCATAATAATAATAGTATCCGTAGTTTTTAATAACATGAATAATTTAATAATAATGATAATGAAGATATTAATTTTTGATATTAATACTTAATACTTGATAATAATAACTATAACAATCTTATTATTAATGGTAATCTTGATAAAAATACTTTTGTTAATAATAATAATAATAATAATCTCAAAATGATACTTTTAATAAAAAAAATTATAGTTCGTTTAATCATGACTTAATTATATTTATTTTTATAATCATATCTTATATTTTCGTAAAGCTAATCATAGTTATAATTATATTTCTCGGTTATATATATATATATATATATATATATATATATATATATATATATATATATATATATATATATATACCTTAACTATATCCTTTATCGTAACCATAATCGTATTCATTTTATTCATCCATAAATTAGGCATCTTTTATATCATAAACAAAATCACAATAATAATAATAATAATAATAATAATAATAATAATAATAATAATAATAATAATAATAATAATAATAATAATAATAATAATAATAATAATAATAATAATAATAATAATAATAATAATAATAATAATTTTGATAAAGAAAATTACCTTTAAAAGGTTTCTCAAAAAAAATGCCATTGACCGGGCTCGAACCCGCGACCTCTCGTTCCCCGACATCACTCTCTAACCATTACTCTGTATTCGCTTTTCTGTTACAAATCCATACTCATATGTATTTAATTACATTTTCTGTCATCTTCATTCTACTTCTAAAACCAGTCGATCAGTGAAACAAAACTAACATCAAATTGATATTTGATTTAACAATGGAATTGAAACAGATAAAACTAATATTGTTAACTTAAATTAACAGACACAAACTAAAAACTAAAAAAAAAAAAAAAAAAAGCAGCTGCTGTGTTCGTCAAAAAAAAATTTAATTATTGATTTTTAAAACTTGGACGTTTGAGGATCTCTTCATTAACTATCTTCTAAATCAACATTATAATACATTAGAATCATCAATTGATCCAAAAATATTAACTAGAAATCAAATTTTATGAAGAACGAATCAGTTGACTTTTTCAATTTAAACTTTGACTTCGAAATTCATGCTCAATATAAAGAATTTAGAGCTTCAAATTTGTAGATAGATTCACTAATAAATTCCTAATACATCTGCATCTTTACATTTTGAAAATTAAATCAAAAACGAGCTTTCCCTGTTTACAGTTCAAGAACACGAACTCAAAAATCAAAATTTACATTTTAGGTAGTTTTAGACTTTAATTACAACATGAATTGTGCTCTAAATCATTCATATAAACTTTTTGAATCCTCAATTGATTCAAAAACATCAATATGAATTCGAATTTTAAGATGAACATAAATATTGACTTTTCTAAAATTTACCTTTGACTCGTAAATTCATGCTTAATATTAGGAATTGGAAGCTGAAATTTTGAGGAAACATTCACGACATGATTTAGAACACTTCTGTATTTTTAGATTTTCAAAATTGATTCGATTTCGTGTTATTGCTTTGATCATCAAACGAACAGGGGAACCGATTGCTTTTTTTGTATTTCATTCTAATTCCTCAAATGATAATTTCAAAATATTGTATAATTGATATTGATGGTAGTAATTGAATGATTAGAACCAGAGACATGAGATCGATTGGTTTATATAAATTGAATGATTTATAGTTGTGTCGGCCCATAATCACGAGCAAACAGAAAAATAAAGTGAAGACGACAGATATCTGTCTGATATGCGTATATATCTAGCAGTATATAAAATATTATAAATAATAATTAATAATTAAAAATTATAATAATAATAATATTAATAATAATATTAATAATAATATTAATAATAATAGTAATACTTATAATATATTAATAAAAATAATAATACAGTTAATATTAATAATAATTATCATAATAATAATACTATTAATAACAATGATAATAATAATTGTTTATAATAATGTTAACAACAATATTATTAATGATAATATTAATAAATTATATACTATTATAATAATGATAATCTATAAAAATTATAATGATTTCTAAATGATAATATCTAATAATATTACAAGTAATATAAAGATATAACAAGTTACATTTATTCAATCTCATATATATATATATATATATATATATATATATATATATATATATATATATATATATATATATATATATATATATATATATATATATTAGAAATAATAAATTTAGTAAAACAAATGTTAATATTATATTAACATTAATAAAAATAATAATAATAATAATAATATAATAATAATAATATAATAATAATAATATAATAATAATAATAATAATAATAATAATAATAATAATAATAATAATAATAATAATAATAATGAAAGTAATGATATTACTATTAATATCACAATTATATTCCAAATTGTAAATCACTTTACCATTTATTCCAAATACTGCTAAAAGGGAAATATTTCTCAAATCAACGTGGACCTCACAACCGAGACCCGTAATCATAACACAATGTAACTGATAATTCAATCATTTGATATTATCTTTTAATTTTCGTTGATAAATATATTAAACATATATTGAATCAAATTCGTTCATGTATAGTATTATAAATCTAATTGTTTGTTAACGTTTTCGATTAATATAACTATATATTATATATATACATATCTATATGCACATAAATGTTCGTGAATCGTCGAGCACAGTCAAAAGGGTAATTGATTACATGAATAAAATTCCAAAACTTTTGAGACTCAATATTACAGACTTTTCTTATCGTGTCAGAAACGTTCAAAGATTAAGTTTAAATTTGGTCGGAAATTTCCGGGTCGTCACAGCACCTACCCGTTAAAGAAATTTCGTCCCGAAATTTGAGTGGGATCATCATGGCTAACAATAAGAATGTTTTCCTGACGAATATGAGTTGATAAATAGAGTTTTATTACTGTTGAGTAATATGGATAAGATAATTCGATTATTCGAAGAGTACGAGTGAAGCTATCACAAAAGAGTGAAATGAGAAAAAAAGTTTCGTCATATCTTTTGATGTAGTCATGGTTGATTTCCAGAAATCAAGGAATTTAGGGAAAAATCATCATAATAAGATTTGGTTCTTCGATAATTAAGGAAATTAGAATTTTCTTTGGTTAAATGCGATAATCTGTTTTGATTGCTCTATCAGATATTTTCACTATAAATGAACCTCTTTTGTTCCATTATTTCTACAACTCTCATCTGTTATACTTCAATTCATGTTACCAAAACATTTGCCAAATTATCAGAAGTCACTGAAAAAGATAGAATTATCAAGATAATATGTTCTTGATTTTGTGTAGAGATTTTGTAGAATGTAAGAGTCGTGTAACATGGCACATGATGACGTTATGGTCTGTAAATCATCACGTTCCATTAGAAACTCAGCATGACTTACTGTAATATAATCACGTTGATCAAGTGTCATTATATTATACTAACTCATGCTTTAGTTCCCAACACTACTTCAGAATTCATTCATAGTTTATACTTAGATTTTACAGAAATTTCCAATATAATGTATTACAGATAGCACGAAGAGGTATATAATTTTGGACGAGAATATTTATGACAATATCTTCAGAAGTATCGAAGATATTTATGATGATATTTTGGAATTTCTAAGTTCGAAAGTTGATAAGGAAAAATTTTCCACAAGATTTTAACATGACTTCGGAGCAGGATATTCTCTAAAGATTTCATCGGATCCAGAATTACCTGGATTCTTTGAATGTAGGGTTTGGTCCTTATATTTGTCCTTGGTCTCCTTCATGGTTAGCTCAATCTGTTTTTCAGTACTAAATTTTCTATCGAGCATTCCCAACATTCCATTCTTTATTATCAAACTTTTGGCCGTTTAGACTAACTACAATTTTGCTGTTTCCTCTGCATTTAATGCTACCATATCTGAATCATCGGTTATCAATCTGAGGTGGTTTCAAGAGAATTGTGTTTTTAGAAGATTAAACGCTGATGGTAATATGGTGGAATATAAAAGGTTCTCCGGTAACAATAAAAGAGCACGCATATATATCAAAATTATAATAAGGTTGTTTCGAACGAAAGTCGAAGTTGATTTGCTGGAGCTATGAAAAAATTGACTAATTTGGAGAGGGGTTGTAAAATTATTTTCGGTAATAACAACGCCAAAGGAGCTATCACAGATACTTGTTAAAGTTTACTCAGTTTTCGAGAGTTTTTCAGGTGCATAACTATATGCATAAATCATTCCTTCTGTAGATGAAGTGTAGTTGGTTCATCCTCTTGATTGAGGTGTTTTCAAGAATTATGAAAGCTTAGACGTAGATTGTAATCGTCAAGATACAAATGAGGTTTAAGATGAAATTAAGTGGCAAACTTGAAGAAATGTTTAGTTTCATATGTTAAAATAAAATTGTAATTCGTTTTAATTGTCCAATGTTAGTAGTCCACAGTTATTAGTCCACAGTTAGTAATTATAATATTCGAATTAATTAATACGTGTCGTAACCCATTATATACATGTCTCAGACTCGATCACAACTCAAAGTATATATATTATTTAAGAATCAACCTCAACCCTGTATAGTGAACTCGAGCATTACAGCATATAGAGTGTCTATGGTTATTCCAAATAATATATATAGATGACGTCAATATGATATGTCAAAACATTGTATATGTGTCCCGATTTATACGACGATATTTAAAGTGCGTAAAATAAATAACAGAATTTAAATGACGATAAATAAAATTGCTAGAATTAAAATTGCGATAAATAAATTACGATAAATAAAATGTAATATGGAATTAACAGTTAGCTAGGAACAGTTAGCTAGGATTTTGTTAGCGTGGATTTTTAACAAAATTCCTCATAGTTAATTTGTCTATTTCTAACAAATTTTATTTTGTCAAATGTTTTCTTCATTATGCCAATTCTTGGATTCTGATAGGTCAAAATCCAAATCCAAATATGAAATTGAATGAAAATGGTTATTCTGCGGTAAACGGATACGTATATCTGTGGATGTAAGTAGGATAGTAAATAACTGTTGAATCAGGTTTGAAAGAATGTACAGTGTAACTTATTAATGTGAAATCTAAATATCCCTCGGGTATTACCTGCCTGTTAAAATATTTTCACCATTAACAGTTTGTACGAAAGAATTTTTAATTACAATCTTTATGAAAATATATATACATATATATTTTCTTCAGATATAATCATGGATTTAATGAGTTAATGTGATATTAATCTCATTTAGTTTTTGGTTGGAACTAGAATAAATAATCTCTAAAACTTTTGAGATTACGTAATCGCCATGAAGAACGAAGATAATTGATGTAGAACGATACGTAGTATGATGATTATACTCGAGGTACAGAATGAGATGTTGAGGTGAGTGATGTTGAAACTTGGGTTGTTGGTGGTTCTAGTATTGATGTTGGTGGTACTGTTAGTGTCGGTGATGTCGCTGAAGCTGGTATGTTTTGCACCATATTCTCCAAATTAATCACTCAAGCGCGAAGCTCGTTGACTTCTTCTATTATTCCGCGATGATTGTCGGTCGGAACAAGCGGATGAATAAGGTTCAGAATTTGGGATATCATATAATCGTTGTGAGATATCCTGGCAATGAGGGTGAATATGGTGTTTCGGACAGGTTCACCGGTAAGTGCTTCAGGTTCTTCACCAGGAGGTGAATTCGGTTGGTGGAAGGGATCGCCTTCTTCGCGTCTCCATTGATTAAGTCAACTATGAACCCATCCCCAATTCATTCAGAATTGGTGATGACTGATTTGTTGATCCATTCTGGTTATACTACTTTCGGAGCTCAAGTGTGTTTCCATATCGAAATAGCTGTCGGAATCCGAGGAACTTGAACTAGTGGCGAGTTCCATTTCGTATGATTGAGTAAAGGGTTTTTCAATATGAAATGATTTTTGGATATCGAATGATATTCTAATTACATAGAATACCTATACATAGTACAAAAGATCCCGTAGATTACGGAGGGAATTAAGGAAACGTGTCAGATAAAGTCTATAGTAATAGATACGCTAAGATATGGTTTAGCAAATACGCTAAGATATGAATTTTTCTATACACTATTCATGCAATCAATGCAGTAAGATGTGTCTAGACTAATAATGATAGGCAGGTAATTTCCTAAGGATGATAAGCAGATGATATCCGACTAGAAATGATATGCAAAACTTTTGACATGCAGACACGCTCGAAGTCCAGACTCACTAATGCATCCTAACAACTACCTGTTAGACATACTAATGCAAGACCTGGTTCACTAAGACCACCGCTCTGATACCACCTGTAAAGACCCGTCCTAATCCATCTGGACGAATACATTATATTTGGTTACATCGCGAGGTACTTGACCTCTATATGATACATTTTACAAACATTGCATTCGTTTTTAAAAGATAAACTTTCATTACATCGAAAGTTGACGGCATGCATACTATTTCATAATATGTCCAACTATAATTGACTTAATAATAATCTAATTGACTTAATAATAATCTTGATGAACTCAACGACTCGAATGCAACGTCTTTTGAAATATGTTATGAATGACTCCAAGTAATATATTTAAAATGAGCAAATGCAGAGCGGAAGATTTCTTTCATACATGAGAATAAACATGCTTTCAAGTGTCAACCAAAAGGTTGGTGAGTTCATTAGTTTATCATAATCAATCATTTTCAATAATATAATAGACCACAAGATTTCATTTTTCATAAACATCATTCTCATATCAGGCATTTCGCAAACTGCATAGAGATGAAAATTATTCATATGGAGTGAACACCTGGTAATCGACCTTAACAAGATGCATATAGAATATCCCCATCATTTCAGGACTCCCTTCGAACATGATAAATTCAAAGTACTAAAGCATCCGGTACTTTGGATGGGGCTTGTTGGGCCTAGTAGATCTATCTTTAGGATTCGCGTTAATTAGGGTGTATGTTCCCTAATTCTTAGATTACCAGACTAAAAAGGGGCATATTCGATTCAATAATTCAACCATAGAATGTAGTTTTGATTACTTGTGTCTATATCGTAAAACAGTTATAAAAGCAGCGCATGTATTCTCAGTCCCAAAATTATATATTGTAAAAGCATTTAAAAAGGGAGCAAATGAAACTCACTATACGATATTTTGTAGTAAAAATATTCATACGGCGGAACTGAACAATGCAGGATTGGCCTCAGATTCACGAACCTAAATCATACGTATATTTATTAATATACATAGTTGTAATCGAACACTTATATATATAAACTTATTAGTTATATCATTTTTCTATATTAAGAATATATATATGTTTCATATATTCATTTTGTATATATAAAAATATTAAATTTTGTTATGTTATATGTATTATATATATATATATATATATATATATATATATATATATATATATATATATATATATATATATATATATACATATATTATTTGTTTGTTAAAACAGTACTTTAGTAATACTAAGATAATATTTGAAAAAGTAATAGTGATAATACTATAAATATGATGATATTATTTATAATTCTGTTAATAATAATATTAATGAAAATTTTTAATAATAAATCTCATAATAATAATAGTATCCGTAGTTTTTAATAACATGAATAATTTAATAATAATGATAATGAAGATATTAATTTTTGATATTAATACTTAATACTTGATAATAATAAATATAACAATCTTATTATTAATGGTAATCTTGATAAAAATACTTTTGTTAATAATAATAATAATAATAATAATCTCAAAATGATACTTTTAATAAAAAATGATAGTTCGTTTAATCATGACTTAATTATATTTATTTTTATAACCATATCTTATATTATCGTAAACCTAATCATACTTATAATTATATTTCTCGGTTATACATAATCATATTCATTTTATTCTTCCATAAATTAGGCATCTTTTATATCATAATAATAATAATAATAATAATAATAATAATAATAATAATAATAATAATAATAATAATAAATAATAATAATAATAATAATAATAATAATAATAATAATAATAATAATAATAATAATAATAATAATAATTTTGATAAAGAAAACTACCTTTAAAAGGTTTATAAAAAAAATGCCATTGACCGGGCTCGAACCCGCGACCTCTCGTTCCCCGACATCACTCTCTAACCATTACTCTGTATTCACTTTTCTGTTACAAATCCATACTCATATGTATTTAATTACATTTTCTGTCATCTTCATTCTACTTCTAAAACCAGTCGATCAGTGAAATAAACCTAACATCAAATTGATATTTGATTTAACATTGGAATTGAAATCGATAAAACTAATATTGTTAACTTAAATTAACAGACACGAACTAAAAACTAAAAAAAGAAAGAAAAAAAAGAAAAAAAAGCAGCTGCTGTGTTCGTCGAAAAAAAAATTTAATTATTGATTTTAAAAACTTGGACGTTTGAGACTCTGATATCTTCATGAACTATCTACTAAATCATGATTATAATACATTAGAATCATCAATTGATCCAAAAATATTAACTAGAAATCAAATTTTATGAAGAACGAATCAGTTGACTTTTTCAATTTAAACTTTGACTTCGAAATTCATGCTCAATATAAAGAATTTAGAGCTTCAAATTTGCAGATAGATTCACTAATAGATTCCTAATACATCTGTATCTTTACATTTTGAAAATTAAATCAAAAACGAGCTTTCCCTATTTACAGTTCAAGAACACGAACTCAAAAATCAAAATTTACATTTTAGGTAGTTTTAGACTTTAATTACAACATGAATTGTGCTCTAAATCATTCATAAAAACTTTTTGAATCCTCAATTGATTCAAAAACATCAATATGAATTCGAATTTTAAGATGAACATAAATATTGACTTTTCTAAAATTTACCTTTGACTCGTAAATTCATGCTTGATATTAGGAATTGGAAGCTGAAAGTTTGAGGAAACATTCACGACATGATTTAGAAAACTTCTGTATTTTTAGATTTTCAAAATTGATTCGATTTCATGTTATTGCTTTGATCATCAAACGAACAGGGGAACCGATTGCTTTTTCTGTATTTCATTCTAATTCCTCAAATGATAATTTCAAAATATTGTATAATTGATATTGATGGTAGTAATTGACTGATTAGAACCAAAGACATGAGATTGATTGGTGTATATAAATTGAATGATTTACAGTTGTGTCGACCCATAATCACGAGCAAACAGAAAAATAAAGTGAAGATGACAGATATCTGTCTGATATGCGTATATATTTGGCAGTATTTAAAATATTATAAATAATAATTAATAATTAAAAATTATAATAATATTAATATTAATAATAATATTAATAATAATAGTACTACTTATAATATATTAATAAAAATAATAATACAGTTAATATTAATAATAATTATCATATAATCATACTATTAATAACAATGATAATAATAATTGTTAATAATAATGTTAATAACAATATTATTAATGATAATATTAATTAATTATATACTATTATAATAATGATAATCTATTATAATTATAATGATTCTAAATGATAATATCTAATAATAATACAAGTAATATAAAGATATAACAAATTACATTTATTCAATTTCGTATATATATATATATATATATATATATATATATATATATATATATATATATATATATATATATATATATATATATATATATATATATATTAGAAATAATAAATTTAGTAAAACAAATGTTAATATTATATTAACATTAATAATAATAATGAAAGTAATGATATTACTATTAATATCACAATTATATTCTAAATTGTAAATCACTTTACCATTTATTCCGAATACTGTTAAAATAGAAAGATTTCTCAAATCAACGTGGACCTCAGAACCGAGACCCGTAATCATAACACAATGTAACTGATAATTCAATCATTTGATATTATCTTTTAATTTCCGTTGACAAATATATTAAACATATATTGAATCAAATTCGTTCATGTAAAGTATTATACATCTAATAGTTTGTTAACATTTTCAATTAATATAACTATATATTATATATATATACATATCTATATGCACATAAATGTTCGTGAATCGTCGAGCACAGTCAAAAGGGTAATTGATTACATGAATAAAATTCCAAAACTTTTGAGACTCAATATTACAGACTTTGCTTATCGTGTCGGAAACGTTCAAAGATTAAGTTTAAATTTGGTCGGAAATTTTCGGGTCGTCACATTTAACCTTTCTATCCCTTCGAAAGATCTTAACTTAGATCAACTTGTCTTCACCTTTGACAAGCATTAATCCCCAATGGAATTAATCAACTTCCTAGTTCCCATTAAGGAAGATTGATCACTAAGTTACATAATGCTACTATTAAAAGATACAAGATTCACCCACTCATAGTTCTTTAATAGGTTACACCAACTTAATTCCTAATGGAATTGATTAAGTTCCTAGATCCTTTAAGGAACTTGAATCATAAAGCAAGATGGTGTTTACTATCACAAGAACCATTTAACTTCGTTGACCCCTTAAGGAAGTATCTTACAATGTAAACTTAAAGATACAATGATAAGCATGAAGTTTACAATCTAATTCTAATTAGTTTAAGTAGAATCTCTCTTTCCCTCTTATAATCTCTCCATGGATATTTGCTTGAGGCTTGGAAGATCAGTAGATATGTATTTGAAAGTCTTTTGTAAAGAGGTAGTCTTCAAGTTTGGCAAATGTCGGTATATATAGGAAGAGAAAAATGCTGACAAAACCTGCGCGGCTCTCTGCACGGTTGACCGTGGATTGACCGCGCTTCCTGCTGTACTGAAAATAAATCTGTTATAGAGCCGTTGTAATCGGCATTTTTTGGCCATTTTCCTTTGTTTGATGTCTGCAAAAAGATGCCAAAACATCTTGATACTCTTGACCATCATCTCTTACTTTGGATGCATTCAATGAAGTTGACATAAGCTTGCAAATGAGGAAAGTTCCATTGTCCTTCTCTTGTGTCATTGATTTCCTATTATGGCAAATGCTGAAACCTTGTCCCTTGACAACCCATAAAGCTCCAAACACAATAACCCATGAATTTTAAGCTTTGTCAATACTTGAATGGAAATATCATCTCCCATTGGTTGCTTGCTTGACTTGTTTAATTATAATGAAGAATCCCTAGGCTAGTTGCTTTAATCATCTCTTGACAAACCATAAACTTCCAAACAAGCTTAACTAGCACCTTAATCCTTTGTCTTCTTCTTGATGGAATTATCTTGCTAGTTGGAACCTTGTTACATCCTTAGTTGACTAGTTTGAATCTAGTTGAACACTTTGTGGCTAGCCTTGATTTAATTACATAATATACATACAAGTGATACTTAAGAGAAATAGGAGAGCATCTCTTTAATTGGGACTTTAATGACCATCATTAGTATGTTTAAAAAATGTTTAAGTAGTATTGTGTAACAAGATGTAAAAAGATATAACACTTATGTGTTAGCACTAATTTGGCTCAAAAAGTCATTAAGACTTTACTAAGTGGGATTAGTCGAAATTAGCGCTTTATGATAAAAACTCTTTTGAATATGAAAAGGGCATCAATTCTCAGTATGTTAAAAAAGTTTCATATATTATGGTTGCCCGAAAGTGGTAGATCTTGGTTTGACTGAAAAGTTTAACAGTAAAAATAGCGGCTTCAATCGCGGTCATCCGTATGGTCGACCGTGAAGCCAGTTTTCAAAACAATTTGAATTTTGGTTCGAAACTGGGCAAAAGGCATCCTCGGTCAGGCCTACGGTCGACCGTGGTGCAACCGTGCATTTTTCAAATATTTTTGTTTCTAATGATTTGTGGTCTCTTGCTAGAGATCATGTAGGCTTGTGAACTTGTATTGTATACACATTGGTAAGCACTTGCCATTTAGTGTTATCATCAAAACAAGATGGTTAATATTTGAATATTATCATTGGATTACTAACCAACATCTTATGGAAGATCCTTTAGATAAGGGATATATAAAGGATCCAAGGCTTCCTAGAAACACCAAGTTTAGACACTGTTATGTAGAGATTCCAAGCGAGCCGTAGAAAGTCAATCTTGACCGATTGACTTTCTCTCTCAATCTTAATGGTCAATCTTCACATTCATTGATATTGATGAGATCTTAGGTCTTACACATACCTTTCAAGTGGAATGGTCAATGAAGGTGAATTAATAGCAATAACCTCAGTGTGATTCTACTTTCGTTGGCTCATAAACATACATATGAACAAGCTCCAATTTTCCCAACTTTGGCGCAATCCCCGACTTTCCAGAAGTCATCTTCATTTGTTTCTCATAGACACATGGTTCGCAAAATCTAAGCTCCACCTTCTTCAAATCCGAAATTCTCCCATGTGAGACAAGCATCTTTAAACCTTTCTCACTCATATGCCTGAGTCTTTGGTGCCATAGAGTAGACTTGGCCCCAACATCTACCGTACCAACCACCATGTCATTATCCGACACTTCAACTTTATAAAGCGTTCCCATTCTATATCCACTTGCCACACAAGTACCCTTAACCACCTTCCGTTGGCGGTCAACAAAAGTAACTACATTTCTTTCCTCCTCCCAATGACCGACCGAGATAAACTTCCTCTTAATCTTAGAAATGTACCTCACGTCCTTTAAAATCCTATTACATCTAAGGGTTGTATTCAAAACAACATCTCCAAAGCCTTCAATATCAAGCTGTTTGTTGTCGGCTAACATCACCTTACCTCGATACGTCCTAAAATTCTTCATCATGCTCATTAAAAGAATTAGCATGAAAGGAAGCTGCCGAATCCATAATCCAAGTCCCTACTAAATTCTCTACGCTACACAAAAGTGCATTATCCATATCATATGTGGTCAAGTTGATGCCTTTAGCCGAAGGGTTCTTACAATTACGTTTGTAATGAACCCATTGATTGAAATTCCAACAAGTAGCTTCGCTTCGGTCCTTTGATGGATACATCTTCTTAAACTTCCCCTTACCCTTCTTTCCCCACACTCAATTTCCTACCCTTAATGTTTGTACTCAACAAAGAACCAAATGTCGATTCCCTCAAGTTTCTCCTACGAGTGTCTTTGCCAAAACTAAAATCTCAAATCCCTTCAAACTCAGGCTTAGTAATTCTTGTAGTTACCATCCCAACCAACTTTACGGTAACTAAGAAAGCAATGTTAGAGCTTTCAACTAACTATCGAACTCAATATCAACTGAGGCCAATGGCTTAATGATATTATTGAACTCATTGATATGATATGTATCACTAGCTTCTTCCTTCATCTCTGTGTAGAAAATTGACGCATAAGAAAAACCTTATTTGCAAAGTAAAGATTTTCTTACATTTTAAAGAGTATTCACAAGCAATTAAATATCATCTTCTCATTCACAACGTTATAAGAAACGTTCTTCACGGGTAACTGATGAATTGTGCCTAAAACTTGGTAATCCAATAACAGCCAATCAGTATCATCCATCCCTTCAGGTATTGCCTCCGACAGGGTAAGTGTAGCTTTTTCTTATACAAGTAATTCTCGATTTGTATCTTCCAAAATCCGAAACCCATCGAACCATTAGATTCTAAACTTTCATTCTTCCGCCATTGATCCCAAACTCTAAACCTAGAGCTCTGTACTAGTTGTAAATATTTTTTAGACCCAAACAACACAAGTGATTCAAAAAAATCACTCACCCACAATTAAATAAACGAAAGAATAAATACGAAAAGTAATATCGACACAAGAATATAATGTGGTTATATCTAAACTGTGTGATTGGTTTAGTCCATGACCAATTAGAGAATTTTTATTTTTTCATGCTATGGGTTACAGGTTACAAGAGTTTACATTATATATAGATTAAGAAAATTGTTTCTTAATCAAATTCAAATTTCAGCACCGACTCGGCCTCGAAATTCGTGAAAGATGTCTTGAGATCCGTGAGTCAATTAAATTATGCCTCGCTACCCGCGAGAGGTTTCGGCCATAATTTACACCATCTTCACGCTCCATGATCTTATACTCACGATCCGCGAGCCTTTAAGCGACCAAACTTGATTTTTAGACAACCTGAAATTGATAATTTTCACACCTAACGTACACACACACACATAATAAGCTTATCACATTTTTAGTTTAAAATAATTTTTTTATTTAAAAAAACATTCAAGTAGTTAGTTGTTCTTTATTTTTTATTATAAATAAATAGAATTCTTTTTCACCCAAATTAAAACACACCTAAAAAAAAAACATTTTTCTGACACAAAAATACTCAATTTAAGAAAATATTATCATCACAATTTTTTTTGTTTACTTTACAATTTTACCACTTAATTTTTATTTACCTTTTTGACTTGTATGTATATGTATATTAAGGGTAATAAAGAACTTTACCTCTTTATTCTTATCTATGAATAATTAATTAAGAATATTATGGCGGAGGATCTAATACCTAAATAAATCATTACACAATCATTTGCCACATTGTATTTCATAATTACACAACAATCTTGAGACGTTATAAACTACTAACAAATGAGATATAAATGTTTGTTCGGAAATAATAGACTTGAGCCCAATTCAACCCCAAAAGTTAACTCAAGGAGATGAGGAACCCAATCTATTATATGTAGCTTAATATTTGGATTCTTAGCCGATGTGGGATGGGATGAGACATCATTCCTTAGCTCTGATACCATGCGAAAATAATAGACTTGAGCCCAATTCAACCCCAAAAGTTAACTCAGGGGGATGAGGAACCCAAGCTATTATAAGCAACTTATTATTTATAGCCAATGTGAGATGAGATGAGGCAACTCAAATTCAACACGGCCTCTCACACGAGGCGCAAATTACTACGAGCGATGTCCCAACATCATTTCCTTAGCTCTGATACCATGTGAGAATAATAGACTTGATCCCAATTCAACCCCAAAAGTTAACTAAATGAGATGAGGAACCGAAACTATTATATGTAGCTTAATATTTTGAACATTAGCCAATGTGGGATGAGATGAGACAACTCAATACTCAACAGTTTGAAAATGGTGGTTTATAACGGTAAGGAGGAGGTAGTGGGTAATGCCTCCAGGAAGTGGGTAGAGAGGATTTGATCATTAGGTTTTTAGGAATTGGTTGAGTGAATTTTTTTTTTAAGACAAGTTGTTGGCATCGAATACTCTCATTTGCCATGCACGCACGCATTTTCGGACAGGAAACTCGAACTGTATTACAGAGAACCGGAATTTAAACCATCCCGAGGGGCAGGCGATTGGACCTGGGTTTGAAATATGGGTCAGTCAAACCATCCTCGGGGCAATCCGACTTTAAGGAAATAAATCCCACATATATTTTTCAGGGGAGGGACTCGAACTTGAGACCTCCCCACCCCCATCCTAATACACAAGTACAAAGGGGTGAACCACTGGGCCACTAGGGTGAGTTCAGTAGAGTGAGTGTTTTTTGAAGAACTAATCGACTCGATGCTTTGATGTATCCAAATTATCGATTGCAACATTCAATGAAACAAATCAAAGGTTTGATTTGATTTTCTAAATAGAGGGAAGTTGTTTGGTTAGACTTCGCTTGGCTACGTAAAGTTTAGGACCTACGATTTGAACGCTATGACCATTTTAATGTAAACAAAACTAACCTAACCCTTACTATCACAAATAATTACAGCACACATAATAATTTATATCTAACAATTCTCCTAACCACCAACACATTTTGTAGTGTGAAGCTCAGTTAGGCTCGAGAATATGAAAACAACTAAGAGTGCTCCCAATGATAACAACTTAGTCTTCCAGGACTAGTTGCCACATCAGCGCCACATTCTTAGGACTAAACACAGGACTAAACACTTTGAACAGTGACAAATTTCTTCCATATTTTTTATTATTTTTTATTGTTTTATAAAATCAAATAATTATAGTTATTTATATTAAACAAATAGTTAATTAAATAAAATTGAACTTATATTAAAAATTTAAAACATTACAATAATTAAAACACACAAGCATATCTTGTAGTAGTGTGAAGGTCCTACTTCATCATGATTGTTTGGATTTATTGTTGGATCATGTAAGACCCGAATATTCGTAGTGTACATATGTGTATATGAGTTACTCAAGTTTGGAGTTTTTGTTGCACATAATTAAAAAGACAAAAGATGCTGAACTGGGAGGTCGCGCGCCGCGCGGCTAGGTGGCTCGCCGCGCCATATGTCTGCGACAGATTCCTTTCTTCTTTTTAAATTAGATATTTTGAGGGCAATTTGGTAAAATCACTTAAGGGCCGAATTAAATGCCTTAGACCAGTTTTGTGAGCTCATGTACTCCTTTCACAACCACCTTATCATCTTCAATTCAATTCTTGAGAGAGAGTGCATTTCTAGAGTGAGAAAGCTCCATTAAAGGAAGAAGGAGGTTGAATCGGGTCTTAGTGCGAGTTATAAAGTCGTTCATCTAGTCGATAGCTACGTGGTGATTGTGTTGGTAAGTTATAAAACCCAATTTCTTACTTTAATTGCTTTAAGGGTTAGGGTTTGGGCTAGTGATGAACCAAAGACCCATTTTGTTAGTATTTTAGGGATTTTGGGTGAATATGGGTTATGAAGGCTCATTGATGACTAACCTAGGGTTTGAATGTGTTAATTGGACTTTTGAGTCTTAAATTTAGTTAGTTAGTGCTAGAACACTTTAATAATATGTAAATGGGTGTTATTGAGTATGGGTGACCTAAATGGGTATGTTGACCTTGAAATGGGTCAAATGGGTCTTTGATGACCTAGGTTGTCTTGCATGATGAAAACGAGTTAACTATGTGGTTAAAAGTGTGTTAAGACCTTAATTGGCTAAAGTTAGGGTTTTTGGTGAAGTTAACCCATTATTAGAGTTAAGGGTGCAAAATGGGTCGGGATTGCACTTTGGGACAAAAGACTCTAGATTTTTGAGTGAGTTGCTTGACCGACTTGAGTTGTGAATTGATTATGTGCTAAAATGTAATAGGTACGTTACATTGAAGTGGCAAGTTCGGTTATCTTTCACGAAGACTCTAAGGTGAGTGGAGTAATTATACGTATGTGTATATGACGTATTTATTTGTGGGTGTTATGGTAAGAACCATCGAGCCGGTAGTGCCATAACATGTGTGTGATCGAGTGTGAACCACGAGCCGGTAGCACTATAAACTAAGATGTGAACCACGAGCCGGTAGCATCGAGTGTGGACCACGAGCCGGTAGCACTATAAACTAAGATGTGAACCACGAGCCGGTAGCATCGAGTGTGAACCACGAGCCGGTAGCACTATAAAAGAGTATGACTCAATTGCGTATGGTGTGAACCACGAGCCGGTAGCACCATAGCGTTATGGTTAACCATATTGAGATTGTTGATTGTTTGGCATATTGTTTAAATATATTGTGTTGAGTATATGCTAATGCGGTTTTGTGATAATGTGCGACTTGTTAAGTATTTCGGGTATGATGTTATGCTAATTTGAGTTTCAAGTTCGTACAAGGTATTCGCTAATTGTGATTGCAAATAGATGGGTTATATATGTATTCGTATAATTATTGCATTCACTAAGCTTTGCTTTCCCTCTCGTTGTTTACTATTTTTATAGGTTCGGTTTTGGACAAGGGTAAGGGCATCGTTTTGGACTAGAGATTCCGCTTGATGCTAGGGGACGCTTTTGGCTTTAGTAGCTCTTGGAGTTTGACCGATGGTTGGGTAGTTTAATCCCAAACGCCATGCTCATTGTGTGGTTTGGAACTTAAACTTTTTGATGGTCGAAACGCGTAAATTGTATTAAACTCGTAAAACGGCCGATGTGGGCCCCGCTTGTAAAATATTGATTTTATATTTGAAACAGGTTAGTTTTACATATTTGGATGTATGGTAAAAAGCGTTTCGTCTAAAAGTGTCGGGAACTAGTCAATCTTTTTCGCATTTTGAGACTTTCCGGACAGACCCGAATGGCGCGCCGCGCCAGTTCACTGTGTAGCAAAAAAATTTTATTTTTTTTTATTTTGTATTTTCACGTGGTTTGTTCGCGGGTTGGTTTGGGTTGTTACAAAGGGTATCAGAGCATGGTCTAAGGGATTTAGGCGACTTGAGATAGGTGCCTAGACTTAGACTTTATTGTGTGAGCGCTTTATGCGGGACTTGTAGGATTTTGGGTCTAATCGGGAATTGTTAGTGCTTTGGTTTATGAGAATTAACCTTCCGCTAATTGTTTGTGTTGTGTTTAGCAAGCATCAAGCGAGATAGGCGTTATACTAGCGAGTTAATGCGACGTGCTCGCGTAGTAATGACTAGCTACCATTATTACGGGCGCAAGTCGTGTTAAACAAGCAATGTACGACGATTGTTGAGCGAGATGGAGTAGTGTGGCACATATGTATATACACATGTAATTGTCCTTTCGTTTTTGTGGTTTAACCTATTTCGTTTTATAGAATGAAGACGAGAAACGGTCCCGATCATGATAACGGAAGTACAAGCGAGGACGCCGAGTTTTCGGCCAAGGTTGAGGCCGTCTTTAAAAAGTTAAAATCGGATTTTCTTACGGACGTCCGAAAGGTCTTTCAAGATTCGGTCGATGGGCAAGTGACCGATTTGATAAATGAACGAATGAAGGCCACTATCGAAGAGGCCCTTGATGCTAGAAACATTTATCCTCGTGGTGAAGGAGGTGAAGGAAGGCGGGACTTCCACTACAAGAATTTCAAGGACGCTCAACCCCCGATGTTTAATGGGGTACGAGATCCTTTAAAAAGTACATGTTGGATCTCCGACATCGAGGGAGCTTTCCGTACCTCGGAATGTCCTCCCGAAAAGAAGGCGAGGTATGGCTCTAGCATGCTACGAGAAGAGGCTAAGTTATGGTGGGATGATAAAATCAACTTGTATGGTGAGAACAATGTATGGGCTTGACGAGGGAAGAATTTAAGAAGGAGTTTTTCAAGGAATACCGAACTTCTTCCGATCTCGATAGAATCCGGGACGAGTTGCACCATTTGCAACAAGGTTCAATGGACTTAGTTACTCTTAAGTCTACCTTCTTGGCAAAGACTCGTTTTTGCCCGGAGTATGTTGGTGATGATCACAAGCTAATGAAGGATTTCTACCGCACTTTAAATGATGAGTACAAGGGTAAGATTAGTCGGGGTATGGCTAAGTCTTTTGACGAGTTATTTGAATTTGCTCGGGGTTTTGAGCCGGAGGTGCCAAGAAAGAGCGATTTTACTTTTTCAAAGAGGAAGTTTGAGGGTTCAAGTCATTCGAACTTTTCAAATAAGAAGTCCAAGAAAGGCTCCGAAAGCTTTAATAGTGTGAAGAAGGGTGCTTCCGGGGGTTTCGGGCCCACGTGTTATAATTGTAATCAAAGAGGACACATGGCCCGTGATTGCACCAAGGCGTCGACCAAAATCACTTGCTTTAATTGTGGTAAAGAGGGGCATAAGAGGCCGGAATGTCCCGATTGGAATAATGATAACGTTAAACGGTTAGAGAAAGCGGCGGGCACGGCTAGGGGTCGCAACTACTTGATGACCCAATCGCACGAAGTTGTCTCAGGTACTTACATGGTTAATTCTAATCTGGCAAGGATTCTTTTCGATAGCGGTGCAAATTTGTCGTTTGTGTCTCCTAAATTTGTGCCTAAACTTAATAGACCGTTAGCTAAGTTAAGTCGTCCGATAGAAGTCGAAATAGCGGACGGCAAGACGGTGCTAGTGGTTGATGTGTGTGAAAATTGTGATGTTGTTTTTGGTGCCGAAACCTTTAAAATTGATCTTATTCCAATGACCTTGGGCGACTTTGATATTGTCATTGGTATGGATTAGCTCGATCGTTATAGAGCCGATATTGCATGCCATGATAAGTTTATTCGTGTGAAGACCCTAAGTGGGGGAGAGTTAATTATTCATGGTGATAAGCGAAGGAGACCGGTGCCGATATGCACTTTTGCACGGGCACGTCGTTTTGTTGTTACCGGTGGCATGGCTTTCCTTGCTCATGTTGTTGATACTCGCAATGAGCCACCACCTATTCGTGAAATTCCGGTTGTTAGTGAATTCGAAGACATTTTTTCGGACGAATTACCGGGTGTTCCGGCGGAAAGACAAGTTGAATTTCGCATCGAGTTGGTTCCGGGGGCTACCCCCATTGCTAAAACTCCTTATCGTTTAGCGCCAACGGAGATGCAAGAGTTGTTAAATCAAATTCAAGAATTGCTCGAGAAGGGTTTTATTCGACTGAGTGCTTCGCCATGGGGCGCTCCGGTGTTATTTGTGAAGAAGAAAGATGGTAGTATGCGTATGTGCATTGATTACCGTGAGTTGAATAAAGTGACGATCAAGAATCGTTATCCATTACCTAGGATTGACGATTTATTTGATCAACTTCAAGGTGCAACGTATTTCTCTAAGATCGACCTACGGTCCGGCTATCACCAAATGCGGGTTCGTGAGGAAGACATAGAGAAAACGGCTTTTCAAACGCGTTACGGGCATTATGAGTTTGTAGTTATGCCCTTTGGTCTTACGAATGCACCGGCGGCATTCATGGATCTTATGAACCGAGTGTGCCAACCTATGTTGGACAAGTCGGTAATAGTGTTCATTGACGACATACTAGTCTACTCGAAAAGTATGAACGAACATGAACATCATTTGCGTGAAGTATTGAAGACGCTACGAAAGGAGAAGTTGTATGCAAAGTTCTCCAAATGTGAATTTTTGCTAAGGGAAGTTCAATTCCTTGGTCATATTGTGAATGAGAACGGTATTCAAGTAGATCCGGGGAAGATCGAAACGGTGAAGAGTTGGGGACGACCGACTACGCCTACGGAAATCCGAAGTTTTCTCGGATTGGCCGGTTATTATCGTCGGTTTATCCAAGATTTTTCTAAGATCGCTTCTTCGTTGACGAAATTGACAAGGAAGAATGCGAGGTTTGGTTGGGAGAACGAGCAAGAAATTGCTTTTCAATTGTTAAAAGAGAAGTTGTGTCAAGCTCCGGTGTTAGTGTTACCGGAAGGTGTTGAAGACATGGTGGTTTATTGTGATGCTTCCTTAAATGGTCTCGGGTGTGTTCTAATGCAAAGAGGTAAGGTCATCGCTTATGCCTCTCGACAATTAAAGGAACATGAAACGAGGTATCCGACTCATGATCTTGAGTTGGCGGCGGTAGTGCATGCGTTGAAAATTTGGCGCCATTACTTGTATGGTGTCAAGTGTACGATTTATTCGGATCATAAGAGTTTGAAACATCTCTTTAATCAACGAGATTTGAATTATCGCCAACGTAGGTGGATGGATGTGGTGAAAGACTACGATTGTGAAATACTTTATCATCCGGGTAAGGCGAATGTGGTCGCGGATGCGTTGAGTCGAAAGAGTCAACATCCGGCGATAAAAGTGGGGCCGTTACGTTTGATTATTACCAACGATTTTCTTGAAAAGCTTGGTGAGATACAAATAGAGGCTTATGTTCACAACAAGCATACGGAGCGAATCGTGGGCCAATCGGAGTTTATTACTATGGGTCCGCGTGGTTTGTTGTCATTCCAAGGAAGGGTGTGGGTGCCTAAGATGGGTGATTACCGACGAGTGCTACTTGATGAAGCACATAAGTCAAAATACTCCATTCATTCGGGCGCGTCGGAAATGTATCTTGACTTGAAGAAAGATTATTGGTGGCCGGGCATGAAACGTGATGTTGTGAAGTATGTTGAGCAATGTGTCACGTGTTTACAAGTAAAAGCCGAACACCAAAAGCTGTATGGTAAGTTGCAACCGTTAGAAATCCCGAAATAGAAATGGGAGCACATTACCATGGATTTCATTACAAAGTTACCTAAAACGGCGAGAACCCAATTCGATTCGATTTGGGTTATAGTTGACCGATTGACAAAAAGCGCTTTGTTTCTTCCCATTAAAGAAGTGATATCATCGGAGGCCTTGGCTAAGTTGTTTATCAAGGAAGTGGTCTCGCGACATGGGGATCCTATATCTATTATTTCGGATCGAGATACCCATTTTACATCTCGGTTTTGGGAAAAGTTTCATGAAGATATGGGTACGCAATTGAAGTTGAGCACGGCGTATCATCCTCAAACGGACGGTCAAACCGAACGTACGAATCAAACTTTGGAAGATATGTTACGGGCGTGCATCATTGACTTTGGTGGTAGTTGGGATGAGCATTTGCCTTTGGTGGAATTCTCGTACAATAATAGTTATCATACTAGTATCGGGATGCCACCTTACGAAATGCTTTATGGGCGTAGGTGTCGAACTCCCGTTTGTTGGGGAGAAGTGGGTCAAAGAGAGATCGGGAGTACCGATTTGGTTTTAGAGACAAATAGCAAGATCGATTTGATTCGGGAACATTTGAAGAAGGCTCAAGATAGGCAAAAGTCGTATACCGATAGACGTAGGCGATTGATTGAGTTCCAAGAAGGCGATATGGTGATGCTTAAGGTTTCGCCATGGAAGGGTATTATTCGATTTCGAAAACGGGGAAAGTTAGCTCCTCGGTTTATTGGGCCGTTCAAGGTTTTAGCTCGTGTTGGTGAAGTTGCATATCGATTAGAATTACCCGAAGAGCTTGCGGGGATCCATAATACATTTCATGTTTCCCACCTCCGTAAGTGTCTTGCGGATGATTCCTCATGGATGCCTTTAGACGAGATCGAGCTAAACAACAAGTTAGAATATGTCGAAGAACCGATTGCTATCCTTGACTAGAAGGTGAAAATGTTGAGGAATAAAGAGGTGAGGACCTTTAAGGTTCAATGGCGACGAAGTAAAGGTTCCGAGTTCACTTGGGAGCCCGAAGAGTTCGTGTTAGTTTATCTTCCCTCGTTTCATGCGGCTTGGATTGCGAGGACGCAATCCGAATAAGTGGGGGAGAGTTGTAAGACCCGAATATTCGTAGTGTACATATGTGTATATGAGTTACTCAAGTTTGGGGTTTTTGTTGCACATAATTAAAAAGACAAAAGATGCTGAACTGGGAGGTCGCGCGCCGCGCGGCTAGGTGGCGCGCCGCGCCATATGTCTGCGACAGATTCCTTTCTTCTTTTTAAATTAGATATTTTGAGGGCAATTTGGTAAAATCACTTAAGGGCCTAATTAAATGCCTTAGACCAGTTTTGGGAGCTCATTTACTCCTTTCACAACCACCTTATCATCTTCAATTCAATTCTTGAGAGAGAGTGCATTTCTAGAGTGAGAAAGCTCCATTAAAGGAAGAAGGAGGTTGAATCGGGTCTTAGTGCGAGTTATAAAGTCGTTCATCTAGTCGATAGCTACGTGGTGATTATGTTGGTAAGTTATAAAACCCAATTTCTTACTTTAATTGCTTTAAGGGTTAGGGTTTGGGCTAGTGATGAACCAAAGACCCATTTTGTTAGTATTTTGGGGATTTTGGGTGAATATGGGTTATGAAGGCTCATTGATGACTAACCTAGGGTTTGAATGTGTTAATTGGACTTTTGAGTCTTAAATTTAGTCAGTTAGTGCTAGAACACTTTAATAATATATAAATGGGTGTTATTGGGTATGGGTGACCTAAATGGGTATGTTGACCTTGAAATGGGTCAAATGGGTCTTTGATGACCTAGGTTGTCTTGCATGTATGAAAACGAGTTAACTATGTGGTTAAAAGTGTGTTGAGACCTTAATTGGCTAAAGTTAGGGTTTTTGGTGAAGTTAACCCATTATTAGAGTGAAGGGTGCAAAATGGGTCGGGATTGCACTTTGGGACAAAAGACTCTAGATTTTTGAGTGAGTTGCTTGACTGACTTGAGTTGTGATTATGTGCTAAAATGTAATAGGTACGTTACATTGAAGTGGCAAGTTCGGTTATCTTTCACGAAGACTCTAAGGTGAGTGGAGTAATTATACGTATGTGTATATGACGTATTTATTTGTGGGTGTTATTGTATGAACCATCGAGCCGGTAGTGCCATAACATGTGTGTGATCGAGTGTGAACCACGAGCCGGTAGCACTATAAACTAAGATGTGAACCACGAGCCGGTAGCATCGAGTGTGGACCACGAGCCAGTAGCACTATAAACTAAGATGTGAACCACGAGCCGGTAGCATCGAGTGTGAACCACGAGCCGGTAGCACTATAAAAGAGTATGACTCAATTGCGTATGGTGTGAACCACGAGCCGGTAGCACCATAGCGTTATGGTTAACCATATTGAGATTGTTGATTGTTTGGCATATTGTTTAAATATATTGTGTTGAGTATATGCTAATACGGTTTTGTGATAATGTGCGACTTGTTAAGTATTTCGGGTATGATGTTATGCTAATTTGAGTTTCAAGTTCGTACAAGGTATTCGGTAATTGTGATTGCAAATAGATGGGTTATATATGTATTCGTATAATTATTGCATTCACTAAGCTTTGCTTACCCTCTCGTTGTTTACTATTTTTATAGGTTCGGTTTTGGACAAGGGTAAGGGCATCGTTTTGGACTAGATTTTCCGCTTGATGCTAGGGGACGCTTTTGGCTTTAGTAGCTCTTGGAGTTTGACCGATAGTTGGGTAGTTTAATCCCAAACGCCATGCTCATTGTGTAGTTTGGAACTTAAACTTTTTGATGGTCGAAATGCGTAAATTGTATTAAACTCGTAAAACGGCCGATGTGGGCCCCGCTTGTAAAACATTGATTTTATATTTGAAACAGGTTAGTTTTACATATTTGGATGTATGGTAAAAAGCGTTTCGTCTAAAAGTGTCGGGAACTAGTCAATCTTTTTCGCATTTTGAGACTTTCCGGACAGACCCGAATGGCGCGCCGCGCGGCCATCCTGGCGCGCCGCGCCAGTTCACTGTGTAGCAAAAATTTTTTTTTTTTTTTTATTTTGTATTTTCACGTGGTTTGTTCGCGAGTTGGTTTGGGTTGTTACAGATCATGTCGAATTCGAGGTGGAGGACTATATGCATGTTCCACAAGCATATCTCGTAGTAGTCGATGAATGCACACATCTCTTAATTTCGCGTCCACCCGCATATGCGCTTCAACCCTTTCTTGGAATGTTCCTCGTGCACGTCAAACCGGATGATAATTCTCCCCGAGTCCAAAAAATGCACGCCCGTTGTCCTCGACTATCATATTATTTAATATCACACATGTTAACATAATTCTTCTAATTTTGCCGCTATAATACGGTCTTACCGGATGTTGAACAATCATATGAGGTTTGTTCACCCATATGCAAGTACTCATCGAAAAGATTGGCTGAAGCAGCATAAGCTAGTTGCCGTATGGCGGATGTTACCTTTTGAACAATATTAAAATCAAGTAATCTGGTAGCATCACGTTTTTGAATAAAATAAGTAAAATACGAAGAAATCGGGGTTTGAGAAAAGCTCAAAATACCTTGACATATACGAAGAAATAAATGTTTGCTCATTCGATAACGTTTACGGAAATAATTCCCTGGAAACATACAATTGACGGCGAAATAATCATTCCATAAAGCTTTAGTGCGGCCTTCACGATCTCTATGTAGATATCTTCTAGGTGCTCTTGGTACGGGTTCAACTTCTTCACTATCGCTTAACTCATCCAATGCATCAAGTAATTCGAGTGTTCGATTATTAGTGGTATTTGTGATCGTTAATATCACATTTAGATCGGTTTTGGAATTTGAGTTATTGCGATTCATAATGGTTTGAAAAAGATGGATAAATTGAGATGATAATTGAAATTGTACTTTGTATTTGGATATGAAAAGATGGATGAATTGTGAATTAAAGTGAATGAATTGAACTTGTTTATATAAAGTATAAAAGATAAATAAATAAAAAAAGAATATATCCATCAACATAACCGTTGATGAATTTTATAATTTTTTTTATTCAAATGGCCGTTTCCTCCGTCCACAAAAATGTTACAAAAGCACGATGAGGGAGACGGTGGCTGGACGATGGCCTGGGCGGACCCCTGGGCGGCCTGCCATCGGTGACCAGGTGGGCGGTGGCCTGGGCGGGGTCAAAGACATAACCGTTGGGACCAACCTAATAATTACGGAATATTTTGTTAGGGACTTATTAAATGACAAGACAAAGAGGTATGTGAAAAGCTAGACGTTGTGAAACGATGGACTTGGATAATTCAAATGCGGACGAAGAACAAGAAGAAAGAAGCCGACGACAATCCCAACTCCAATTTTTTTTTTTTTGTCAAACCGTTATCACGTCAATCGGGAAAGCAAGATTATCTAAATCCCAGAAGACATCTTTCGGTTTCACAGCTTCTTCTCATGTATAACTTGAGTATTTAGTTACCTCTACCTTAGGCCTCTGGGAGAATAGAGAATGTTACTAGAAATGCAAGGACCCTTGAGAGACAAAACTGAGGATTTTGGTGATGTCGAAGGACCACTTGTCGGATTTCGACAAATGTGTCATTAAGATGCAAAAGGCAATTCACTTAACGTTTTGGTCACCAAGCAGTGGATCGCGAGCTAGATTGGGTTATGATGTTTGATATTGTAGTATTACCGATGACTTTTAATTACTCCACTTTTTATAGGACGTGAACATTTTATGAAACAAAATACTACTTATTAGCCATATTAATAAGAGCAAAATAAGAACACTATATTACTTATCTTATATCTTGAAGCCGTAATCATTGGTTTTATAATTTTGATTGTATACTACAGAGTACTTAGTTAGCCATAAATCTAAAAATGAACATTCTTAACCAAGATCGTATTTGTAATGATTATGATGTCATCCAAGTTTAAATACATGTTCCACTCAATGATGTTGGCCTCACAGGCATTGGTTAGCTTTCCCAAACATGGATCATGCCCACTCAAATCACCATATTTACTAGCAAATCAAGTGGCATGTGATCAACGCCATGTTTACAATGTCTCCTTGTTTGGCAAGGAATAGTGACAACTCCTTCCACATATAGTACATACCATTAGCCCATTGCTCTTTACATCCCCAACAACATACAAATATTTCTATGCATCTTCATTAACATTGTTTGAATCATATCCACTCATTAAAGCAAATTTAATGTTTGAGATATGGTATGATAATTCTTATAGTATTACAAATTACAAATAATAATATACTTATATGACAAATCCATCCATGACCTAACATGGCGGTTTTATGCTAGTTTTTCAAGGTTTTATAGATCCAAAATTTCATCACTATACGCTACTTCTTATGAGTACCTGACATATGGTAGTTACCGGTAGGCTTCTCACGAACTTTTGTTTTGGAAATAAACGTTCATGATGATATGTAACCATTGACTGGCACATTTTTTAAAACCGCGATAAGTGAAGTCACACATTAGTTCTTCGTTTCATAGTATTCACTTTTCAATCCTTCGACGTTTTGGACTAACATCTTTGCCCGAGTGTATCTCCCAAAATACTCATCTATATATGATGATTTTACCACCCAAGGATATATTTTTGTGTGTTCTTTCCAACCATGCAAGGTTGGGTTCAAGAATCAAAATAAAAGTTAGTCAAATTTGTGATCTCTTATAGGTGTGAAAAACAGTCCAGTTTGACACTTTAAGTTTCTAAACAAGCCTAAAAATAGTAAAACACATTTATTTGACTTAGGATTTGTACAGAGAACCTAGAAGACATAAATGAGCATATGGTAAAAGAAATTATCTCCATATCTTTTTTAACATAGTTTTTAAAGGTGATGTTCTTGACCAAAAATTAACTACAACAAAATGATGTGTCAACTTGTAATGACCATATCTTAATGATTACTAAATGGTTTTAGGTGTTTCAAGTTGCGAATGACCCCGTTTTATGTTCCATTTCCAAAACACAAACCCATATTTCCAGAATCAACTTACTTTTAGACTTATACATGTTTATTTTAACATAGGTTAGATTTGCTTAAAAACAGACATATAGTGAAAAAATAAAAATGAAAAATACCTTTTTATTTTTAGAAAATTATGGAAAATTATCTGGAAGTCTTAAACATATAAATGAACATGTGTCTAAAATATTAAGTCCAAAATAAAAGTTTAAGTTAGTTTTTAAGTCATTATCTTATGATCATTCATTTGGACAGATTTAGGTTATTGGTGTTTCTATGTGTTTAGCCACTTTAATCCTTATTTCAAGTTTATTTTAGGTTGTTAGACATATATAAAACATATTTTTAGTCACTTAAGATCAAGATTACATTTAAATTATCATTAAGTGTTTAAACACCCCAGATCAAGCTTTTACACCCTTTCTTCTTGAAAATGACCTTGAAATGGATAATAGAAGTGTTGTTTGAGGTTTTACCCCGATGAATGAAGATGGAGATGTTGATGATGATGAAGAATGATAGAGAAAATGGCTGGAACTTGAGAGAATGTTAGTGAAATATGTAAGTGTAATAAGTGAATTATGAAGAAAAATGGAGATTATATGGTGATCATGGGGGTGGTGTGGCATGATGAGAGGAAAAGGAGGAGATGACTAATCACTTGCATTAATGAGTTCATGCATAAGAATGACTAGTTTGATGTAATGTGTTTGCATGTAATTAGTGTTAATTAAATGTGATTAATTAGATAAAATCTTAAAGTTAATCTTAGTTTAGTTTAGTTTTAGATGTAAGTATATGCTTATGTGTTTATGATCTTGATTAAGACTTAGTGCTTAATTATGTATTAGTTTGGTTTCTAGATGGATTAAGAATTATAAGTTAATCATAATACTTGATCATTATATGTATATAACTTCATAAGTACATAAGTGTGTAAATTTTTCAAGTCTATGGTTTACGGTGGTATACTAGAGTTTTCGGGAATTGTGTGAATGTGTATGACTACTCTTGATCAATCAAGACCTAAAAACCAGGGTTATACAAACTCTAAAACAAATCAAGATTCACTATATCAAATTTACTTATCAAGCCATAAATTCTAAATCAGGAAAGTTAGGTTAAACAACTTGGTCGGAAAAGTTAGAGTTGTGATATGTAGCGCACTAATGAGTGATATGCGCTAATGCGCAAACATCATACTTGTATTTCTAGAGGAATCGACTGAATAGGCGTAGGTTAAGCACGGTCCAGCCACATGTGATGCGCATGTATGAGATATGCGAGCATGCGCGTCATTAAGTCCCCCCCCCCCCAGTTCAAGATTATAAGCAAACATTGTGCATGATGTCGAACTCAACTAAATTGTAATTCCCATAAAAAAAACTGTCAATGTTTAATGTTCACGCAAAGAGAAACTAGTGTTTCGGTGCCGGTTTCATTTAATGAATGGGCGCTTTTTCGGCGTGTTTTCAGTATATATCAGTGGACAAACTGTCCCATTAAACTGTCCACCTCCACATCACAACCAACCTTGAAATGGTGCCCTATCAACCTGGCAACACGTGTGCGGCTGAGATGAGTTCTCATTTTAACTGCCCATTTCTTTCTGTCTCCTGCCTCTTTCAAAATTTCACCTCCTATAAACACCTCATAACTTCATCTCATAAATTATTTGTCGTGACTATTTACACACACACTTTCGTAGAACTCTTCACTCTTCGATTTCAGTTAGTTCATTTTCACACGCTAGGTTAGAATTTACCTCTTCCTTTTACAATTTGTACGCTTCTCACTTTTTTATTTTTGTTATAAATAATGGTCGCCTCTACGTGTGCCGCCGAAAGTGAAAATGTCGTTGATTTTTCTTTTATTATTTCAAGATCATATTAAATCCATTTTGCAAAGGTATCCGCCTATTCGCCATCGCAACCTTATTCCCCCCCCCCCAACATAATCAGCGCGCCAATGAGCCTCCGAAGGACAAGGTTGTGGTGTACGCAAAAGTAATGGAAGTGGGTAATGTGCGTTATCCTTCTACTGATTTTTCCTTTTGGTGCTGGACCACTTTTGTATTGGCACTGGCCAGTGGCATCGTTACAGCGCATATCGTATATCTTATTTTGATATGTGTTGTAACCCACACGAATTTCCTCCAACCTTGGCGTTGTTTTAAAAACGTCTTTACATATACCACACATCATAATGGTCGGTATGCTTTTAGAGAGCGCGCATCGTTTGTAGCGCCTGATCATATACATAGCATTATATATGTATATTTTATTTGTTAAAGGCTAAAAGCAGAATTGCGTGAGCTATAATCCAAAGTTATGGAATATTCGCTGAAAATAAGTAAAACAATTATGTTTCCGCGCTTATAAAAGACTGAGGGTCATTTCGCTAAGTTTTCGCGGATAGTTAAGCAATCCACATACCGCGAATGTTTAGAATACTATAAATAGATGTGACAACCCGGAAATTTCCATCCAAATTTAAACTTTATCTTTATATTATTCTGACACGATAAGCAAAGTTTGTTAAGTTAAATCTCAAGAATTTTAAATTGTGTTCATACATTCATTATAACCTCGACCAAATTCCGACGATTCACGAACCGTTATATATAAATAAATATGAATATATATATTATAACTTGAGAATATTAATAAAATATTAAACGTATAATACTTTACATGAACGTATTTATTTCAATATGTTTATCGATGGAATTAGAAGATAATATCAAATGATTGATTTATCAGATACATTATGATATGATTACGGGTCTATGTTATGAGGTTCACCGTGATTTAAGAAATCTATTCTTTTTGACAACATTCGGAAAATGGTAAAGTGATTTATAAGTAAGAACTTGAAGTGTAAATAACTTAGATGTTGGATATCGACAAGTTAAGTAACTCGACATTTTTAATTAAGATGATTTTATACGTTTATTTAACCTTTGAACTTTATCTCATGCTTCACCAGCAAACTGTAATTTAAAAACTTGAAACCTATTATGAATATATATGATTCTACTTTTCTAAAACATTTTATGATATAACGATTTCCATTATTTTAACCTTTAAACAAAATGATTCTTAAAAATATATTTGTTTTTGGAAAACAAAATTATTATATTTATTTGATTTAGTTTCAAACGTACAAAAAACGTTTTCAGTTTAAAAAGAACTTTATTATTAAAACGTATATAACTTTTATAAATATCTAGAACCACTTTTGACAACTCATTACTTAACCAGTATGATAAAGGTAACGATATTTATATTTTATTTTATTAAATATATATAACGATTTAAATTAATATTATATATATTTATACGCGTATTATACGTACATAGTTTTATACTTTTACTATACTTAAACTTTACCTTTACTTTATTTTTACTTTACTTTAACTTTAATAATTCAATTTAATAATTCATACTTTAATAATTCACTTTAATAATTCATACTTTAATAATTCACTTTAATAATTCATACTTTAATAATTCACTTTAATAATTCATACTTTAATAATTCACTTTAATAATTCAAAAATCTATTATAAATAGAATTCAATAGGTTTCATTATTTCATAGAAACTTGAAAATATTTTTCTCTAAACTCTCTCAATCGATTTACATATATATATTTACTCCGTATTATTTCAAGATAATATTAGTATACATAAAATATTACGTCAGAGTGCTGTCCGAGTGATTTCGAAATTGTTTTTCGAGTGGGATTGGATTAAGGAAATTATGGGTTATAGCTTTGGAGGTGATTGGGTATGGTTCATGGGTATGCTCGTGAGGTCAATATAGTGTTTATCATTTCCGTTGCGTCTATGTACCTTTCCTGCAATATTGAATCTCAATATTGATACGTGAGTACTCATAATTTAACTTTTACATACTAATAGTGTATCCCTGACTAGTGCTCGAGTATATAGGATTATGCATGTTTGTACTTTTGATATTGCCTTTAGTTAGGTTATGTTGAATCCTGAATTAGTTATATATGCGACTGAGATAAGGTATAAGATATGTATGTCATTGGAAAGCTAGCGAAAAATTAAGAACTTTTCATTTAGATATCGAATGATTTCGACGAACGGATTTGAAGTTATAGTTCATCGAATTTTTGTATTATTATTAAAAATGATTATTATTATCGTCGTTATTATCGTCGTTCTAGTTTTATCTTATTATTATTCTTATTATCTTTATCAATAAAAGGATTTATCATTAAAAATTGTTATTTTTTTATTATTACTATCGTTATTATCGTTAAAGTTATAATTAGTATTATTATTATTATCCAATTATTATTATTATTATTATTATTATTATTATTATTATTATTATTATTATTATTATTATTATTATTATTATTGGTATTATTATTATTATTATTATCATTATTAATATATATATATATATCATTATTTAAAAATGGTTATTGTTATTGTTATTATTATTATTACTATATTATCATTAAGATAATTATTAGTATTATCGTTAATAATCTAATAGTAACTATCATTATTAATATTAGTGTAATTAAAACAAATATTTGTAACACCTAATTATATTGATTACTATTATTATCATTATTACGAACACGATATAAAAGATGATTAAAAGCTATTAAACGAAACGATTAGGAAATAATGAGTAAGAGTATCATGATGAAATTAAAATATTATAAGATATTGATTTAGATAAAATTATCGTTCTTATTATTTTTATCATTACTATTATTATTAAAATTATCGTTAGTATTAAAACTATCATTTTAACAAAAATTATCATTTTAATAGAAATGTCATTGTTACTATAAAATATCATTATTATTATTATTTTAAATAGAATTATTATTTTAAAGATAATATTAAAATTTATCGTAAATATTAAAGTTATCATAATTAGAATTATCGTTTTATCATAATGTCATCTTAGTAATTATAAATTTTGATATTTTTATAATAATAATTATTATTACAAAATAATACAACTTTTACTTACTATCATTATAGATATTATTTTATCAAATAAATATTTGATACAAACATATTTTACTACGTGTAATAACTTACTTTAATAATACCTATCATATTATCTTTATAATATTAAATGAACCCTATAAATTTTATTACTTAATATATATAAAAGTATATTTTATTATATAAATATAATATAAAATTTTATTTATTAATAAATAAATTATAGTATTTACTCTAATAAATCTTTTAAAAATATTTAAAAATATAAAACAACGATATTTAAACTATATATTAATCATGTATAGATTTTTGGAAATTATTTTGAGTCAAATTTACTTTTGTTGACTTTTGCAAATTAGTCTCGAGCATTAGGATTGTGGTACACTATGACTTGACCTAATTTGTTAGACAAATATTGACCAACACATAAATATATATAATTAATTTAGGTTCGTGAATTCGAGGCCAACCTTGCACTTGTTCAATGACGTTATATGTATTTTTACTACGAAATACAGTATGGTGAGTTTCATTTACCTTTTTACCCTTTATATTTTTGGGACTGAGAATACATGCGCTTTTATAAATGTTTGACGAAATAGACACAAGTAATTGAAACTACATTCTATGGTTGAATTATCGAAATCGAATATGCGCCTTTTTATTAAAGTCTGGTAATCTAAGAATTAGGGAACAGACACCCTAATTGACGCGAATCCTAAAGATAGATCTATTGGGCCTAACAAACCTCATCCAAAGTACCGGATGCTTTAGTACTTCGAAATTATATCATGTTCGAAGGAGGATCCCGGAATGATAGGGGATATTCTTATATGTATCTAGTTAATGTCGGTTACAACGTGTTCACCATATGAATGATTATTTTTTGTCTCTATGCATGGGACGTATATTTATGAGAACTGGAAATGAAATTCTTGTGGTCTATTAAAATGATGGAAATAAATGATTATGATAAACTAATGCACTCACCAACCTTTTGGTTGATACTTTAAAGCATGTTTATTCTCAGGTGTTAAAGAAATCTTCCGCTGTGCATTTGTTCATTTTAAAGATATTACTTGGAGTCTTTCATAGCATATTTCGAAGAACGTTGCATTCGAGACATTGAGTTCATCAAAGATTATTATTAAATCAATTTATAGTTGGATAGTGGATATTATGAAATGGTATGCATGCCTGTAAATTTTTGATGTAAAGAAAGATTGTCTTTTAAAAACGAATGCAATGTTTGTAAAATGTATCATATAGAGGTCAAATACCTCGCAATATAATCAACTATTGTGAATCGTTTATAATGTATATGAACGGGTCCTTTCAGTAGTTATAAGAGAGGTGGTCTTAGCGAACCAGGTCTGCATTAGTGTGTCTAACTGATAAGTCGTTAGGATGCATTAGTGAGTCTGGACTTCGGCCGTGTCTGTATGTCAAAAGTTTTGCTTATCATTTCTAGTCGGAAATCATCTGCTTATCATCCATAGGAAATTACCTGCTTATCATTATTAGTCTAGACACGTCTTGCTACATTAATTGCATGAGTAGTGTATAGACAAAATTCATATCTTAGCGTATCTGCTAAATCATATCTTATCGTATCTGTTACTTTAAACTTTGCCTGACATATTCCGCAAATTCCTCCGTAATCTATGAAATCTTTTGATCTCTATATATAGATATCCTATGTAAATATAATACCACCCGATAGCTGAAAAATCATTTTATATCGAAAATCCTTTATCCAATCGTACGAAATGGAATTTGTCATCAGTTCAAGTCACTCGGATTCCGAAATGGAATCTCACTCAAGCTCCGAAAGCAGTGTGACCGGAATGGATCAACCAATCAGTCATCACCTATTCTGGATGAATTGGGGATTGGTTTGTAGCCTCCTCAATCATTGGAAACAAGAAGAAGGCGATCCTTTCCATCCACCACATTGCCCTCTTGGCGAAGAACCTGAAGCACTTACCGGCGAACCTGTTCGAGACACCATTTTCTCTCTCATTTTCAGGGTATCTCGTCACGATTATATACTACATCAAATTCTAGATTTTATTTATCCGCTCGTTCCGACTGACAATTATCCTGGAATAATAGAAGAAGTCAACGAACTTCGCGCTCGGGTAGTGGCTTTGGAGAATATGGTGCATAGATTACAAACACCAGCAGCAGCACCAGCAGCATAACCAGTACCACCATCATCAACGCCAACAGTACCATTACCACCTCCAACCACAACCGCGTTGTAAACCTCAACTTCACAATCTGTCCCACGAGCATCAACGTCATACGCACCATAGATACCAAGGAGTACCAATAACAATAACTGATAAAGTATTAATTCATAACTTCATTGGAGAAACATTCCGCGGCGATTATATAATCTCTAAAGTCTTAGAGATTATCTAATCTAGCCCTAACCATAAATCAGTTAAGCGAACCAAAATGATAGAAGGAAGAGTAGAAACCCTGACAAAAATGGTGTGTGATTAACAAGTTAGACTTGTTTTACCAACAGCATCAACAGTACCGTCAACGTCACCAGCATCGTCAGTACAGTCAACATCAGAATCAACAACACCTATAACATCACAAACTCCGTCAGTTCAAGAATCACTGTGGACATCATTACGAATCAATAACGTGTATATTGTATCAACAAGTTATGAAGAATTAACTCATTCCCTCTGAAGAAATTATATATATATATATATATTTTATATATATATATATTTTATATATATATATTTTTTGAAATAAAAAATAAACCTTTTCGTGCTAAGCTATTGTGTGTGAATCTTAACTACTCGGTTAATTCATATTACAAATATGCAATAATGTACGTCCCTCGCCCGCGACTTAACCATCGTTAACTACAATCTCTGTCTCAATTCAACAAATTCCAATTCCTAATAAATCAAGTATATATTTGATTTTACACTTCATCATTGATGTAACCGAAACTTTTTAGATAACATCATTCGTACTTTGCGAAGTTCATAAGAATTTAATGAAAACCAACATCACATCTCAACAAATAACGAAGTATTGATTCATAATTTCAATATTATTGAAGAAATACTTATGTAACCTCTAAAGCCTTCAAGGAATTATTCAATTCTAGTTCCAACCGTAAATCGAATGAGTTTAATTTAGTATTAACTCATTAAAATCGATGTTACATATGAGGAGAATATATACATATATATTTTTATAAAGACTGTAATAAAATTCTTATGTACAAAATATTAATTGTGAAAATTTTTTAACGGGTAGGTAATACCCGAGAGATATATATAATTTCACAATTAATATGTTACATTCTTCGAATCAGATTAAGCAAATTATCAATTATACTTCCTACTTTCACAATAATATACATTCTATCATAGAAATCAAAACAACCATACTCATTCAAACCCAATTACATATTCTGATTTTAAAATCTCAGAATTCAATTCGAGATATAATCGGTACCATCACTTTTAGATTCCTACATCTTTCAAAGCTATACTTTGACTTCAAAAGTGTGTTAGAACATCAAATGTATACAAACGATTACAATCTGTGTTCAAACCCTTCGAAAATCTCTGAAGACACTTCAAATAATGAGCAATCGAGATGATGATCCAACCACATATTGCCCACAGTTATGTACTTAAAAAGCTCTTGAAACCAAAGTCATAATTCAACACATATTTGTGTCAGATCTTTTGGAATTTATTAGCAAAAATAACCTTGCAATTCCTTTGCAAAGTAGCAAATTATATCATAGCTCCAGCAAGACAACTTCGATTTTTTCATTCGGAGTAGCCTTATCATAATTTTGATATATGTGATTACCCTTTTGTTACCGGAGAACCTTTCATATTCCACCACATTAGCAATAAACTTACCAACAACTTCACTGATCTTGGGCATTCCGAAGAATCTTTATATTTATCGAAACCTCATCATTTACTCATCTGCCTCTTGTAATGAGAATTGCCATACGAATCATTGGGAATTAGCAATCAGTATTTTAAAATCTCACAGCATGTTGACGCCAACAGTTATACATAACGTCTATTTCCAAGGCTTACATACTTCGAATGTGAAGTTTCTGAAAAACACTCTGAACCGCGAACTAGTTCTCGAAATGCTGATGAAGCAACAAAAACTGTAAACGACCTTAGCAGTAAAAAGTTCGATGATAAAGATTAGTGTATTAACAAAGCTCAGAAATAGAGAAGTTTTGGAACTGGAAAACGGATTGAGCAAAGTATGAAGGAGGCTGTGGACAAATCACAAAGACTGAACCTGCCTTCAAAGAATCCAAATGATTCAGTGTCTGCTGAAGTCATTAATGAATACCTTGCTCCTGACACTAAACCCTTACAGACAATATTCTTCATCATCCTCTGATATTAGAAATTCTAAGATATCATCGTATCTTTCATTATAAATATCCTCCATATTTCTGAAGATATTTCCATAACTATTCTTATCTGGAATCATTTATCTCTTTGCGCTATCTGTATTACATCAAAAAGGAAACTGTTTAGTTCCTATACTCTGTAAACCTTTGAGTTTAAAATATGAATGTTTTTGAAGTAGTGTTGGAAACTGAAGCATGAGTTAGTATAATATAATGACACTTGATCAACGTGATTATATTACAGTAATTCATGCTGAGTTTCTAAATGGAACATGATGATTCTCAGATCATAACATCATCATGTGCCATGTTATACGACTCTTGTATTCTATTTAACCTTTAAAATATCAAGAAAATATTTCTTGATGATTCGGCCTTTTCCAAGGTATTCTAGTAATTTGACAAGTCAAGATCGTGCCATCACAATTTCCTTCCTAGAACATTAACAATGTTCATTCCGAAATTCATATCTGTGAATTCTGGACCATTACAAGCGGTGCTTAATCGCAAGAAGAAGAAACGAAAGGACAAAACTCCGAAATAGAAATTGGGGTATAAATTACAGCAAATAAAAGAGAGCATTAACTGTGGATGACAATGATTATAGAAGATAGAAACAGAGACTTTGAAATATAAGGGAAGATATAAAGCCCAACGACAAACCAAAAATTATAAACCATATATATCGATGCATATAGCAATATAAAGACATGGGAGAACTAGAAACACTATAAACCCGAGAGTATAGTAGAAGTAAATAGATTCTTCCGGCGGTAGATGAAAAAGAAGAATGACCAATATGAAAGTTATAAGTATATTGAGAATGAGAACTGGATGGAGCATATTGATGAATACTTTAAAATATGAGTTGAGGGGGAAAGAATAGAAGGTGATGAAACATGACTAGGAACTTAGAAATCAATAGATTTAACTCACACAATGACGGAATAAGTGAATTAAACCCTCTAGTGAATAGGTTAAGCTTTTTGGGATTAATTTAGTCATACCACAACTAAATCAAGTGTGATTAGATCAACACCTAGAGCTATTATTCACCACCTGGGTGATTTGGGTTGAGAGATAATCGGAGGAGCTCACCAGATCTGAGTGTGTGTAACAAATGAGAGGCTTAACCTAAAATGAAGAACATAAGACTTTATATACCCCTGCTGTTGACTCACTCGTACGATTCATCCATCACACATACGAGTTAGCTTCATCAGTCGTACGGGTGATCACTCACTCGTGTCTTCTCATTTAGGTTGTAATTGTGACTTAGCTCAGCATCAACCGTGCATATGAGCCTGTCAGCCGTACGAGTGAGGCTTCACTCGGATGTCTGACTAAGTCTAACATAGTCAAACATCCAAATCTCGTTCCTGCAGTTGCTGTAACCACATACAAACACGGATAGGATAATAACGAACGATCATGGTGGCCTGTAAACTGTTGTACCTGCAATTGACGTGGGTAGATGTCTAGGGACTTGCATAAAATGCATCAACAGAAGGTGTGAGTTGTAAGAAAATGAAGGAGGTGAATTTATAAGAAAATCTCTGACAGAAAAATTAAAATGGACGATCGCATTTAAAGCGGATCCTAATTCCTTTTGTTACCGGAGAATCAAATCTTATTACAAAGATTTTCTTCAAATCCCTTGAAATCTGGAAATCAATCATATCTACGTCAAATGATAAGATGAATCTACACTTACTCATTTTACTCTTCTATGTTAGCTTCATTCGTACTCTTCATATAAATGGATTGTTTATCCAAATTATTCGCTGATGATAAAACTCTAATTTTCAGCCTGTATGCATCATGAAAACATACTTATTATCATTCACGACCTTTCCACTCAAATTTCGGGACGAAATTTCTTTAACGGGTAGGTACTGTGACAACCCGGAAATTTCCAACCAAATTTAAACTTTATCTTTATATTATTCTGACACGATAAGCAAAGTTTGTTAAGTTAAATCTCAAGAATTTTAAATTGTGTTCATACATTCATTATAACCTCGACCAAATTCCGACGATTCACGAACCATTATATATAAATAAATATGTATATATATATTATAACTTGAGAATATTAATAAAATATTAAACGTATAATACTTTACATGAACGTATTTATTTCAATATGTTTATCGATGGAATTAGAAGATAATATCAAATGATTGATTTATCAGATACATTATGATATGATTACGGGTCTATGTTATGAGGTCCACTGTGATTTAAGAAATCTATTCTTTTTGACAACATTCGGAAAATGGTAAAGTGATTTATAAGTAAGAACGTGAAGTGTAAATAACTTAGATGTTGGATATCGACAAGTTAAGTAACTCGACATTTTTAATTAAGATGATTTCATACGTTTATTTAACCTTTGAACTTTATCTCATGCTTTACCAGCAAACTGTAATTTAAAAACTTGAAACCTATTATGAATATATATGATTCTACTTTTCTAAAACATTTTATGATATAACGATTTCCATTATTTTAACCTTTAAACAAAATGATTCTTAAAAATAAATTTGGTTTTGGAAAACAAAATTATTATATTTATTTGATTTAGTTTCAAACGTACAAAAAACGTTTTCAGTTTAAAAAAAACTTTATTATTAAAACGTATATAACTTTTATAAATATCTAGAACCACTTTTGACAACTCATTACTTAACCAGTATGATAAAGATAACGATATTTATATTTTATTTTATTAAATATATATAACGATTTAAATTAATATTATATATATTTATACGCGTATTATACGTACATAATTTTATACTTTTACTATACTTAAACTTTACCTTTACTTTATTTTTACTTTACTTTAACTTTAATAATTCACTTTAATAATTCATACTTTAATAATTCACTTTAATAATTCATACTTTAATAATTCACTTTAATAATTCATACTTTAATAATTCACTTTAATAATTCATACTTTAATAATTCACTTTAATAATTCATACTTTAATAATTCACTTTAATAATTCAAAAATCTATTATAAATAGAATTCAATAGGTTTCATTATTTTATAGAAACTTGAAAATATTTTTCTCTAAACTCTCTCAATCGATTTACATATATATATTTACTCCGTATTATTTCAAGATATTATTAGTATACATAAAATATTACGTCAGAATGCTGTCCGAGTGATTTCGAAATTGTTTTTCGAGTGGGATTGGATTAAGGAAATTATGGGTTATAGCTATGGAGGTGATTGGGTATGGTTCATGGGTATGCTCGTGAGGTCAATATAGTGTTTATCATTTCCGTTGCGTCTACGTACCTTTCCTGCAATATTGAATCTCAATATTGATATGTGAGTACTCATAATTTAACTTTTACATACTAATAGTGTATCCCTGACTAGTGCTCGAGTATATAGGATTATGCATGTTTGTACTTTTGATATTGCCTTTAGTTAGGTTATGTTGAATCCTGAATTAGTTATATATGCGACTGAGATAAGGTATAAGATATGCATGTCGTTTGAAAACTAGCGAAAAATTAAGAACTTTTCATTTAGATATCGAATGATTTCGATGAACGGATTTGAAGTTATAGTCCATCAAATTTTTGTATTATTATTAAAAATAATTATTATTATCGTCGTTATTATCGTCGTTCTAGTTTTATCTTATTATTATTATTATTATTATCTTTATCAATAAAAGGATTTATCATTAAAAATTGTTATTTTTTTTATTATTACTATCGTTATTATCGTTAAAGTTATAATTATAATTAGTATTATTATTATTATCCAATTATTATTATTATTATTATTATTATTATTATTATTATTATTATTATTATTATTATTATTATTATTATTATTATTATTATTGGTATTATTATTATTATTATCATTATTAATATATATATCATTATTCAGAAATGGTTATTGTTATTGTTATTATTATTATTACTATATTATCATTAAGATAATTATTAGTATTATCGTTAATAATCTAATAGTAACTATCATTATTAATATTAGGGTAATTAAAACAAATATTTGTAACACCTAATTATATTGATTACTATTATTATCATTATTACGAACACGATATAAAAGACGATTAAAATCTATTAAACAAAACGATTAGGAAATAATGAGTAAGAGTATCATGATGAAATTAAAATATTATAAGATATTGATTTAGATAAAATTATCGTTCTTATTATTTTTATCATTACTGTTATTATTAAAATTATCGTTAGTATTAAAACTATCATTTTAACAAAAATTATCATTTTAATAGAAATGTCATTGTTACTATAAAATATCATTATTATTATTATTTTAAATAGAATTATTATTTTAAAGATAATATTAAAAATTATCGTAAATATTAAAGTTATCATAATTAGAATTATCGTTTTATCATAATGTCATCTTAGTAATTATAAATATTGATATTTTTATAATAATAATTATTATTACAAAATAATACAACTTTTATTTACTATCATTATAGATATTATTTTATCAAATAAATATTTGATACAAACATATTTTACTAAGTGTAATAACTTACTTTAATAATACCTATCATATTATCTTTATAATATTAAATGAACCCTATAAATTTAATTACTTAATATATATAAAAGTATATTTTATTATATAAATATAATATAAAATTTTATTTATTAATAAATAAATTATAGTATTTACTCTAATAAATGTTTTAAAAATATTTAAAAATATAAAACGACGATATTTAAACTATATATTAATCATGTATAGATTTTTGGAAATTATTTTGAGTCAAATTTACTTTTGTTGACTTTTGCAAATTAGTCTCGAGCATTAGGATTGTGGTACACTATGACTTGACCTAATTTGTTAGACAAATATTGACCAACACAAAAATATATATAATTAATTTAGGTTCGTGAATCCGAGGCCAACCTTGCACTTGTTCAATGACGTTATATGTATTTTTACTACGAAATACAGTATGGTGAGTTTCATTTACCTTTTTACCCTTTATATTTTTGGGACTGAGAATACATGCGCTTTTATAAATGTTTGATGAAATAGACACAAGTAATTGAAACTACATTCTATGGTTGAATTATCGAAATCGAATATGCCCCTTTTTATTAAAGTCTGGTAATCTAAGAATTAGAGAACAGACAACCTAATTGACGCGAATCCTAAAGATAGATCTATTGGGCCTAACAAACCCCATCCAAAGTACCGAATGCTTTAGTACTTCGAAATTATATCATGTCCAAAGGAGGATCCCGGAATGATAGGGGATATTCTTATATGTATCTAGTTAATGTCGGTTACCAGGTGTTCACCATATGAATGATTATTTTTTGTCACTATGCATGGGACGTATATTTATGAGAACTGGAAATTAAATTCTTGTGGTCTATTAAAATGATGGAAATAAATGATTATGATAAACTAATGAACTCACCAACCTTTTGGTTGACACTTTAAAGCATGTTTATTCTCAGGTGTTAAAGAAATCTTCCGCTGTGCATTTGTTCATTTTAAAGATATTACTTGGAGTCTTTCATAGCATATTTCGAAGAACGTTGCATTCGAGACATTGAGTTCATCAAAGATTATTATTAAATCAATTTATAGTTGGATAGTGGATATTATGAAATGGTATGCATGCCTGTCAATTTTTGATGTAAAGAAAGATTGTCTTTTAAAAACGAATGCAATGTTTGTAAAATGTATCATATAGAGGTCAAATACCTCGCAATGTAATCAACTATTGTGAATCGTTTATAATGTATATGAATGGGTCCTTTCAATAGAGAGCATGGCCTCTCATTTATAGGTTTTTGATTCTCTGCCATTTGCCCAAGCCTTTGTGATTTCCACTTGTGATCTTGTCTAAGGGATTTTTACACTGCGCTAAGGTGAATCATGCTAATTGACAATCAAGACCGGGTCGGGGTGATTGATCACTTGATTGTTAAAGTGAAAGACGATCATCGGGGCCTAAAATAATCATCAAACATCTTATTATTGCACTCGATCCTTAATTTAGTAATAACTTGATATAGGATCGATCAATTGGCGTCATCCGTGGGACACGTTTTACGAATTAAACTTGAAATTTTTTGTTTTGTGCTATCAAGCGATTAATTGCCTTGTTTAATTCTGATCGTGTATTATTTTGATGATTTACAGGCGAATACATTTGTAGTTAGCGGTAAGTTGCTGGATTAACTGAAATAATGAGCAACGCTGCTGCTCAAACAAATGCTCAAAAAAGAGGAAAAAAGCGAAAGTCAGGAAGAATGTATCAAAATTGGCAATTTGCGCCAATTAATTTTCCAAAAATGCAGAGCGAAGATTTCTCTGAAATGCCGATAGTAGTATCGTGCAAGTTCGCGGAAACTGGAATCACAATCATGAAAGTTCATGTTGATAATGGTAGTAGCATTGATATTGTTTACGAGCAATGTTTTGTTCAACTGCCGGAGAGTATTAGAGTAACTTTACAACCAACCACAGCTTCGCTGAATGGTTTTGCGGGGGAATCTTCGTTGCCTATGGGTGTTTTGCTCTTAGATGTTGACCTTGCTGATGACAATGATGATAGTTTAGTGCGCTGAGCGTGGCTAGATTTCTATGTTATGCAAACCTCATCTCGCTATAAAATGTTATTAGGCAGAACTGTCTTAGGTAAATTCGAAATTGTCTCATCTACAATTTATAGCATGATTAAATTCGCAACACACAAAGGTGTCGTGACAATAAATTCAACAAGCAAGGTGCCCATTTATGCGGCTATTAATGTAAAAAGTGCAGTTCAAGAAGCAACGGAAGTTACGGAAAGTGTGGTATTGGTTAGTCCCGCGTATCCCGAACAAAAAATTAAAGTAGGATGTAATGTTAGTGCGGACACTGTAGTGACCCGAACTTTTCCATGTTTATATATATTAAATGAAATTGTTATTTACATGATTAAGTGTTTCCAACATGTTAAGCAATCAAACTTGTTAAGACTTGATTAATTGAAATAGGTTTCATATAGACAATTGACCACCCAAGTTGACTGGTGATTCACGAACGTTAAAACTTGTAAAAACTATATAATGATATATATATGATTATATATATAGTTAACATAATATTATGATAAGTAAGTATCTCATTAGGTATTTTAACAATGAGTTATATACATAAAATTGAGTTTATTGAATTAAGAAACTCGAAACGGTATATATAACGATTATCGTTATAACAACGTCTTACTAAATACATATGAATCATATTAAGATATTGAAACACTATGTTTAATCATGATAAATGATAAGTAAACATGTCATTAAGTGTATTAACAATGAACTACATATGTAAAAACAAGACTACTAAGGATTTCGAAACGAGACATATATGTAACGAGTATCGTTGTAACAACATTTAACTGTATATATATCATACTAAGATATATTAATATATCATAATATCATGATAATGTAATAATTTAACATCTCATTAGATATATTAAACATTGGGTTAACAACATTTAACATGATCGTTAACTTAAAGGATTCAAATCAACATTTACATGTAACGACTAACGATGACTTAATGACTCAGTTAAAATGTATATACATGTAGTGTTTTAATATGTATTCATACACTTTTGAAAGACTTCAAGATACTTATCAAAATACTTCTACTTAACAAAAATGCTTACAATTACATCCTCGTTCAGTTTCATCAACAATTCTACTCGTATGCACCCGTATTCGTACTCGTACAATACACAGCTTTTAGATGTATGTACTATTAGTATATACACTCCAATGATCAGCTCTTAGCAGCCCATGTGAGTCACCTAACACGTGTGAGAACCATCATTTGGAAACTAGCATGAAATATCTCATAAAATTACAAAAATATTAGTAATCATTCATGACTTATTTACATGTAAACAAAATTACACATCCTTTATATCTAATCCATATACCAACGACCAAAAACACCTACAAACACTTTCATTCTTCAATTTTCTTCATCTAATTGATCTCTCTCGAGTTCTATCTTCAAGTTCTAAGTGTTCTTCATAAATTCTATAAGTTCTAGTTTCATAAAATCAAGAATACTTCCAAGTTTGCTAGCTTACTTCCAATCTTGTAAAGTGATCATCCAACCTCAAGAAATCTTTTTTATTTATAGTAAGATATCTTTCTAATACAAGGTAATACTCATATTCAAACTTTGATTCAATTTCTATAACTATAACAATCTTATTTCGAGTGAAAATCTTACTTGAACTTGTTTTCGTGTCATGATTCTGCTTCAAGAACTTTCAATCCATCCAAGGATCCTTTGAAGCTAGATCTATTTTTCTCATTTCCCGTAGGTTTATCCACAAAACTTGAGGTAGTAATGATGTTCATAACATCATTCAATTCATATATATAAAACTACCTTATTCGAAGGTTTAAACTTGAAATCACTAGAACATAGTTTAGTTAATTCTAAACTTGTTCGCAAACAAAAGTTAATCCTTCTAACTTGAATTTTAAAATCAACTAAACACATGTTCTATATCTATATGATATGCTAACTTAATGATTTAAAAGCGGAAAACACGAAAAACACCGTAAAACCGGATATACGCCGTCGTAGTAACACCGCGGGCTGTTTTGGGTTAGTTAATTAAAAACTATGATAAACTTCGATTTAAAAGTTGTTCTTCTGGGAAAATGATTTTTCTTATGAACATGAAACTATATCCAAAAATCATGGTTAAACTCAAAGTGAAAGTATGTTTTCCAAAATGGTCATCTAACGTCGTTCTTTCGACTGAAATGACTACCTTTACAAAAACAACTTGTAACCTGTATTTTCGACTATAAACTTATACTTTTTTTGTTTAGATTCATAAACTAAGTTCAATATGAAACCATAGCAACTTGAAACACTCAAAATGGATTTAAAACGAAGAAGTTATGGGTAAAACAAGATTGGATATTTTTGCTTGTTGTAGCTACGTGAAAATTGGTAACAAATCTATATTAATCTTATCCTAGCTAACTTATACTGTATTATACATGTATTCTAATATATTATGTAATCTTAGGATACCATAGACACGTATGCAAATGTTTTGACATATCATATCGACCCATCTATATATATTATTTGGAACAACCATAGACACTCTATATGCAGTAATGTTGGAGTTAGCAATACATGGTTGAGGTTGATTCCAAAAATATATATACTTTGAGTTGTGATCTAGCCTGAGACGTGTATACACTGGGTCGTGGATTGATTCAAGATAATATATATCAATTTATTTCTGTACATTTAACTATGGACAACTAGTTGTAGGTTACTAACGAGGACAGCTGACTTAATAAACTTAAAACATCAAAATGTATTAAAAGTGTTGTAAATATATTTTGAACATACTTTAATATATATGTACATATTTGCTATAGGTTCGTGAATCGACCAGTGGCCAAGTCTTACTTCCCAACGAAGTAAAAATCTGTGAAAGTGAGTTATAGTCCCACTTTTAAAATCTAATATTTTGGGATGAGAATACATGCAGTTTTATAAATGTTTTACGAAATAGACACAAGTAAATGAAACTACATTATATGGGTGAATGATCGAAGCCGAATATGCCCCTTTTGCTTGGTAACCTAAGAGTTAGTAAATCAATTTACTAATTGACGCGAATCCTAAAGATAGATCTATTGGGCCAAACGAACCCCATCCAAAGTACCTGATGCTTTAGTACTTCGAATTCGTTTTTATCATGTCCGAAGGATTTCCCGGAATGATAGGGGATATTCTTATATGCATCTTGTTAATTTCGGTTACCAGGTGATCACCATATGAATGATTTTTTTATCTCTATGTATGGGATGTATATTGAAATATGAAATCTTGTGGTCTATTATTATGATTTGATAATATATAGGGTAAACCTATAACTCACCAACATTTTTGTTGACGTTTTAAGTATGTTTATTCTCAGGTGATTATTAAGAGCTTCCGCTGTTGCATACTAAAATAAGGACAAGATTTGGGGTCCATGCTTGTATGATATTATGTAAAAACTGCATTCAAGAAACTTATTTTTGATGTAATATATTCTTATTGTAAACCATTATGTAATGGTCGTTTGTAAACGGTATATTTTAGATTATCATTATTTGATAATCTACGTAATTCTTTTTAAACCTTTATAGATAAAATAAAGGTTATGGTTGTTTTAAAAATGAATGCAGTCTTTGAAAAACGTCTCATATAGAGGTCAAAACTTCGCGACGAAATCAATTAATATGGAACGTTTATAATCAATATGAACGGGTCATTTCAGTTGGTATCCGAGCGTTGGTCTTAGAGAACCATAAAATTGCATTAGTGTGTCTTACCGAGTTTGTTAGGATGCATTAGTGAGTCTGGACTTCGACCGTGTTTTTCTTCAAAAACGATTGCTTAATATTTTTTTATTGGAAACTATATATTATTAACATGTAAATATTATGTGATATATTAATCTCTTAACGTGTTTGATATTGTGTGATAGATGTCTACCACTAGTACAAATCCCATCGATTCACCTAATAATAATGAAGAGTCGAATATATTTTAGGAAGATTCACAAATTCCCGAAGAGGAACCGGAAGAAGAGGAACCGGAAGAGGAGTAACCGGAAGAGGAGGAACCAGAAGAAGAGGAACCAGAAGAGGAGGAACCAGAAAAGGAGGAACCGGAAGAAGAAAAGGTTCCGGAGGAAGACATATTGATACCTATTGTAAATCAATTAAATAAAAGAAAATCTTCAACCAACGGACCAAAGTTAATAATGGTCAATGGTGTTTCCGCCGAGGAAGCAAAATATTGGGAAGATTACCAATTTTCCAATGAATCGGATTCCGATGAGGATTTCGATGATGTTATAGAAATTACCTCGGCCCAATTTAATAAAGCGAAAGAAAATAATAAGGGAAAATGTATAAAAATAGAGAAACCCGATTCCAACCCCGATGAACTTTATATGTATCGACAACATCCGTATTTCTTAAAATGTAACAATGACCCGGGAACCTCTAAACCACCAGGTTTCTCTAAACCATTGTGAAAAACGATGGCTCATATTAGAGGAACACCATATATTCCTAGAAAATTAGGAAAACGAACCAAGTCCGAAGAAGAAGAAACCAGTGATTCAGATTAGAGGGTTGTAATCATGTTGTATATTATATGTATTGTAGTGTGCTTGTACTTTTATGTTCTATAAAAAAATTGCTTGTATTGTTTGTTAATTATCTTTTACGAATCTAATCCTTGTCTATTTTACAGTATAAAAACAAAATGGACGTTAAGGGTAGACAACCGAATATTTTAGAAGATCTACCAGAGGATATGATTGAGGAAATCTTGTCTAGAGTCGGTCAGAATTCATTAGCACAATAAATTATGGCAAAATTAACTTGTCAAACATTTGAAAGACTTTCCAGAAATGCCTTAGTTTATAAAAGGCTTTCCTTTGATAGGTGGGGTATATCACATTGGGGAGACCGTAAGTTACGCCGTGTTTTCTTTTAAGCGTTAAATGCGGGAACCCAAATGCAATTTTAAGCTACGGATTAAGAACCTATTTTGACTCAACATATCCCAACATAGGATTTCATAAATTAGAAAGAGCTTCTAACATGCAACATAAAGAAGCATGTTATGCTTACGGGTTAGTGATGTTCGCTTCTTACCAAAGTGAGAAAAAGAACATCGGATTGCAACTTTTAAATAAAACCTTCCCACAAGTGACGGATTCAGTAGTTGGGGTGAGAAACAAGGTTTTTAGATTATTACGGTGCTGTTAGACATTACGAAACCCTCGTCCTTTTGACGACATTACAACATGCTGCCTAGCCAATGGTCATAACGGTTATTTTCCACAAGACCAAGGATGAGAAGTTGTCTTAGTAAAACCAGAATGCATGACTTGTTTCTGGACTTATGAATTACGTTTCTTTATTTCCTTTGCTGAACAACTTGCGTATTAACTAGGTTTATCTTCAAAACTGTCCTGTATCAAAGTGTACTATATTTCATGTTATATGTAATATAGCGAAGTTGTAAGTTTGAAGAATATTTGTATGTGATATATTATTATAATCAGTTTTTCATATGAAATTGTAGTAGTTGAATTGTATATTAGCTACTAAGTATGAACTTAACGGGTAGGTAGTACCTGAATTTAAACTTATAAAACGCTAATATGAAGAAAAAGCTTTTATAAATGAGTTCATATTATGCTATGAAATACTATTGACTACTCTTAATATTCTGTATGATTAACTCGATTCAGTTGGCTATTTTGAAGGAAATGGCACCGACTACTCGACACACCATGAATATGAGCGAAGAGGAATTTCGTACCTTTCTTGCTGCAAACATAGCCGCAGTACAGGCTGCGCTACATACCAACAATAACTCTGAATCTAGCAATGCAGCTAATGGTGCAAGAAATAGTGTAGGATGCTCCTACAAAGAATTCACTACCTGCAAACCTTTGGAATTTAATGGAACCGAAGGACCAATTGGATTGAAACGGTGGACCGAGAAAGTCGAATTGGTGTTTGCCATAAGTAAGTGTACTAAAGAGGACAAAGTTAAGTACGCTACGCATACCTTCACAGGTACTGCGTTAACGTGGTGGAACACCTATCTTGAACAGGTAGGACAAAATGCTGCTTACGCACTACCGTGGTCGGCATTCAAGCAATTGATGAACGAGCAGTACCGTCCTAGAAACGAAGTCAATAAACTCAAGGCAGAACTTAGAGAGTTACGAACACAAGGGTTCGACGTTACCACATATGAACGATGATTCACATAGTTGTGCCTATTGTGTCTGGGAGCATTCGAAGAAGAAGAAGAGAAGATCGACGCATTTGTAAAAGGGTTACCAGTAAGGATTCAAGAAGATGTGAGTTCACACGAGCCCGCTTCTATACAAAAGGCAAGTCGAATGGCTCATAAACTCATAAGTCAGATTGATGGAAGAATTAAAGAGCAGGCGGCCGAAGAAGCCAACATGAAACAACTCAAGAGGAAGTGGGAGGAAAACGGTGACAAGAGTCACCAGTACAACAACAACAACAATTACAACCACAATCGCAACAACTATCCCAACAACCGCAACAACAATCGCAACAATAACCGCAATCCGAACAATAACTACAACAAACATCCTAACAACAATAACAACTACAACAACCGTTTCAACAACAATAACAATCCCAACAACAACCTCAATAACAACAACGGCAACAAAAACCAAAAACAGCCATGTCATAGGTGTGAAGAAAATCATCAGGGGCTTTGCACGACATTTTGCAACAGGTGTAAAAGAAATGGTCATAGCGCAACAAAGTGTGAGGTCTACGGACCAAAGTTTAACAGAACTAAAGGAACAAATAATGTCGGAACAAGTAATGCCGAAACGAATAGTGTTGGAGCAAGTAATACCAACCCTGTTTGTTATAAATGTGGAAAACCGGGCCACATTATTAGAAATTGCCCGAATCAAGGGAATACTAATGGGCAGGGCCGTGGAAGAGTTTTCAATATTAATGCGGCAGAAGCATAGGAAGACCCGGAGCTTGTTACGGGTACGTTTCTCATTGACGATAAATCTGCTTATGTTTTATTTATTTTGGGTGCGGATAGAAGCTATATGAGTAGAGAATTTTGTGCTAAATTAAGTTGCCCATTGACGCCTTTGGATAATAAATTTTTACTCGAATTAGCAAATGGTAAATTAATTTCAGCAGATAATATATGTCGGGATAGGGAAATTAAACTGGGTGATGAAACGTTTAAGATTGATTTAATTCCAGTCGAGTTAAGGAGTTTTGATGTAATAATTGGCATGGACTGGTTAAAGAAGGTAAGAGCAGAGATCGTTTGTTACAAAAATGCGATTCGCATTATGCGTGAAAAAGGAAAACCTTTAATGGTGTACGGAGAAAAGAACAACGCGAAGTTAAATCTTATTAGTAGTTTGAAGGAGCAAAAACTAATAAGAAAAGGTTGTTACGTCATTCTAACACACATCGAGGAAGTTAAACCTGAAGAAAAGAACATCAGTGATGTTCCCGTCGCAAAAGAATTTTTCGATGTGTTCAAAAGAATTATCGGGATTACCCCCACATCGATCCGTTGAATTTCAAATAGACCTTGTACCAAGAGCTGCACCAATAGCTCATGCTCCATACAGACTCGCACCCAGCGAAATGAAAGAATTACAAAGTCATTTACAGGAACTTTTAGAGCGTGGTTTCATTCGACCAAGCACATCACCATGGGGAGCTCCTATTTTGTTTGTCAAGAAGAAAGATGGTACATTCAGGTTGTGTATTGACTACTGAGAGTTGAACAAACTTATCATCAAGAACCACTACCCACTACCGAGAATCGATGACTTATTTGATCAACTACAAGGCTCGTCTATTTATTCGAAGATCGATTTATGTTCTGGATATCATCAAATGCGAGTGAAGGAGGATGATATTCCAAAGACTGCTTTTAGGACGCGTTACGGTCATTACGAGTTTATGGTTATGCCGTTTGGATTGACTAACGCACCAGCTGTGTTCATGGACCTCATGAACCAAGTGTGTGGGCCATATCTTGACAAGTTTGTCATTGTTTTCATCGATGACATACTTATTTACTCGAAGAATGATCAAGAGCATGAAGAACATTTGAGAAAAGTGCTAGAGTTGCTGGGAAAAGAAAAACTGTACGCTAAGTTTTCAAAGTGTGCATTTTGGTTGGAAGAAGTTCAATTCCTCGGTCACATAGTGAACAAAGAAGGTATTCAGGTGGATCCAGCAAAGATTGAAATCGTTGAAAAGTGGGAAACCCTGAAAACTCCGAAACACATACGCCAATTTTTAGGGCTGGCTGGTTATTACAGGAGATTCATCCAAGATTTTTCCAAAATAGCAAAACCCTTGACTGCATTAACGCATAAAGGGAAGAAATTTGAATGGAAGGATGAACAAGGGAAAGCGTTTCAATTATTGAAGAAAAAGTTAACTACGGCACCTATATTGTTATTACCTGAAGGGAATGATGATTTTGTGACATATTGTGACACCTCAAAGCAAGGTCTCGGTTGTGTATTAATGCAACGAACGAAGGTAATTGCTTATGCATCTAGACAATTGAAGATTCATGAGCAGAATTATACGACGCATGATTTGGAATTAGGCGCGGTTGTTTTTGCATTAAAGACTTAGAGGCACTACTTATATGGGGTCAAAAGTATTATATATACCGACCACAAAAGTCTTCAACACATATTTAATCAGAAACAACTGAATATGAGGCAGCGTAGGTGGATTGAATTGTTGAATGATTACGACTTTGAGATTCGTTACCACCTGGGGAAGGCAAATGTGGTAGCCGACGCCTTGAGCAGAAAGGACAGAGAACACATCCGAGTAAAAGCTATGAATATAATGATTCACACTAACCTTACTACTCAAATAAAGGAGGCGCAACAAGGAGTTTTAAAAGAGGGAAATTTAAAGGATGAAATGCCCAAAGGATCGGAGAAGCATCTTAATATTCGGGAAGACGGAACCCGGTATAGGGCTGAAAGAATTTGGGTACCAAAATTTGGAGATATGAGAGAAATGGTACTTAGAGAAGCTCATAAAACTAGATACTCAATACATCCTGAAACGGGGAAGATGTACAAGGATCTCAAGAAACATTTTTGGTGGCCGGGTATTAAAGCCGATGTTGCTAAATACGTAGGAGAATGTTTGATGTGTTCTAAGGTCAAAGCGGAGCATCAAAAACCATCAGGTCTACTTCAACAACCCGAAATCCTGGAATGGAAATGGGAAAACATTACCATGGATTTCATCACTAAATTGCCAAGGACTGCAAGTGATTTTGATACTATTTGGGTAATAGTTGATCGTCTCACCAAATCAGCACACTTCCTGCCAATAAGAGAAGATGACAAGATAGAGAAGTTAGCACGACTGTATTTGAAGGAAGTCATCTCCAGATATAGAATACCAATCTCTATTATCTCTGATAGGGATTGCAGATTTATTTCAAGATTCTGGCAGACATTACAGCAAGCATTAGGAACTCGTCTAGACATAAGTACTGCCTATCATCCATAAACTGATGGGCAGAGCTAAAGGATGATACAAACACTTGAAGACATGCTACAAGCAAGTGTTATTGATTTCGGAAACAGTTGGGATCGACATCTACCGTTAGCAGAATTTTCCTACAACAACAGCTACCATTCAAGCATTGAGATGGCACCGTTTGAAGCACTTTATGGTAGAAAGTGCAGGTCTCCAATTTGTTGGAGTGAAGTGGCGGATAGACATATTACAGGTCCAGAGATAATACAAGAAACTACCGAGAAGATCATCCAAATTCAACAACGGTTGAAAACCGCCCAAAGTCGACAAAAGAGCTACGCCGACATTAAAAGAAAAGATATAGAATTTGAAATTGGAGAGATGGTCATGCTTAAGGTTGCACCTTGGAAAGGCGTTTTTCGATTTGGTAAACGAGGGAAATTAAATCCAAGGTATATAGGACCATTCAAGATTATTGAGCGTGTCGGACCAGTAGCTTACCGACTTGAATTACCACAACAACTCGCGGCTGTACATAACACTTTCCACGTCTCAAATTTGGAGAAATGTTTTGCTAAAGAAGATCTCACTATTCCGTTAGACGAAATCCAAATCAACTAAAAACTTCAATTCGTCGAAGGACCCGTCCAAATAATGGATCGTGAGGTTAAAAGACTTAAGAAAAACAAGATACCAATTGTTAAAGTTTGATGGAATGCTCATAGAGGACCCGAGTTCACCTGAGAACGAGAAGATCAGATGAAGAAGAAATACCCGCACTTATTTCCAGAAGATACGTCAACAACTCCAACTGCTTAAAATTTCGGGACGAAATTTATTTAACGGGTAGGTACTGTAGTGACCCGAACTTTTCCATGTTTATATATATTAAATGAAATTATTATTTACATGATTAAGTGTTTCCAACATGTTAAGCAATCAAACTTGTTAAGACTTGATTAATTGAAATAGGTTTCATATAGACAATTGACCACCCAAGTTGACCGGTGATTCACGAACGTTAAAACTTGTAAAAACTATATGATGACATATATATGATTATATATATAGTTAACATGATATTATGATAAGTAAGTATCTCATTATATATTTTAACAATGAGTTATATACATAAAATTGAGTTTATTGAATTAAGAAACTCGAAACGGTATATATAACGATTATCGTTATAACAACGTCTTACTAAATACATATGAATCATATTAAGATATTGATACACTATGTTTAATCATGATAAATGATAAGTAAACATGTCATTAAGTATATTAACAATGAACTACATATGTAAAAACAAAACTACTAACTTAAGGATTTCGAAACGAGACATATATGTAACGATTATCGTTGTAACAACATTTAACTGTATATATATCATACTAAGATATATTAATATATCATAATATCATGATAATCTAATAATTTAACATCTCATTAGATATAATAAACATTGGGTTAACAACATTTAACATGATCGTTAACTTAAAGGTTTCAAATCAAAATTTACATGTAACGACTAACGATGACTTAACGACTCAGTTAAAATGTATATACATGTAGTGTTTTAATATGTATTATTACACTTTAGAAAGACTTTGAGACACTTATCAAAATACTTCTACTTAACAAAAATGCTTACAATTACATCCTCGTTCAGTTTCATCAACAATTCTACTCGTATGCACCTGTATTCGTACTCGTACAATACACAGCTTTTAGATGTATGTACTATTGGTATATACACTCCAATGATCAGCTCTTAGTAGCTCATCTGAGTCACCTAACATATTTGGGAACCATCATTTGGCAACTAGCATGAAATATCTCATAAAATTACAAAAATATTAGTAATCATTCATGACTTATTTACATGTAAACAAAATTACACATCCTTTATATCTAATCCATATACCAACGACCAAAAATACCTACAAACACTTTCATTCTTCAATTTTCTTCATCTAATTGATCTCTCTCAAGTTCTATCTTCAAGTTCTAAGTGTTCTTCATAAATTCTATAAGTTCTAGTTTCATAAAATCAAGAATACTTCCAAGTTTGCTAGCTTACTTCCAATCTTGTAAAGTGATCATCCAACCTCAAGAAATCTTTCTTATTTATAGTAAGATATCTTTATAATATAAGGTAATACTCATATTCAAACTTTGATTCAATTTCTATAACTATAACAATCTTATTTCGAGTGGAAATCTTACTTGAACTTGTTTTCGTGTCATTATTCTGCTTCAAGAACTTTCAAGCCATCCAAGGATCCTTTGAAGCTAGATCTATTTTTCTCATTTCCAGTAGGTTTATCCACAAAATCTGAGGTATTAATGATGTTCATAACATCATTCAATTCATATATATATAACTACCTTATTCGAAGGTTTAAACTTGAAATCACTAGAACATAGTTTAGTTAATTGTAAACTTGTTCGCAAACAAAAGTTAATCCTTCTAACTTGACTTTTAAAATCAACTAAACACATGTTCTATATCTATATGATATGCTAACTTAACGATTTAAAACCGAAAAACACCGTAAAATCGGATATACGCCGTCGTAGTAACACCGCGGGTTGTTTTGGGTTAGTTAATTAAAAACTATGATAAACTTTGATTTAAAAGTTGTTCTTCTGGGAAAATAATTTTTCTTATGAACATGAAACTATATCCAAAAATCATGGTTAAACTCAAAGTGAAAGTATGTTTTCCAAAATGGTCATCTAGACGTCGTTCTTTCGACTGAAATGACTACCTTTACAAAAACGACTTGTAACCTGTATTTCTGACTATAAACTTATACTTTTTCTGTTTAGATTCATAAACTTAAGTTCAATATGAAACCATAGCAACTTGAAACACTCAAAACGGATTTAAAACGAAGAAGTTATGGGTAAAACAAGATTGAATATTTTTGCTTGTTGTAGCTACGTGAAAATTGGTAACAAATCTATATTAATCATATCCTAGCTAACTTATACTGTATTATACATGTATTCTAATATATTATGTAATCTTGGGATACCATAGACATGTATGCAAATGTTTTGACATATCATATCGACCCATCTATATATATTATTTGGAACAACCATAGACACTCTATATGCATTAATGTTGGAGTTAGCTATACAGGGTTGAGGTTGATTCCAAAAATATATATACTTTGAGTTGTGATATAGCCTGAGACGTGTATACACTGGGTCGTGGATTGATTCAAGATAATATATATCAATTTATTTCTGTACATTTAACTATGGACAACTAGTTGTAGGTTACTAACGAGGACAGCTGACTTAATAAACTTAAAACATCAAAATGTATTAGAAGTGTTGTAAATATATTTTGAACATACTTTAATATATATGTACATATTTGTTATAGGTTTATGAATCGACCAGTGGCTAAGTCTTACTTCCCGACGAAGTAAAAATCTGTGAAAGTGAGTTATAGTCCCACTTTTAAAATCTAATATTTTGGGATGAAAATACATGCAGTTTTATAAATGTTTTATGAAATAGACACAAGTAAATGAAACTACATTATATGGGTGAATGATCGAAGCCGAATATGCCCCTTTTGCTTGGTAACCTAAGAATTAGTAAACCGATCTACTAATTGACGCGAATCATAAAGATAGATCTATTGGGCCTAACGAACCCCATCCAAAGTACCTGATGCTTTAGTACTTCGAATTCGTTTTTATCTTGTCCGAAGGATTTCCTAGAATGATAGGGGATATTCTTATATGCATCTTGTTAATGTCGGTTACCAGGTGTTCACCATATGAATGATTTTTTTATCTCTATGTATGGGATGTATATTGAAATATGAAATCTTGTGGTCAATTATTATGATTTGATAATATATAGGTTAAACCTATAACTCACTAACATTTTTGTTGACGTTTTAAGCATGTTTATTCTCAGGTGATTATTAAGAGCTTCCGCTGTTGCATACTAAAATAAGGACAAGATTTGGAGTCCATGCTTGTATGATATTATGTAAAAACTGCATTCAAGAAACTTATTTTTGATGTAATATATTCTTATTGTAAACCATTATGTAATGGTCATGTGTAAACGGTATATTTTAGATTATCATTATTTGATAATCTACGTAATGCTTTTTAAACCTTTATAGATAAAATAAAGGTTATGGTTGTATTAAAAATGAATGCAGTCTTTGAAAAACGTCTCATATAGAGGTCAAAACCTCGTGACGAAATCAATTAATATAGAACGTTTATAATCAATATGAACGGGACATTTCAGACACAAGGAAACAAATTGTGCAGTTACTTGTGCAGTACATGGATGTTTTTGCTTGGTGGGAAAATGATATGACTGGTGTCCGCGTCATATTGCAGAACACAGACTTAATGTAAATCCAGCCTTAAAACCTGTGGTGCAGAAGCGTAGAGGCATGGCCCCAGATCGTGTGAAATGGCTATGTGAAGAGGTACAAAATTGGAGAGAGCTGGAATTTTAAGCGAGGCTCAATAACAATCATGGATTGAGAATCCAGTATTGGTAAAAAAGCCTGATGGTTCATGGAGAATATGTATTGATTTTAAGGATTTAAATAAAGCGTGCCCTAAGGATAATTATCCGCTTCCAGAAATTGATTTAAAAGTGGAATCTTTGCACGCTTTTCCATATAAATGTTTTTTAGATGCGGCAAGGGGTTATCACCAGATCCCAATGGCTCAAGAAGATACAGACAAACCCGCTTTTCATACCGGCAAAGGCATATTTTCCTATATAATGATGCATTTTGGTTTAATCAACGCGGGTGCGACATATCAATGTTTAATTGACACCGCGTTCGAAAAACAAATTGGACGTAATCTTGAGGCTTATGTTGATGATTTGGTGATCAAAAGCGCAACGCAAGAGCGAATCGTAGAAGATATGCGCGAAACATTCGACACATTGCGAAGAATAAACATGAAGCTTAATCCGCTTAAATGTAGTTTTGGCAAAACCGAAGGAAAGTTTTTGAGATATCTCGCTACAGAACAAGGTATTCAAGCTAATCCAAAAAAGATTGCGGCTATTGAAAATATGACCACGCCGAGAATGGTTAAAGAGGTGCAAAGTTTGACGGGAAAGTTAACTGCATTAACGCGTTTCTTGTCAAAAGCTGCTGAAAGACAATTGCCATTTTTCAAAACTTTAAAAGGCTGCTTAAAACAAAAAAGTTTTGTTTGGTCAAGCAAAGCAGAAGCTACATTTCAAGAAATGAAGAAGTTGTTGAAAACTTTGCCTACAATAACAGCGCCAATTGATGGCGAAATTTTATACCTTTATATATCAGTGGCAAATGAAGCTTTTGGCTCAGTTTTAATCGCGGAAAGAGATAAAATACAAAAGCCTGTGTATTTTGTCAGTAAAGCCCTTACAGGAAGTGAAATAAACTATGCGCCGATTGAGAAGTTTGTATACGCGCTTATTTTAACATCGCGAAGGCTAAGAAGATATTTTCAGGGGCATCCAGTGCATGTGTTAACCAATATTCCAATCAAGCAAGTCTTAACAAAATCATAGATATCTGGCAGACTTGCATTGTGGGCGGTAGAGTTAGGTGCTTATCAAATATCTTACCTTCCGCGAAGTGCTGTAAAGGGTCAGGTTATGGCAGATTATCTCGCTGAAATGTCTGGAGAATTGGAGGTGATTAATGAGCGAACAGCATTAAAAATGGTAATGGGCGAAACTTGGGATTTATTTACTGATGGTGCTTCATGTGTAGAGGGCGCAGGTGAGGGTTTGGTTTTGGCAAGCCCAAGTGGTGAAGAGCATACATACGCGTCGCGTTTTAATTTTGATGTGACCAATAATGAAGCGGAGTATGAAGCTATACTTGCTGGTTTAAATATTGCGCGAAGAATGAATATAACTAAGTTACAGGCATTCACAGATTTGTAGTTAGTAGCAAATTAGTTTAATGGATCTTTTGAAGCACTTGATTCTTCAATGCAGAAATATTTGCAATTATTGAAAGATTTGGCAGAGCGGTTTGAATATTTTGAACTCGCGCAAGTGCCAAGAAGTCAAAATAAGAAGGCGGATGCTTTAAGTAAATTGGCTGCTTTAGCGTTTTCACACTTTCAAAAACAAGTTTGAGTTAAGGAATTGCCAAGGAAATCAATAGATAATGACTTAATGGTTGCGTCTGTTGAAGAGGAACAGTCAAATTGGATGGAACCAATTTTGCAATACATTCGCAGTGATGTTTTGCCAAGTGATAAGCGCGAAGCTCGCCTAGTAAGAGAGCGAGCACCAATGTATATCATTCAAAATGATATCTTATATCGCAAATCATACTGTGGTCCAATGATGCGATGTGTTGGACCAATTGAGGCAGAAATGATAGTTGACGAAGTGCATAGCGGTTCTTGTGCACTGCATTCAGGCTATAAAACTATTGCTGCGAGAATTATGCTGATGGGTTACTTTTAGCCATCCTTGTATCGCGATGTTGCAAAAATTGTTAAGAGATGTAAAAGTTGCCAAAGGCATGCTCCGCAAAATTGAATGCCAAGGCATGATATGATTCCTGTCAATTCGCCATGGCCATTTCACAAGTGGGCTATTGACATTGTAGGGCCATTTCCTGCGGGACCTGGCAATGTCAAGTTTCTAATTGCGGCAATTGATTACTTTACAAAATGGGTGGAAGCTAAGGCGGTTCGCACTATCACTGGTGTGCAAGTGCGAAACTTTGTGTGGGAATACATTGTTTGCAGATTTGGTATTCCGCGTGAATTGGTTAGTGATAACGGTGCACAAATAGGAAAAGATCCTTTTAAGTCATGGTGCACTGATTTGAATATAATACACAAATTTACATCAGTAGCGCATCCACAGGCTAATGGATTACGCGAAGTAACCAATCGCGATATTGTAAATGGCATTAAAAGGAGGTTATGCGAAAAGCGAACCGGTTGGGTGGATGAATTACCCAATGTGTTGTGGGCACATCACACTAATTTCAAGAAAATAACAGGGGAAACACCTTTTAGTTTAGTGTATGGCTCTGAGGCAGTAATACCCGCTGAAATTCTTGTGCAAACGCATAGAGTCGCTAAATTTGAAGAAGAAGCAAACGATGATGCATTGGGCGAGAATTTAAATTTCATTGAAGAGCGAAGGTTAATGGCTGCTATCAGAGAAGCGAATAATAAACAGTAGATCGCTAAGTATTATAATAAACGAGTACGAGCTTTGTATTTCGATATAGGCGAATGGGTACTGCGAAATAATGAGGCAAGCAGAGCAGAAAAGCTTGGCAAATTGGGACCTAATTGGGAAGGCCCTTATCAAATTGTAGCAATTAATGCAGCAGGTTCATATAAGCTCGCGGATATGGATGGACGAACTTTACCTAATGCGTGGCATGCTATTTTACTAAAGCGATATTATGCATAACTCTGCGTAAAGTTATATGTAACCTAAGATGCATATGCGTAATGTGCGAAATTAGATTCAAGGCTTACAATTGATATTCTTTTTATGTCTTCTACTTTTTAATTTTTACAAGTCTTGATCACGCTTGTAAGAATTTCAGAATTGGCATTAGAAAGAATATGCGAAATATTTACTTGTGAAATGCAAATGATTATGAAATGTTTTATACTTTGTTTCATAATGTTGTGATATTTCGCAGTGTTTAGATAGCAAAGTGATGAAAATGTCCACTTTGGCAGCAGAAATTATTGCGAAAGGAGTTTATATCCTAAGTGTTTGATTTAGCCAATGCTTAGATGCTTCGCAATGCTAATTGATTGCCTAAGGATCGTTACGGCAGACTTAGAGGATTCATAACGTATAAAAATATACGCATACAGATTGTTTCGCAAAAGTACACATTTATTATGTGCACAGTAATAAAAGTTGGAAATTGCAAAAGGCAAGTCCGTGTTATGAATATTTGATAATGAAAGCGCTATATAAATATAAGTACTTGCAATTATAAGAAAAAGCAAAATTTTATTAATAATGACGCAGAGGCAGCTGCGTGCTGTTATAAAAAGCGAGTTTCTACTCCTTGGTTAAGTCAAGCTTGATGATGTCATCTGCAGTGACATCCTCTCGCTCGCTTATTGCGGTTATCTTAGGGAGGGGAAATTCAGATATGCCCTGCTGAGCAACTGCGTATGCTGATTTTGCCTCTTCTAAAGAGCAAAGGCGATCAGCAATGGCAGATGGTAGTGGATCTGGCAGTGGGCAGTTGATGGCAATCTCGTCCATAAACTCTACCCTCTCGCGTAGTTTTAATGCAGCAGCGAATGTTGAAAAATGGAAACAGGCTTGGAATTGAGAAAGCAAACAAATCTGTGTGAGCTGGAAAAGCAGGCCATGCGATCGCATGGCCTGGAAGTGCAATTTTCATGCAATCGCATGGCCCCAATTTGAGGGTCAGGTCCTATAAATTTTGCAGTTTTGGTTGAACAAAAACACATCTTTTCTCTTCTCTATCTATCAATGTATATATATATATATATACATATATATATATATATATATATATATATATATATATATATATATATATATATATATATATATATATAATAATTTTAATTTTAATCTTAATTTTAATTTTAATAATAAGGGTATGTTAGCGAATGTTGTAAGGGTGTAAGTCGAAATTCTGTCCGTGTAACGCTACGCTATTATTAATCATTGTAAGTTATGTTCAACCTTTTTAAATTAATGTCTCGTAGCTAAGTTATTATTATGCTTATTTAAGCCGAAGTAATCGTGATGTTGGGCTAAATATTAAAGACGGGGTAATTGGGCTTTGTACCATAATTGGGGGTTGGACAAAAAAACGACACTTGTGAAAATTAGACTATGGGCTATTAATGGGCTTTATATTTGTTTAATTAAATGATAGTTTGTTAATTTAATATAAAGATTTACAATTGAACGTACCTATAAATAACCATATACACTCGATCAGACATGATGGGCGGGATATTTATAAGTACTAATAATCGTTCATTTAACCGGACACGGGAATGGATTAATAGTCAATGGACTTATTAAAACAGGGGTGAATTATATACAAGGACACACTTGGTGTAATTTTAGTTAAAGTCCCCAATTAGTTGGAATATTTGACTTCAGATATAAGGATAATTTGACGAGGACACTCGCACTTTATATTTATGACTGATGGACTGTTATGGACAAAAATCAGATGGACATATTGAATAATCCAGGACAAATGACAATTAACCCGGTAATAAACTAAAATCAACACGTCAAACATCATGATTACGGAAGTTTAAATAAGCATAATTCCTTTATTTCATATTTAATTTCACTTTTAATTATCTCACTTAAATTTATTGTCATTTTATTTATCGTACTTTTTAATTATCGCAATTTTATTTATCGCGCTTTTATTTATCGCAATTTCATTACGCTTTAAATTAAGTTACATTTATTTATTTTTTATTTTACATTAGGTTTTAACTGTGACTTAAGTTTTAAAATCGACAAACCGGTCATTAAACAGTAAAAACCCCCTTTTATAATAATAATATTACTTATATATATATATATATATATATATATATATATATATATATATATATATATATATATATATATATATATATATATATATATATATATATTTATATTTATTTACAAATATAGTTGTAAAAATATAGCGTTAAACTTGGCGAGTTCCCTGTGGACGAACCGGACTTACTAAAAACTACACTACTGTACGATTAGGTACACTGCCTATAAGTGTTGTAGCAAGGTTTAGGTATATCCATTCTATAAATAAATAAATATCTCGTGTAAAATTGTATCGTATTTAATAGTATTTTGTAGTAAAAATATAACTATTTTGTATACACCTCGCATAACATCAAGTATTTTTGGCGCCGCTGCCGGGGAACTGCTTAAACGCCGGAAGCGAAACGCTATATAAAAAAAAGATTCTTAGTTTACTTTTGTAAAAATACGCTTTTGTAAAAATACGTTTTAATTAAAAAAAATAATACAAAAATATAAAAACAAAAAAAAAATATATATATTTTTAAGAATTGTTTAAAATATATAAATTATAAAGTATTTTTATTTCTATTTTTAGTTTGTAAAAATATAAGTTTATATTTCATTTATATAAATATTTTATATAATTATTAAAACAGAAAAAAATATAAACGTATACTGGCCACTACACTGTAGCAGCCCAACTTCTGGCCTGCTATCTTAAGCCATGCGACCGCATGGTATTACAACGGTTAGCTCATGCGATCGTATGAGCTGATTTGACACGCCTAGTACCTGGTACGACCAGTTTAGGGTTAGATTAATTTAATTATTATTATTAATTAATAACCCTAATTAGGTTTAGTATATTTTAATATTTAGTTTAGTTTTATTTAATTTATAATATTTAGTTATAATTAGTTTTAATAATTACTAAATTAATACTTTTATAAAATAATAATATAAAAATAATATTTTTATAAAAATTGTATTTTTATAAACTTTTAGTTTTATTTCTATATTTCGTATCTTTATAATCGTTTATTCATAATATTTGTATTTTCCGTTCGTATTTAGTTTTAAGTTATAGTTTTTGCCATAGTTATTTTTTATTTCTAGATTTTTAGGCTTTGCCGTAAAATCTCTTAAGTGCTTTTTCTTTAGACTAAGAGTTAAGTGCTTTAGAATTTTGCGACGCCGTTTTATAAATTTTAGTACTTTTTAAGTTATTGCCGTTTTGGATATAGTATTCCTTTAAGCTTTAATACTTTTAGATGCGACCTTTAATTCTTAGTTTTTAGACTTTTAAATTTCGACGCGCTACATTCTTTTTATTATTTTTTGACCTTTTATTTTTCGACGTTTTTCGACGCGCTCTTTTTCTTTCTTATTTCTCGCCACTCTAATTTTTAGGACATAGAATTTTCTATTCCTTCTCTAAAATTTCTTTAAATTTCAACGAAAAATTATTTTAAGCGGTTAAATTGATAGACATCCAAAATTTTCTGGTTCGTAGTAATAGTTGGATTTGTTAGTGGCGAGTTGTGGGCTTCCGATTTAAAAGGTCCTGGCTACCTGCTGCATCTATTGGCTATTCGAAACGTGGGCAAAATCAGAAAAGTCTATTATTTTGATAACTTATATAATTTTTATTTTTATAACTAATAGGATATTCAGTGAATGCACCGAGCAAAACGTTCACCACCTTTCATACGTTCACCACCTGTAACTCGATCAAGACATCTAGCCAATATTGTCGCCGTTGATTTTTCTTTAGAATCGTCATCAAGTCCACCAAGTACTCCAATTCCAATTTCCGATAATCCATTTTTTGAACCCGACCTCACAATTGAGAATCCGGAAGATATTCAGGGACAATTCAGAGATCCTGAACCATTAATCTTTCCTCTGGAACCACCAATCATTCAAATGGAGATTGTCGAGGAACAACCCATTAAATCAGAATCCTCTAGTGATTCAGATTCAACAAATTCAATCATGGATAATCTAGAACCTCTAAGTATGGAAGACCGAATGCGAGCTAAACGCACTGGCCAAGGTCACGCAATTACTCAACCAGACATTAATGCGCCAGATTATGAAATCAAAGGACAAATCCTACACATGGGAACTAATCAATGCCAATTTAGTGGTGCGCAGAAGGAAGATCCAAATGAACATCTTCGAACCTTTAATAGGATCTGTACACTATTTAAAATCCGAGAAGTGGAGGATGAACAGATATATCTCATGTTATTTCCCTGGACTTTAAAAGGAGAAGCCAAAGATTGGTTAGAATCGTTACCTGAAGGGGCGATTGATACATGGGATGTCTTAGTTGAAAAATTTCTTAAACAATTCTTTCCGGCATCTAAAGCTGTAAGACTTCAAGGAGAAATTGTTACATTCACACAAAAACCAAATGAAACTCTATATGAAGCGTGGACAAGATTTGGAAAGTTATTAAGAGGATGTCCGCAACATGGTTTAGACACTTGTCAAATAGTACAAATATTCTACCAAGGATGTGACATCACTACAAGAAAAGACATCGATATAGCAGCTGGTGGTTCCATTATGAAGAAAACCGCAACTGGAGCTCACAAAATTATTGATAACACTGCTTCCCACTCACGTGAGTGGCACCAAGAAAAAGATATTGTTAGATCATCTAAAGAAGCTAGAGCCGATTCTAGCCATGACTTTGATTCCATTTCTGCAAAGATAGATGCTGTCGAGAGACGAATGGAAAAGATGACTAAAGATATCCACTCAATACGAATTAGTTGTGAGTAGTGTGGAGGACCACATTTGACAAAAGATTGTCTCAGTATTGAACAAACAATGGAACAAAGAGAGAATGTTTCATACATGAACCAAAGGCCTGGAAATAATTATTAGAATAATTATCAACCGCCAAGACCGATCTACAATCAAAATCAGAATTATAACCGAAATGTTCCATACAACAACCAACAAGGTCCTAGCAATCAACAAGTATCCAATAATACTTACAATCAGCAAAGACCTATTTTTCAAAATAAACCACCACAAACCGATGATAAAAAGCCAAATTTAGAAGACATGATGTCGAAGCTAGTTGAATCTCAAACACAGTTTTTCATATCTCAGAAACAAACCAATGAACAAAATGCTCAAGCATTTAGAAATCAACAAGCTTCTATTCAAAATTTGGAACAAGAAGTGAGCAACCTAGCAAGGTTAATAGGTGAAAGAAAATCGGGAAGTCTACCTAGCGATACAAATGCTAACCCCCGGAATGAAACAGCTAAAGCTATTACCACGAGAAGTGGTATTACACTTAAACCAACTGAAATACCTGTAATTTTTGAGGACACTATTCCTATTCCACAAGAACCACAACCTGAACAAGATAAGGAAACAGAACCGGTAGTTGAAAAGGTTAATGAAGATAACACAGTTAAAGCTAAACCTTATGTTAAACCATACCAACCACCACTTCCTTACCCGAGTAAAATGAGAAAAGAGAGACTTGAAGCCGAGCAATCCAAATTCTTGGATATGTTTAAACAAATAAATGTCAATCTTCCTTTCATTGATGTAATTTCAGGAATGCCTAGATATGCCAAATTCTTGAAAGATCTAATCACAAATAGAAAGAAAATGGAAGAACTCTCGGCTGTTACTATGAATGCAAATTGTTCTGCAGTACTGTTGAATAAGATACCAGAAAAACTCTATGATCCAGGAAGTTTCACGATTCCATGTTTTCTGGGTAGTCTTAGTTCAATAGAAGCATTGGCAGACTTAGGTGCTAGTATAAATTTAATGCCGTATTCACTATACGCTAAACTAGACCTTGGAGAATTGAAACCAACACGAATAAATATACAACTAGCCGATCGATCAGTAAAATATCCTAGAGGGATAATGGAAAACATGCTAGTTAAAGTTGATACTTTAGTATTTCCAGTAGATTTTGTTATTCTGGACATGGAAGAAGATTCTCGAGTTCCTCTCATATTAGGAAGACCATTCTTAAACACGGCTAAAGCAATAATAGACGTGTTCGGTAAGAAACTGACCCTAAGTATAGAGGACGAGAGTGTTACCTTTTCTGTTGATAGAGCCATGTAACAACCGCAATCTGCAGATGGTACATGTTATTATATTCAAACTATAGATTCACATGCAGAATTGTTAGAAGAATTTCCAGAATTACAAGGACAGGATAATGTTCTTTTGGAGAAGGAACTGAATCAATTGATGAAGCTGAAATGTTAGCTACACTTATGGATAATGGATATGAACCAACAACAGAAGAAATTCAAATGCTAAAAGAGGAAGACAGATATCGATACAAATCATCGATAGAAGAATCACCGACATTAGAGTTAAAGCCACTTCCAAACCATTTGGAATATGCTTATTTACATGGTGAATCTGAATTACCTGTAATAATATCGTCTTCTCTTACTAAAAATGAAAAATATCGACTCATTACTGTGCTAAAAGCTCATAAACCAGCTATTGCATGGAAGATTCATGACATTTAAGGAATAAGTCCTTCGTATTGCACACATAAAATCCTTATGGAAGAAGGTCATAAAACGTATGTGCAACGCCAAAGAAGACTAAATCCTAATATGTAAGATGTTGTTAAGAAAGAAATTATTAAACTGCTAGATGCAGGTTTAATTTATCCAATTTCTGATAGTCCATGGGTAAGCCCAGTTCAATGCGTACCTAAGAAGGGTGGCATGACTGTCATCACAAATGAGAAAAATGAGCTTATTCCTACTAGGATTGTAACAGGATGGCGTGTTTGTATTGATTATAGAAAATTAAATGACGCCACCAGAAAAGATCACTTTCCCTTAACTTTCATTGATCAAATGTTGGAAAGATTAGCCGGGAATAGTTACTATTGTTTTCTTGACGGTTTTTCCGGATATTTTCAAATCCCGATAGCAACCGAGGATCAAGAGAAAACCACATTCACGTGCCCTTATGGTACTTTTGCTTACAAACGCATTCCATTTGGACTTTGCAATGCCCCTGCAACATTTCAAAGGTGCATGATGGCGATTTTTCACGACATGATAGAAGAATGCATGGAAGTTTTCATGGATGACTTTTCAGTCTTCGGTGATACATTTGAATCATGTCTAGTTAATCTTGAACAAATGCTTATTAGATGCGAACAATCAAATCTAGTACTTAATTGGGAGAAATGTCATTTCATGGTTAAAGAAGGCATCATTCTTGGATATAAAATTTCAAAGGAAGGAATTGAAGTGGATAGAGCTAAAGTAGATGTAATTGCTAAACTTCCACATCCCACCAATGTTAGAGGAGTTAGGAGTTCTCTAGGGCATGCCGGTTTTTACCGACGTTTTATAGAAGATTTTTCTAAAATTGCCACTCCTATGAAAAAACTCCTAGAAAAAGATGCTCCATTTATCTTTTTGGATGAATGCATCGAATCTTTTAATATTCTTAAATAAAAACTCACTAATGCACCGATTATGATAACTCCAAATTGGAATCTACCGTTTGAACTCATGTGCGATGCAAGTGATTTTGCAATGGGAGCCGTTTTATGACAAAGGATTGAAAAACGATTTCAACCTATTTATTATGCTAGTAAGAAATTACAAGGAGCACAAACAAATTACACAACTACTGAAAAAGAACTCCTTGCTATTGTCTTTGCTTTTGACAAATTTCGTTCATATCTTGTTCTAGCAAAAACGGTGGTCTATACCGATCATTCTGCTCTTAGATACCTATTTTCGAAACAAGATGCCAAACCACGATTAATCCGTTGGATCTTACTCTTACAAGAGTTCGATATTGAAATCCGAGATAAAAAGGGAGCAGAAAATCTCGCCGCTGATCATCTTTCTCGTCTTGAAAATCCCGAATTAGAAGTTCTAAATGAATCGGCTATACAAGACAACTTTCCTGATGAATATCTTTTGAAGATAGATTATAATGAAATTCCATGGTTTGCAGACTATGCAAACTACTTAGTATGTGGATTCCTTGAAAAAGGATTGTCGTACCAAAAACGAAAGAAATTCTTTAGTGATATAAAACACTATTTCTAGGAAGATCCACATTTGTTTAAAAGTTGTCCCGATGGAATAATACGCCGATGCGTATTCGGAGATGAAACTAGTCAAATCTTAAACCGTTGTCACACAGGACCAATAGTAGGGCATTATGGGCCTCAACTCACAGCAAGAAAAGTTTACGATGCTGGATTCTATTGGCCTACAATTTTTAAAGACGCAGACCTTCTTTGTAAATCCTGTGATGCATGTCAAAGGGCCGGAAAAATAAGTCAACGTGATGAAATGCCACAAAATATCATTCAAGTATGTGAAGTATTTGACATTTGGGGTATTGACTTTATGGGTCCATTTCCAAAATCTCATAATAATCTCTACATTCTCGTTGCTATTGATTATGTATCTAAATGGGCGGAAGCACAAGCTCTCCCAACTAATGATGCACGAGTTGTAGTTAATTTTAAAACGTCTTTTTGCTAGGTTTGGAACACCGAAAGCTTTAATAAGTGATTGGGGTACTTGATGTGGTAGCGTGGGGGTACGTGATAGTACTATATTTTACTACGAAATACGTTACAGATTACACAAGTTTTAATTATTTATTTACAAATGGGATATACCTAAACCTTGCTACAACACTATAGGCAGTGTACCTAATCGTAGAGTAGTATAGTTTTTAGTAAGTCCGGTTCGTTCCACAGGGAGCGGGCTTATTGCACACTATATTTTTAAACAACTATATTTGTACAAAATATATATAATTATATATAATAATATATAAAAGGGGGTTTACCGTTTAATGACCGGTTTGTCGATTTATATTTTAAGCGAAGCGTATAGTAAATGATGATATTTAAATAACAATATAAAATAAATAACAATAATTGAAATGACAATAAATAAAAGTACGAGGAAAAATGAAATAAAATATATTATGCTTATTTAAACTTCCGTAACCATGATATTTGACGTTTTGATTTTAATTTATTGTCCTGGGCTAATTGTCCTTTGTCCTGGATGTATTTGAAACCTATCTGGTTTTTGTCCATAATAGTTCATCGGTCATAATTATAAACTGCTCGGCAATTTTAACCTTATACCCGAAGTCAAATATTCCAACTAACTGGGGATTCGAACTGTAACAAGGTCTTAATACTTTGCTTAATGAATACACCAGGTTATCGACTGTGTGTAAACCAAGGTTTTAATATTTTGTTAACAATTACACCAATTACCCTTGAATGTAATCCACTCCTGTTTTAATGAGTCCATTGACTATTAATCCATCCCCGTGTCCGGTCAAATGAACAATAATTCGTACTTATAAATATCCCGCCCATCGTGTCCGATTAAGCGTATGTGGTTATATATAGATACGTCAAATCATAACCTTTATATTAAATTAACGAGGTATCGTTAATTTAATATAAAGCCCATTAATAGCCCATAGTCTAATTTCCACAAGTGTCGTTCTTTTGTCCAAACCCCAATTATGGTACAAAGCCCAATTACCCCGTCTTTAATATTTAGTCCAACATCATGATTACTTTGGCTCAAATAAGCATAATAATAACTTAAGTACGAGACATTAATTTAAAAAGGAGAACATAACTTACATTGAGTATTTATCGCGTAGTGTTACACGGACAGAATTTCGACTTCAAAAACCCGTAAAATAACCTTTACATAACCCGAACTAATCTAATATAACACTAATCTATACTATATATATATATATATATATATTATATATTTATTTATTTATTATCTTATGGAGTATTATTATTATTATTATTATTATTACACGCAGAATTCGTGAGCTTTTATAGGAGTTTTGATTTCTGACAGCTCCGCTAGTCGTGGAGTTTTTAGCCTTCAAACTCCGCGAGTCGCGGAGTTTGAAAATCCAGCTCAGGATCATTTGTCTCATAGCTTGTCGACATAATTTTTAAATATATATAATATATAAATAATTTATATAATTATTTAAATATTATATTATATTCTTGTGCATAGTTGACTTGTAATTTTTGGTTCGTTGAGTCGGGCGTTGATAGTTGACTCATGTCCCGGTTCCGGATTTTCGAACGTCCTTGCGTACAATTTAATATCTTGTACTTTGCGTTTTGTAACTTGTACTCTTGTCATTTTTAGACGTTTTTCATCAATAAATTGAACCTTTTGAATTGTATCTTGAACATTTGAGCTTTTTGGACGTTTGTGTCTTCAAATCTTCGTTTTCGCCTTTTGTCTTCGCACTTATTTATTTAAACAATTACAATGAAAATATAATACAATTACATATGAAAACCTATTATTTAGGAGGGATATTGCTATGAAATATATGTTCCTTTTTAGCCTTATCAGTACTCATTTTTGTAATAATCAACTTGAGAAAGTTCTCAAAGATATGGAGTAACTCATAAAATCTCAACCGCTTATCATCCACAAACAAGTGGACAAGTTGAAAATACCAACCGAGCTTTAAAACGTATTCTAGAGAAAACCGTAGGATCAAATCCGAAGGAATGGTCCATGAAATTGGAGGATGCACTCTGGGCTTTTAGAACAGCCTACAAAACTCCAACTGGAACCACACCTTTTAGACTCGTTTATGGAAAAGCATGTCATCTTCCAGTAGAAATTGAGCATAAAGCATTTTGGGCTTTGAAGACATGTAATTTTGATTTACATGAAGCTGGACGTCTACGGTTAAGTCAACTAAACGAATTAGAAGAATTAAGACATGAAGCATATGAAAATTCGTTAATCTATAAAGAAAGAACGAAGAAATGGCATGATAAAAGAATCAGAAGTTCAAAAGAATTTAAAGAAGGAGACAGAGTTCTTCTTTTCAATTCACGATTCAAGTTATTTCCTGGAAAATTGAAATCAAGATGGTCTGGACCATTCATAGTCAAAAGAGTTTTCCCATACGGAACAGTATAATTAATAAATTCAAATGGGATTGAATTTAAAGTTAATGGTAGCAGAGTTAAACATTACATAGATAATCCAATGGAAGTTGAAGATGAAGTTAATCACAATTTCGACACCACAGCTAACTAAGTGTGGGAAGGTTCGAATCTTTTTAGGGTAATATATATTTCTGTTAGAGTTAGATATTCTGTTTTCATGTAGTTCTCGAGAATGGAATCCGAATGGTCTTTCCCTAGCAGACCCTAAAGAACTAGTCTTCTCCCCCCATTCTGAATTTTTATTTTTTTTAGGTTTTACGAGATGAAGAATTCCTTTGATCTGAACCATGGTCTAATACTACACGCTATGATTACTAAACGTAATAATGACACACTTCCGAGTGAATGGGTATCCTTCATAAGAGGCAAAATGGACGGAGTAAGAAAAGAGCTCAGAAAAGATCATCATAAGATACATTTTGGTAAAGGCAAATCAAAATCCGCAACAAAAAGAAGAGCACGACACCTTAAAAGATGTTATAAATGCGGAAAATGGTAACACGAAGGTAAATGTTCAAATAATCAAACATATTCAAACACCGAATTTGTTACTCTATGCAGAGAAGGACCATTCATATGCTTAGAAGAAAAGATATTGAAGATTCGAGGTTATGCTTATGTAGCTATGGAAAACCAAATCACACGACTCTCATATGAGTCGGCTAAAGCAGGTCTCTGAGAATTCTATCTCATAGGTAAGTATGTACAGTTTTTATTTTTTTTTATTGCTTTTAACCTTTTGATAATAAACGCTAAATCGTTCGCTATAAAGTATTAAATTGGTATTCAATAAAATTAGGTATACGTAACCGAAATTATTGATATCATACAAAAATTTATTACATCACTGCGAAATTTACCGTTTATTCTTAAGGTATAAATATCTTTAATCAATCAACCCAAAATATTTCAGAAATTCGTCAGGAGTAAAACTAGGTAATATAGTCAAAATTACTTTACCGAAAAGAGGGACGTATATTTTTGATAATATTTCATTGATTAAAGTAGGATAAAAGACCAAAAAGATTTTTAATTTTATTTTTACCATGTTTTTAAAATTAATATATAAATATTAAATTAATATTGTAAATCTTTTTAAATCAATATATTTAAGTTTGTAAATATTTGAAAAAAAAAATAATAATTTTAATATAAGTTTGTATGTATAAAAACAAAAATATAATATAAATTTGGTGTGAATTTTTAATTTTTAATTATATGCATTTTAAATTTTAGTTTGGTGTGAATTTAAAAACAAAATTTACTTTATTTCGTTAAGTTAAAAATTTGATATTTAAAATTCGTCGTGAGTTGAAAACTAGGTCGTTGAACCGAAATTGTTTTACCTGAGAGAGGGACGAGAACTTTTATTATCATTATTTTTAATCTTATTGAATTAAAATATGCCAAAAACATTAAAAAACCCAAAAATCTTTGCTTTTAAAACCACGCTTAAAAATGACAAATTTTAAAAATTTTGTCGAGGGACGGACTAGGACAACGATCCGAAACGCCCTCATTCGTAAAAGAAACAAAATTTTAAAATTAATTAATTATTTTGTTTTAATTAGTACAAGGTTTTTATATATAAAAAAAATTATCAGACCCCATGCGATCGCATGGGGTTCCTTTGAAAAAAGCATGCGATCGCATGAAGCCCGAAAACTGGTCAGGAACAAATGCTCATCGAGCAGCTCTGTTTCTTCATAACCACACACACATACATACGAACCTACTCCCAAATCCTCTCAATTTTCATCAATTTTTAACCAAAATCAACCAAATTTCTTGCTATAATCCGCTCTAATCATGAATTTGATAAGAAGTTTATCAAGAAGGGTAACAATTACACCCCTAAACCCCTTTAAATATGATTTTTATTGTTCTTGAGCTATAATTTACCTAATTTGATTTTGTTAATTTCTAGTGTAATTAGAGTTAAATTGTTAGTATATTATGCATGTATAACCTAGATTGATGCTATTTAACATGATTTGAAGCCAAAAACTTCAAAATTTTTATGAATCTAGGGTTTGTGTTCTTGAGCAATTTGGGGCTTTTTGATATAAACAGGTTATGGCCGATTTTTTTCATGAATTATTGCTAAATTAAGTAGTGTAACATGTTTAGGTAGCTAAATGATCCAAACTTTGATCCTAAACATGATTTTTGAGAATTAAAGTGGACTTTTTAGGTATAAAATTCATGAACTTGATTAAATTGATGTAAATGCCATTTGAAACTTGTTTAATTGCTAGTAATGGTTATTTTAACATGTTATTTAAGTTGAATGCTTATGAACTTTGTAAACATTTTCATATATGCTTATTTGAAAAAGTGTAGAATTGTTAAAATTGTGAAAATGTGTATAAGTTTAATTTTGATTAAACATGTTATTGTAATTGTTTCAAGTTGTTATTTTGCTAACACTAATGCATATTTGGATGCACAAAATTTGTGTTTAATGTGTTTTTCAGAGATTTACTAATACTGATGGTGCATCATCATCATCTAGACAACCTGCTCCAGAACCTAAACCAGAAATGCAATATGAACCTGAACCGGAGCAACAACAGGAACAACAACAACAACCTGATCAACACGTTCCATATTATGATCCACAACTAGAATATATTGATGCCTACGTAGTATTTTTGATGCATCCGATAGTACAACACCCAACGATTCATGAAGAACAGTTGCATCCTAATCTGAGGTTTGATCGGAGTTGGAGAGATTACCCGACATATCAAAGTAACAAATTCAAACTGGTAACGAAAAATGTAGAAGTGCCAAGGGTAATTGATTGGGAGCCTTTGGAAAGGGTCCAACTTGCTAACTCAGTTAGACAGCATCTGATCCAAAGGTATGGCAGCTCATCTTTTCCCGATTGGGAACGTTTATTCACCATTCGTAGGCCTGTATATAAGGAATGGTGAGTTGAGCTTATGAGTACTATTTCACTTAATGCGGATGTAGTTAAGTTAGATGATAGAAGTTTTTTTAGATTTATACTTGGCCGTAGGATGTACAGGATGTCCATGCTGGACATGGCCAGGGCTTTACAGATATATACGCCCGCTGAATTACTACTACCCGATTGTATGAATTTGATTTATCATGGTGAAAGGGTAGATAGGAATTTTGATGCTAACGCCGTCTGGAGGCGTATGTCAGATTATAATGTTTTTGGGCGGGCAGGAACACACACCTACTTACATATTCACAGAGATGAGCTTCGTATAATTCATAGATTTCTGGCTAACTCGATTACACAGAGAGGTTACAACAAGGAGAAAATGACCTTACATGATTTATTCTACCTTAAGTGTATTCGAGACCCAAGAGGCTTTGTTAATATCCCCTACTGTGTTGGTTTTTATTTGTCTAAGATAGTGGAAGGAATACAGGAAGGGGGAATAATAGGAGGAGGTATTTTTGTTACTCTCATTGGAGAGTATTTGGGTGTAGATAGGGATCAAGGGGGTCCACTCTTGGTTTGTAGGGAACAGGATGATACTTTAGGATTGAAGGTCTATCAGGGTGCTAAGGTATTGAAGAGTAGACGCAATCAGGCAGTACCCTATGTTGGTCATCATCCACAGGTAGAGAGAGGTTCAGATGAGGAAATGGAGGAAGCAGATGACATTAGGGATGTCATTAGGGAGGCTATGACTGACGTCTACCAGCGTATAGATGAGGTAGAAATGACAAACCAGGATAGACATAATCGATACGAGCAGTGGCAAGCCCGGAATGAGTACGAACATTCTAGGCAACGACAGCATGATAGATGGGACTATCATCAGCGTTAGATCATGAGTCGGCTATCACCTCAGGATCACTACATACCGACCAGACCCGCTTACTATCCTCCACACCAACCCGATATGAGACCACCATATACTCTCTACGACCCTAACCAGGCCTACCAGTACACCTATCACCAACCATGGAACCCGACCGACGACATGAACTGGAACCCCTATCCAGATTAATACAGTTCCTGTTGATGATTTCTATAATTTTTATTTTTATTATTTCTATTTATTTATGTTTAAACATATAATATTGTGATACTTTTATTGTAATGTTTAATATTTTTTTATGTTGTACTAATATTTCATATTTGATTTGAAAGTGGGATTTTAAGTCCCATTTCAAATTACCATACATGTTATTTGTATGTATGTATATTGTCAATTGTACACAACAGGGTAAAACAACGCATTTTCAAAGACTGGCGTTAAGTTCAGCAAAATCTACTAATTTTGACGACAAAACGAAAAACAAATGTGATGTAACAACAAGACGGAATGAACAAATGATGTGCACCATTTATCATTTAACAAACAAACGCCAGTATGTTTGGAAACTTTGGTAAAATTTAATCATTTTTCTACGCTAATCACCCTCAATAATTTAAATTGTTACTGATTTCTTGCAAATGAGGGCATTGCAAGATTTTAAGTGTGGGAAGGGGTTAAATTCTTTCGGATTTTTAAAATTTTTAACTTATACACTTGGTTACCATTAAAAATACTAGTAACGCAGTAGTTGTATTAGAATCTAGTGCTCTCTGATAATAAAGAATAGCCCTAGTATTATATACTGACTACCCAATTCTAGTAAAATTTTTCAAAATTTTCAATTAAATGAACTCAAAATCATGTTTATACATATTTATGAACGATAAAACTAGGTGTTAACACCGAAATTATTGTTACCTCTGAAAGGACATAAATTGAGAAACAACGCAAAATGTTAGAATTCATTTAAAATGGAATAGAGGACAATAAAAAGGCAAAGAAAGGAAAATAAAAGCCAAGTGTGAGAAAAATTTACCAAGTTATTTAAAACATATATCACATATTTTTGTACAAATAATTGAAGATACTTTTGTTTTGGAAAAAATTAACCGTTTTACCCGGTAAATTGTAAGATATTTGAAAGAATAGATGGATCTACACGATGAATCAATTTCATCATTAAAAGGAAGTAAAGTCTTCCAAAAAAGAAACGCACTTCTTGATTTAGGTTAGGAAGTTGTCGTCCAGACCAGTTGTAGAGTCTACGAAAAACCTTGAAAAGTTTTCTCGAAAATCAGCTGGAAATCCACGGACCTCAGCATCAAACAGGGTCGCCAAGTGGTCAGACTTATCCTAACCATGAGAGGATCTGTCTCGTAAAATGGGGAGGGCGCCGTGCAAATTAGCTTGATAAGACTAATGAATCAGATCCCCAGAAAGGATAATCTCCTTAAAGATCAAAAAATCAGCTTTTAAGACTGATATTACTCAATTCTTGAGATTGACTTTTAAAGATTGAGAATTACAAACTCATGGAATTCGATGATATCTAAACTCGAGCTTGAACGAGAAAATATTTTGATCAAATTACAAACCGATTTGTTTTCTGAAAACCCATTTTTAATGCGTTCATTACCATTGAACGTAAAATCCTAGAAATTCACCTGGAATTCATTAGGTCACCTGAACCAAATCGGGTGTCAACCGTAAGAACGGTGGTTGCATAGCATGGTCAAAGACAGGACCTTGTGCCAGACCGAAAAACTATAGGGTGATCTTTACTATTGCTCCTACAAAGGATAGTAATTGCATCCGACACGTTATAGACTATAATTAAAAGCATGTCATGGGACATTGCCTTAACAGTTACTTGTTCAACGCTTTCCTTTACAACCGGACGGTAGTTTACCAAAAGGTAATATACGGAGCAAGTATACTGGATGTGTTGCTTTCCCAATACAAGGTTAGCAAGTGGGTGACACAAAACCATAAGTTTTGAGCTAAAATTTTCAAATCTGAAACCCACCAAACCCACAAAAACAATTTTTCAAACACCGGTGAAGGGTTATTCCGGAAAACTTATCTAGGGTAAAAGCTAGATTTAATTTTCAGAAGATCAAATGTTTTCATAAAGATCCAATTTCCTTAAGGATCTAAATTTTCATAGTCATGTGAGACTGTAAACCATAACGTTACTATTATTGTTTATACCGCCGTATAGAAATCACTGATGTACAAAGTGTGAAGATTAAAGAAGTGATTCTAGTATTTTTATTTCAAGACTATATTGCTTGAGGATAAGCAACATTCAAGTGTGGAAATATTTGATAATGCTAAAAATGAACATATATTTCATAGCATTATCCCTCAAGAAAGACAAGCTTTTAGTTGCAATTGTTCTATTTACAAGTGATATTCGTTTAAATAATAGAAGGTGAAGACAAAAGACAGATTCGACGAATTGAAGACGCAAATGACCAAAAAGCTCAAAAGTACAAAGTACAATCAAAGTGGTTCAAATTATTGATGAGAAACGTCTCAAAATTACAAGAGTACAAGACGCAAAACGCAAAGTACAAGATATTAAATTGTACGCAAGGACGTTCGAAAATTCGGAACCGGGACTAGAGTCAACTCTCAACGCTCGACGCAATGGACTAAAAATTACAAGTCAACTATGCACATGAATATAATATAGTATATAATTAATTCTTAAAATTATATATATATTATATTATTATATAAAACCGTCGGCAAGAAAGCAAACAAATCTGTGTGAGCTGGAAAAGCAGGCCATACGATCGCATGGCCTGGAAGTGCAATTTCCATGCGATCATATGGCCCCAATTTGAGGGTCAGGTCCTATAAATTTCGCAGTTTTGGTTGAACAAAAACACATCTTTTCTCTTCTCTATCTATCAACGTATATATATATATATATATATATATATATATATATATATATATATATATATATATATATATATATATAATTTTAATTTTAATTTTAATTTTAATTTTAATTTTAATTTTAAGGGTATGTTAGCGAATGTTGTAAGGGTGTAAGTCGAAATTCTGTCCGTGTAACGCTACGCTATTATTAATCATTGTAAGTTATGTTCAACCTTTTTAAATTAATGTCTCGTAGCTAAGTTATTATTATGCTTATTTAAGCCGAAGTAATCGTGATGTTGGGCTAAATATTAAAGACGGGGTAATTGGGCTTTGTACCATAATTGGGGTTTGGACAAAAGAACGACACTTGTGAAAATTAGACTATGGGCTATTAATGGGCTTTATATTTGTTTAATTAAATGATAGTTTGTTAATTTAATATAAAGATTTACAATTGAACGTACCTATAAATAACCATATACACTCGATCGGACACGATGGGCGGGATATTTATAAGTACTAATAATCGTTCATTTAACCGGACACGGGAATGGATTAATAGTCAATGGACTTATTAAAACAGGGGTGAATTATATACAAGGACACTTGGTGTAATTATAGTTTAAGTCCCCAATTAGTTGGAATATTTGACTTCTGATATAAGGATAATTTGATGAGGACACTCGCACTTTATATTTATGACTGATGGATTGTTATGGACAAAAACCAGATGGACATATTGAATAATCCAGGACAAAGAACAATTAACCCATGGTAATAAATTAAAATCAACACGTCAAACATCATGATTACGGAAGTTTAAATAAGCATAATTCCTTTATTTCATATTTAATTGCACTTTTAATTATCGCACTTAAATTTATTGTCATTTTATTTATCGTACTTTTTAATTATCGCAGTTTTATTTATCGCGCTTTTATTTATCGCAATTTCATTACGCTTTAAATTAAGTTACATTTATTTTTATATTTTTACATTAGGTTTTAACTGCGACTTAAGTTTTAAAATCGACAAACCGGTCATTAAACGGTAAAAACCCCCTTTTATAATAATAATATTACTTATATATATATATATATATATATATTTATTTATTTATTTACAAATATAGTTTTAAAAATATAGCGTTAAACTTGGCGAGTTCCCTGTGGACGAACCGGACTTACTAAAAACTACACTACTGTACGATTAGGTACACTGCTTATAAGTGTTGTAGCAAGGTTTAGGTATATCCATTCTATAAATAAATAAATATCTTGTGTACAATTGTATCGTATTTAATAGTATTTTTTAGTAAAAATATAACTATTTTGTATACACCTCGCATAACATCAGTGATTATGTGTTGCGAGGTGAAGAGGAAGTTGGAATGTCAGAAGATAACAAAAAAAGTTTTTTTCAAGATCTGGCGGACCGTGGTTTGACACCTCCTTCACCGGCTATCTTAATTGGTAGTAAGACGGTTAGACTGTCAATGTCCATACTTATTCTTTTACGTTTCGAAAAGGTAAAGGTAAAGTTGACGAGAAGACTGTCTCTCCTAGACGAAAGAAAGCAAAAAGGTTCTTCCAAAGCAGGTTAATCCGGTAATTGTTTGTGTGTTTATTTTAGTTTGTTGTATGTTTGTGTTGTGGAGTTCGTTTGGTTAATTGAATTGAGTTGTTTAGGTGGTGCTTCGTTAACTTGATTCCCAATGGTTTGGTTTATGTTCGGCTTTGGCCCCGATAAGGCTCGATTTAAGTTAGCATGTTTAAGTTTGTTTCGAGCCTGTTCGTGTTTCGGTTTGGTTGTATTGATGCAAGGTTCCTTCATTATTTGACATCATTTTAATAATATTCGTTATTTTAGAATAAAAAAAAACCTTTGAAAACCGAATAGAAGTCTTTACAGTTTAGACGTAGAAATGGTCAGTCTAGCTAGTACAACGATAACATATTTGACTACATAAGTCATGGCATATATAAACCTAATCTAAAGGGACTTCTATTGACTCAAACTGTTCTTGTGTTATAAGTACTTACAAGATACACATTGTTGTACCACAATTTTTTGTCTAAAATTCATACATATCAAAACACCATTTTCTGCATCTTATTAAGGTCAATATCTATCATTCCCCTTTTTTTCTTTGAGCACTAAAGGTATGATACATATGTGTACACAAAATAGTAATTGCCCACGTATATGTATATTCTTTATACATATGGCAAAATCATGAATTGAATTTTGGTATTATGATTTATATGATATGTAATTAGGTTAAGTATGATTTCTTGCATTTAGTACACAAAAGGGTCATTGTCAACTTTATTAAAACTCATCAATCATCCCACCTTCCCATTCCATTTTCTGCATCTTTCCTGTTGAGATTTGTGGGAAATTTTCAAAAAGCAGAGAGAATTAAAAAAGGTTGAACTTGATTAGTTCTCTCTTCAATTATACATATTTTCATCAGATTTCAAGAGAGTTGATTCCAAAAACCATCTAAAAAAATCTGTTATCTTTGTTCTTTTCCCAATTCATGATAATTTTTAAACTTTAGTGTTTAGGTTGCCTTAAAATCCCAAAAAAAGAAATAGATCATGGAAATTCATCATCTTCTGGATGTTGTTTGGGCTAATATGAGCTAAAAAATTTTGAACTTTTTTGGGCTTTTTGATACTGTTCATTTTTTTTGTTGTAAAAAAGTTTATGTAGCTTATAAAATTTCTCGTTTTTTTTGATGAATTTGATCTTGATTCTACAGCTGCATCCATGTCGTTTCAACATGATGACCCAGAGGAGGATATGACACAAGAAAGAAAATTAGGAAGGGGAAAGATCGAAATCAAGCGGATCGAAAACACAACCAATCGACAAGTGACGTTTTGCAAACGCCGCAACGGTTTACTCAAAAAAGCTTATGAATTATCTGTTCTTTGTGATGCTGAGGTTGCTCTTATTGTGTTTTCGAGCCGTGGTCGCCTTTATGAATACGCCAACAACAGGTACTGTTTAATTACACTTATGAATCTGCATCTAATTTGAACAAATCATGAATACCCACAAAAGATCTGTGTTCTTTTCATCCTTTTTTTTTTTAATCTAAAAATGGTTTTAAAAGGTATTTATCTGCTTTTCTTTAGCTCTCTTTTGTGGTGTATCATAATGAATGTTATATTGGAGACATAAAAAAAACTAGGACACAATCATAAATTTTTTTAGTGTTTGTGAGTTTATTTTTGTTGCAGAACAAAGATTCACTCATATTTCTATTTTTCTGCTTTGTTTCTTTACTTCTTTGAGCTTATGTATGTTTTGGTTTACAATTTTCTTTTTTACTTCTTTAAGATCCAATATTTGTTTCATATTTTAGTACCTACAAGATCTGTTGGTAAAGCAAACATTGGATATGTTGTGAGCAAATAAGCAAAGATTTAGGAAGTGTTTTGCAGAACACTGAGATCAGCTTCCTATCTACCTTTCCTCCATTGTTGTTCAACATCTCTCTCTCACACACACAAAACACACACAAAAAACACATAGAATCACACAAGGGGTAGCTAGTGAAGGCCTACAAAGATGTTGTCAAGTTCCTATTTGTTGAAAACTTATATCTTTTTGACACTTCCTTGATAAACATATATGTCAGTTAAACATCATCCAAAGTAAAAATGATACGACTTTCAGAAAAGATATGTGATCAAAGCAACCAAAAAGCACTAGTAGGTTTTCAAATCAGTTTACAAATTACATAAATGATTAAAAAAAGATTCATCTTTAATATGTCACTAAATATTTTCCCATAACCAAATTAGGGGTGGTACCAAATCTTTATAAATTGGGGCTTAATACTAACCCTAATTTAAGGTGTATATATTTATATAATTTAATATAATTATTTTGTGTGAGTGAATTATTATCTTCTTTTTTTCCAAAGAATAAGATTTTTTTTCGGTCGCGAACAAGTCGGGTATGTGAAAATCTTGGTGTATATATACATCAATGTTTTATCAAAAAGGCGCTCTATCTTTAATCTAGATCAAATTTAGGGTTTATTAGTTGTTGCATCAAATTGGCTAGGAACTTTTAAAATTGAAATAATTGAAAAAATTGCTACTTGATACTATTTTGATAACTTTATTTTTATTAAAACGTATACCTTAATTAGTCATGTGTACATAAATTTAGGGTTTTACCACTAACATTGTCTGAAAATGCTAACCTTCTTTTTTTGTTTTGTTTTGTGTTGTGTGTATTACAAATGTTTAATTTTAATAAATTTTTGTCTTTAATCAAATACCCACATAAAAATCTAAGAACAACAAATAATATTAGGTGTAAGGGTAAGATTTGTCTCAACAACAATGAAATCTTTGGTTACGTCACAACCTGATTTCATTTTCAGTTTCTTGACTATTGACATAATTAGCAAGTTCTTACACCTTTTGTTTTCTTCTAAGTTCATATTTTTAACTTGAAAATGACTTCGTATTTATCAAACCGGGGCATTACTCTTATTTTTTAACTTAAAAATTTATCAACTTAGGGCATTATTCATAGATCTTGCATAGATATACATATGGATGTGTATGTATATGTAGAGAGAGAACGAAAGTACATATTTTTAGGGAACCAATAGGATGGGATCTTATGCTGCCATGAAATGGACGGCTCTGATTGACTCAGAGAGTTTACAGTGAAAGAAAGCAATAATTTTGGATCTACCCAAGTGGGTAAAAGGGTGAGGGTGTATGGTATTACCCAAGGTATAATAGGTTTAATAACACGTGGCAAAGATCTCTCCGTAGGAATGTGTCACCAATCATAATCAAGGGATGTGTGAGGACGTGGCAGAGACAGCCAATCAGTGTCTTCGAGAAAGTTAAGGTAAAACAAAGTATAAATTAAATAAACATATAAACATAAAAGGAATAAAAATAGAATCCTTAAGATTTCCGAGAAAAGTGGGATTTTATTCAGTTGATGGTTTTGTTGAAATAACAACACTATTTGGGCCAGTGAAATATGCTTTTTGATTCAACAGTTGAGTTTTGACTAGTGATAAGTTATTACTGTGTGTAATTGGACTCATCATGTATCCTTTGAGTAAAACACAGTAACTAGCATATATGGATATTTATGAATTATAACACACAAACACTTAAAAAGACCTACATGAATACAGTTTTGTCAACTCAAACGTATTATTCAAAATTGCATGTTACGGTATATGATTACGCACAGAGGAACTATTTTCTCCTTTTGGGCATGTAGTTTCTAATAGAAAAAGTTTCTAAATTTGAAGTTTTAAATGAGGGGTTGATTGGATTTAATGATTTAGATTAATATAAACGAAATCAACTTGAAGACACCAATGAGATTGAGATTAAAAATTAGAAGAGCATTTTTGTTATATTGAAAGATAGTAGACGAAACACGAAAGGGGTTCAGTTATAACATTTGAGATACAAAGTTAGAGCCAAATTCTTATATATAATTGTAACACAAAAAAAGCTTTCTCGGTTACACTTAAAGTCTAACCTTTTATTGTTAGGCTTTTATATGTTCTAGAACACTCATTATGTACGTTGTCTCCATCAATAGCTGCTAACCTTCAATTGTTTCTACTTAAAGATTAGGTAACTTTTTTGGCTACATTTTGCATTTTTGTCTAGCAAACGTGAGGCTAGCTTAGACTGCTTTTAGCTTTGACTATGGTGTGTAGTCAAATTATGCACTTTTTAGTTAAAAAATGAGTTTTTGACTGTGATTGTATTACCTTCGTTAACAAACTAACTGAATATATAGGCATACGAACTAGCAGAATCCCTAAACTCAAGCTTAGCTGTCGAAGTGCACTACCGAAGTTCTGTCCCTTACGGCAATTCTGTCTTTGCGGGATTAGCTCTCGAAGTGCACTAGCTGACTTCTGTCAGATGGTTGGATTGAAGGACTGAACTTATGGCAACTAGCGAGCAATCTTACTCAAATAGTCAAATATTTGTATCAAATACTTATAGGGTGATGTGTGGTAAAATATAATTAGAAGTGGAGTGGGAAAAAGTAAATTAATAATATAATTATATGGTTGTTAAATTTTGATTGGCTAGACCACAAAAGTCACGCTGCTTTTATTTTCATTGGATAAATGATACGCCTTTCACTAACGCTTCTTTAAGCTCGTTCCTTTCCGTCACACAATGTCCAGCTTTACTAACGGATAAATTTGACGATGCGATGCTAATAGTCTTAGGGGTTCTAGTCCTGACTCTTGATGAAAAGAGTCTTGGAGTACATTATTGTTAGGCTTTAGATTTGTTCTCAATATTGTTCAAGCTGGCTTTGAACCGGTATATTACTTTTTTTTATAATTTTTTTTTCACAAAATACTGAAGATCACTTATAAAAAGCCCTAGTTTAATTTGAAAGATGTACATAATGAAATAGATGCATTTATCACTTATTAGTGCAGAATACTATAGTATTAGTCTTGTAAGTTAGGTTTCAAACTACCAGAAATATTTAGCAAAAACCTGATCATTCAATTCCCATAAATAAATACAAAAACATCAATACCCGATCCTGCAAAAATGGAGTATGGGGGACAATATCTGAAATTGAATTTGAATTTAAATTCAAGTCCCATAAGTAAATATAGTACAATATTTAGATTTGAATAATTAACAAAATGGGTCTTTTTATAGTAGCAGATCATAACCTGTGGAATTGTGATGACTTATATTATTTTTAATCATCATGCAGTGTAAAAGGCACCATAGATAGGTACAAAAAGGCATGCCTAGATCCACCAAGCAGTGGCTCTGTTGCTGAAACTAATGCTCAGGTACAAACTTCAATAATCTATCTATGTTTAAGTGCCTAATTAAATGTTTTATTAACCTTAATGCATAATTTAAATGATAATATACTGATTCCGGTATGTGCTTGCCAAGGCTTTTAAGAGTTTAATATTTTAGGACACGAATTTTTTCCGTCATATATATTTTATTTACATAATACAACATTTATGACTATTTATCGCAGTATTACCAGCAAGAGGCTCAGAAACTGCGTCAACAAATAGCTAACTTACAGAACCAAAACAGGTAATTTTAAAGATCCAGTGTGTACTACTGTAATTAATTGATCAATTTTAATGTGTTCCTATTGAGATAATTAAATACTATAATTACCTTTTGTGAGAAGGCAATTTTACAGGAACATCATGGGTGAATCACTAGGAAACATGCCACCAAAAGATCTCAAAAATCTTGAAACCAAGCTGGAAAAAGGTATCAGTAAGATCAGATCGAAAAAGGTACGAAACTCTTTAATCTTCATTTATTAAAATTTATGAGTTTTAGTAATCTGACATTATCATTTTCACAAAATTTGCAGAATGAACTTCTATTTGCTGAAATCGAGTATATGCAAAAACGAGTAAGTAATGTGCTTATCTTAACATCTTTTAGTAATAAGTTATAATTATAATTTTTTTTTCACAGTTAGTCATTTACTGATTGCAGGAAAATGAGTTGCATAACAGTAACCAGTTTCTCCGGGCAAAGGTTTATATAATGTTCCCTTGATCTGTATGTATATTTATATCATCGATCGACTTAATTTAAACGGTTTCATTTTGGTGTAGATTGCTGAAAATGAGAGAGCACAGCAGCATCACATGAGCTTGATGCCCGGAAGTTCAGATTACGATCTAGTGACACCTCATCATCAATCATTCGATGGACGAAACTACCTTCAAGTCAATGATCTTCAAACCAATAACAATTACTCTTGCCAAGATCAAACACCACTCCAGTTAGTGTAAGAACTAATTATAATTATATATATTTTATAAATTATAAATCAATTAAAACAGCACAAAAAAACATGAGATTCTTTTTCAAAAGCTTGTTAACATTATTTACTATAAATTCATATTTTTGCAGGTGAATGATTCTTCAAGGACTTGAGGTGTCTACTTGCTATCACACCCTCAACATGATCAAAATATGGTTTTCTGGTTGTTAGTTTGCAGTGTTTTTAAGTATCTAGTTGTTTGATCGACAGTTATCTCGTTTTATTTTATTTGTCTTGTGTGCGAGAATTGAACCATATGTATTTCTTCAAACAACTTAATTGTTTCAATGTCTTAACTCGTTAATGCTTCAAGATCTTTTTATAAGATACACTGTTTTTAATGTCCCGCTAATTATATTATTAAATGGGTTTTGGGGCTTTAAATCATATTTCTATTATCAAACAAGAAATTTGATGCTATACTCCAAGTATTGAGTTTGTCAATTAAATGTGATCGAGTAAGATTGGTTTGGGTTTAAATAAGATTTTTTTCTTCTTAAAGAAACACATTACCTCGGTACAATGGCTTCTTGTATAAGCTCTAAGCTATTACTCATATAAACCTATATGCTTGTAAACTATACTAAACGTGGTATTGATGAAATAGTATCGAAGTTTACTTAACACTACAAGATTCTAAGTTCAATTATTGAGTTTGGAATAAAGAAAAGTAAGCAGACTGGTAGTAGTTAAAGAACAACCTTTCTATTCGTCACAATTGGATGATGCTATTCTAAAGGTAAAACATGTTAAGATCGCTTCCGCTATAGCTCTTGATGCCGATAATGGTCACGTTACTTGACTAAAGGGGACCTGTCGTTTTGGGACTGCTACTAACGTGAAAGGACCCGTTCATACCGATTATAAACGATTCACAATAGTTGATTTCATTGTGAGGTATTTGACCTCTATATGATACATTTTACAAACATTGCATTCGTTTTTAAAAGACAAACTTTCTTTAAATCGAAAGTTGACGGCATGCATATCATTTCATAATATATCCAAATATAAATGACTTAATAATATTCTTGATGAACTCAACGACTCGAATGCAACGTCTTTTGAAATATATCATGAATGACTCTAAATAATGCCTCTAAAAGGAGCAAATGCACAGCGAAAGATTTCTTTCATACCTGAGAATAAACATGCTTTCAAGTGTCAACCAAAAGGTTGGTGAGTTCATTAGTTTATCATATAATCATTTCCATAATTTTAATAGACCACAAGATTTCCTTTATTCAATAATCATACACTCGCAAGTGTTTAAAAAATCATTCATATGGATTGAACACCTGGTAACCGACATTAACATAATGCATATAGAATATCCCCAAACAGAAACTCGTATGTATAATATAAACTCGAAGTACTAAAGCATACCATTTTCCAGTATGGGGGGAGTTAGTGCCCGTAGATCTAACTTTAGGATTCGCGTCAATTAGGGTGTCTGTTCCCTAATTCTTAGGCTACCAAGCTAAAAGGGGTGATATTCGATTCGATAATCCAACCATAGAATGTAGTTTCGATTACTTGTGTCTATTTCGTAAAACATTTATAAAAGCACCGCATGTATTCTCAGTCCCAAAAATATATATTGCAAAAGCATTTAAAAAGGGAGCAAATGAAACTCACAATACTGTATTTTGTAGTAAAAATACATATGACGGCATTGAACAACTGAACAATGCAGAGTTAGCCTCGGATTCACGAACCTATATCATTCATATATATATATATATTAAAACATATTCTTGTAATCGAATAATTCTATTTATTATTATCAATGATGTATTTGTTATATTTAATAATTTATAAGTTTCATTATTTATTTATATATTTTCATTTTTTTATATATAGAAATTTAATATAGTTAAGTTATGTAATTTAAATATATTTGTGTATATGAAATCTTTATTTTATACTTATAACCTTAACAATAGCTTTAAAACCTTTAGTTTTCATAATCATAATAATTTTAATGAGGTTGATAATACTAATAATAATAATAATAATAATGATAGTAAAGATGTTATTTTTAATGATACTATTAGTTTTAACAAAAACGACAGGGTTGAAAATAATGTTACTTTTAGTAATTATGGTATTACTAATAATACTAATACTGATAATAATAATAATTATTATTATTATTATAATTTTACTGCTAATGATATTAGTGATAATGATAATAATAACAATAATAATGACATTGTTAAGAATGATATTTATGTTAATACTAATAATAATATTAATACTAATAATTATAAAAATGATACTAATTCTATTATTAGTGAAAATAATAATGATTTGTATCATTTTCCTAATAATAATAACAATATTAACAATCATAGTAATATTAGTAATACCTATATTAATAACAATGTAAATTCTAGAATTTCCATAATAATACTTTTAATGATATTGATAAGGATAACAATAATACTAGTAACAATATTAATGGTAATATATTAATAATAACAATAATCTTAATCTTAGTCATAATCATAATAATAGTAATAATAATAATAATAATAATAATAATAATAATAATAATAATAATAATAATAATAATAATAATAATAATAATAATCATAATAATAATAATACTTATAACAATAACAATAATAATTTATAATAATAACAACAACAACAACAATAATAATAATAATAATAATAATAATAATAATAATAATAATAATAATAATAATAATAATAATAATAATAACAATAATAATAATAATAATAATAATAATAATAATAATAATAATAATAACAATAACAATAACAATAACAATAACAATAACAATAATAATAATAATAATAATAATAATAATAATAATAATAATAATAATAATAATAATAATAATAATAATAATAATAATAATAATAATAATAATAATAATAATAATAATAATAATAATAATAATAATAATAATAATAATAATAATAATAATAATAATAATAATAATAATAAAAATGTTTACTACCTTAAAGGCTCAAAAAGATAACAAATCGCCCAAGCCGGGACTCGAACCCCTGACCACTCGTAAACCCGCTACACTCCAAGACCACTCCTCCAATTCTGTTTTTCTGATTTAATTGACCCTTATATTCTTTTAACCTAGTATTAAATCGGTTCTCATCCTCCTTCTTCAATAATAAATAAATCGACCAGGGTAAGAATCAACAACAACAATGAGTTTAAGGTTTGATTTAGTACGCGAATCGAAATAGAGCAATCTCTGAGTGATATCCTGGTTTACAAAAAAAAAAAAAAGGTTTCAACAGCAGCATCGAAGAATGAAGAAGATGAACTAAAGATCGATTTATAAAATTTAAATACTTTTAGACTATGATTACTACATGAATTATGTAGTAATTCAGTCATAGAACCTTCAAGAATCATCAATTTTACCAGAGATAGCATCCAGGTCGTGAATTCAAATTAATAAAAGACGGTTGACTTTTTATTTTTGATCTTTGACTCGAAAATTCATTCACGTCTTAGCAATTTAAGAATTGAGGTTTTCCACACACGTTCAAGAGATGAATTGTAAGATATCTGCAATTTTAGTTTTCCTCAAATCGTGAAGAATATGTCCGGAGGCCAAATTAGTCAGAGATGAACACGAACGCCAAAATTTTGATCGAATTCTCAGGAATATGTTTCTGTGAATATGTAGTGATGATTTAGATGTTTAGTGATGATATGGTGAACAAATTACAGTAATTAATTCGTATTAAGAAGCTTTAGAATTGGGTTTTTGATTTTTGGATCATTCGGATGATGGAAGTAGCGAACAGGGTACCAGACTTCCTTGAATTTTCTGTTACATTCTTCAGTTCATAGCAGCTAGCAGTAATTATAATTTATACAAAGGATGGATAATCGAATGATGAACATGAGATGATTGATAATGGTTTGTAGTGCTGTTTGGTCCGACAATCGTTCACGAGCAGGAAGAAGAAAAGCAGAAAAATAATAATAAAAATGATAGAGATAGATATCACGCCTATAAATAATCTAATCTATACAGTATTTTTAATTTAATATTAATAATCAATAATTAATAATATATATTAACAATACTATTAATATTTAACATTATTAATAAAAATAAAAATAATAATAATAAATAAAATATTAATGATAATATTAATTGTAAAAATGATAATAATAATAATATTAATATTGATAATAATAATAATACCATACTAATTATGATAATATTAATATTTTTAATATAATAATAATATTAGTAATAATAATATAACACATATATCAAATTTCATCTTTATATGCTATATAATGATATTATTAATACAATTGTTGATATTTGATAGTAATAATAATATTACTACAACAACTATATTTGTATTTAAATTTAATTTATTAATATCACATATTATTATGTAATACTTAATAATTATATAATATGTATTATAACATATATTGAATATTATATATTTATACATTTTAATATAAATATATTATAATATATGTTTGCATAAAAATTATATTATAATTATATATGTAATTATGAAAATATAAATATTTTATATATGTAAGTATTATATATTTTTATTTAGAATAATACATTATTTCATCATAGAAATATTATAAATTTCTACATATACATAATATAATAATTATGTATAAAATCATATATATATATATATATATATATATATATATATATATATATATATATATATATATATACATGATTAATTACAATTAATTGTTCGTTTATCGTAGGGTTAAGTCCAATGGATAAATTAAATATATGAAATCATTTTAATGTAAAACGTCGATTTTCATAACCTGTCGATATCCATTTTAACGTTATCTATACTTCATAATTTCACTTTCACATTAAATAATATGAAAGCTAAATAGTTATCTTATCACAAGTCACGAACATGTATTGGAAATCAAACAGGAATCTTCTCTAACTTTTGTCTAACTCTCGTTAATTGACACTTTTGTTCTTACTTGTAGGTCACTTTACCATTTTCCGAATACCGTTAAAAAGGAAAGGTTTCCTAAATCAAAGTGGACCTCTCAACAGAGACTCGTAATCATACAAAGTATCTGATAAATCAATCATTTGATATTATCTTTTAATTCCATCAGCAAATACGATCCTGTAAAATATTATACTTAATACTTTGTTAACATTTTCAAGTTATAATATATATACACACATAATATATATATATACATATATATTCATATCCAATTATATAATGGTTCGTGAATCGTCGGAATCTGGTCGAAGTTAATTGAATACATGAATATAGTTCAAAAATGTTTGAGATTTAACATAACAGACTTTGCTTATCGTGTCAGAATAATATAAAGATTAAGTTTAAATTTGGTCAAAAATCTCCGGGTCGTCACAGTACCTGCCCGTTAAAGAAATTTTGTCTCGAAATTTGAGTGAGGTGGTCATGGCTAACAACAAAAATGTTTTCATGACGAATATGAGTTGATAAATAGAGTTTTATCATCAGTGAGTAATATAGATAAAACAATTTGATTTTTGTGAAGAGTACGAGTGAAGCTATCATAAATGAGTGAAATTAGTAAATGAAGATTTGTCATATCTCTTGACGTAGATAGGATTGATTTCCGGAGTTTAAGGGATTTTAGAGGAAACCTTTGTAATAAGATTTGGTTCTTTAAGAAACATTAGGATCTTCTTTGGTTATATGTAATAATCTATTTCGATTGCTTTGTCGGATATTTTCCTATAAATCCACCCCCTTCGTTTCCTTTATATTTTGGAGTTCCATCCTTTTGTTTTCTCTTCCCAACTTTAGGTCAAGCGAAATAATGGTCCAGAATTCGTAGATATGAAATTCGAAATGAACATAGCTAACATTCTAAGAGAGAAATTGTAATAATACGATCTTGATTGGTTAAATTACCATAATTCAAGAGAAAAAATAGAACTATCAAGAAAATATGTTCTTGATATGTTTATAGAATAGATAGAATGTAAGAGACGTGTAACATGGTACATGATGACGTTATGTTCTGTGAATCATCACGTTTCATTAGAAACTCATCATGACTTACTGTAATATAATAACGTTGATCAAGTGTCATTATATTATACTAACTCATGCATTAATTTCCAACACTACTTCAAAACATTTATATTATAAACTCAAAAATTTACAGAATATAGAAACTAAATAGTTTCCTTTATGATGTAATACAGATAACGCGAGAAGATAAATGATTTCGGATAAGAATAATTATGAAAATATCTTCAGAAATATCGAGGATATTTATAATAAAAGATTCGATGATATCTTAGAATTTCTAACATCGATGGATGATGAAGAAAATTTGTCCGCAAGAGTTTAGAGTCATGAGTAAGGTATTCGTTAATGACTTCAGCAGATACTGAATCATTTGGATTATTTGAAGGCAGGTTTAGTCTTTGTGATTTATCCACAGCCTCTTTCATGGTTTGCTCAATCCGTTTTCCAGTTCCAAACCTTTCTGAGCCTTGCCAACATACTATTCTTTATCATCAAACTTCTGACGGTTAAGGTCGTTTACGGTTATCTACCGTTTCTGCTGCTTCATTCAGCTTTTTCAAACATTGGAGTATTGATTCGTAGATTGAGTGCTATTCAGAATTTTAGAATTGAAGGTTAAATTTTCCAGGAGTTACAAAGTTATATGTATACATATAATTGTTGAAGTTAAAAAGCTGCGAGATTCGAGATTGATGATTGATGATTCCGATAATTGATATGGCAATTATTGTTACAGGATGTAGGTGAGTACATGATAGGATTTCATGAATAATATAGATATTTTTCAGAGAGACTAAAGCCGAAGTTGCTGGTACATCTGCTGATAATATAGTGGAATATAAAAGGTTCTCCGATAACGATGGCGAAAGGGCAACGTATATATTGAAGTTATAATAAGGCAATTTCGAATGAAAGTTGAAGTTGATTTGCTGGAGCTGTGATAAAATTGGTTATTTTGAAAAGGAATTGTAAAGTTAATTTCGGTAATAACAACGCCAAAGGAGCTAGCACAGATACGTGTTAAACGTTTACTCAGGTTCCGAGTGTTTTCAAGTGCATAACTATATGCATCAATCTTTTCTTTCGTAGATGAAGTGCGGTTGGTTCATCCTCTCGATTGAGGTGTTTTTAAGAATCATGAAAAGTTTGAATGCAGATTGTAATCGTTAAGATATAAACGAGGTTTAAGATGAAATCAAGTGGCAAACTTAAAGAATTGTTTAGTTTCATATGTTATAATCAATATTTTAATTCATTTTAATTGTTCAATGTTGGTAGTCCATAGTTAATAGTCCAGAGTTAGTAATTCAATAATTCATATATAGTTTAATATATAATATTCGAATTAATTAATATATATCGTGACCCTTTGTATACATGTCTCGGACTCGATCACAACTCAAAGTATATATATTATTGTAGAATCAACCTCAACCCTGTATAGCTAACTCGATCATTATTGCATATAGAGTGTCTACGGTTATTCCAAATAATATATATAGATGCGTTGATATGATATATCTAAACCTTGTATACGTGTCCCGATATTTAAAATGCGTAAATAACAGTATTTAAATGATGATAAATAAAGTGCGTAAAATAAATAACAGAAATTAAATGGCGATAAATAAAATTGCGAGAATTAAAATTGCGATAAATAAACTGCGATAAATAAAATGTAATAAAGAATTAACAGTTAGCTAGGAACAGTTAGCTAGGATTTTGTTAGCGTGGATTCTTAACAAAATTTCTCATATTTAATTTGTTTGTTTCTAACAAATTTTATTTTTGTCCAATGTTTTCTTCATTATGCCACTTGTTGGATTCTGGTAAGTCAAAATCCAGATATGAAATTGAATGAAAATGGTTATTCTGTGGTGAACGGATTCGTATATCTGTGGATGTAAGTAGGATAGTAAATGACTGTTGAATTAGATTGGAAGAATGTACAGTGTAACTTATTAATGTGAAATCTAAATATTTCTCGGGTATTACCTACCCATTAAAATATTTTCACCATTAACAGTTTGTACAAAAGAATTTTTAATTACAATCTTTATGAAAATATACATACATATATATTTTCTTTAGATGTAATCATGGGTTTAATGAGTCAATAAGCTATTGATCTCATTTGATTTACCGTTAGAACTAGAATACATAATCTCTAAAACATTAGAGATTACCTAATCGCCATGAAGAACGAAGATAAATGATGTAGAACGATTCGTAGAACGATGATTATGCTCGAGGTACATAATGAGATGTTGAGGCGTGTGATGTTGAAACTTGGGTTGTTGGTGGTACTGGTGTTGCCGGTGCTGTTGCTGAAGTAGGTAGGTTTTGCACTATGTTTTCCAAATTGATTACTCTAGCGCGAAGCTCGTTGACTTCTTCCATTATTCTGGGATGATTGTCGGTCAGAACGAGCAGATGAATAAGGTTTAGATTATGGTTAGAATATAATCGTGTCGAGCTACCCTGGAAATGAGGCTGAAAATGGTGTTTCGGATAGGTTCGCCGGTAAGTGCTTCAGGTTCTTCACCAAGAGGGGAATGTGGAGGATGGAAGGGATCACCTTCTTCTTGTCTCCAATGATTAAGTAGACTATAAACCCATCCCCAATTCATCCAGAATAGATGATGGCTGATTGGTTGATCCATTCCAGTCAAACTGCTTTCGGAGCTTGAGTGGGATTCCATTTCGAAATCCGAGGGACTTGAACTAATGACGAATTCCATTTCGTACAATTGAATAAAGGATTTTTCGATATGAAATGATTTTTCGGTTATCGGGTGGTATTCTAATTACATAGAATATCTATATATATAGAGCAAAAGGTTTCGTAGATTACGAAGGAATTTACGGAATTTGTCAGGCAAAGTTTACAGTAATAGATACGCTAAGATATGAATTAGCAGATATGCTAAGATATGGATTTTGTCTATACACTATTCATGCAATCAATACAATAAGATGTTTCTAGACTAAGAATGATAAGCAGGTAATTTCCGACAAAAATGATAAGCAAAACTTTTGATATGCAGACACGGTCGAAGTCCAGACTCACTAATGCATCCTAACGACTATCAGTTAGACACACTAATGCAGACCTAGTTCGCTAAGACCACCGCTCTGATACCAACTGAAATGACCCGTTCATACCGATTATGAATGATTCACAATAGTTGATTTCATTGCGAGGTATTTGACCTCTATATGATACATTTTACAAACATTGCATTCGTTTTTAAAAGACAAACTTTCTTTACATTGAAAGTTGACGGCATGCATATCATCTCATAATATATCCAAATATAAATGACTTAACATAATATATCCAAATATAAATGACTTAATAATATTCTTGATGAACTCAACGACTCGAATGCAACGTCTTTTGAAATATGTCATGAATGACTCCAAGTAATGCCTCTAAAATGAGCAAATGCACAGCGAAAGATTTCTTTCATACCTGAGAATAAACATGCTTTCAAGTGTCAACCAAAAGGTTGGTGAGTTCATTAGTTTATCATATAATCATTTCCAAAATTTTAATAGACCACAAGATTTCCTTTATTCAATAAGTGTACACTCGCAAGTGTTTAAAAAATCATTCATATGGATTGAATACCTGATAACCGACATTAACATAATGCATATAGAATATCCCCAAACAAAAACTCGTCTATATAATATAAACTCGAAGTACTAAAGCATACCATTTTTCAGTATGGGGGGAGTTAGTGCTCGTAGATCTACCTTTAGGATTCGCGTCAATTAGGGTGTCTGTACCCTAATTCTTAGGCTACCAAGCTAAAAGGGGTGATATTCAATTCGATAATCCAACCATAGAATGTAGTTTCGATTACTTGTGTCTATTTCGTAAAACATTTATAAAAGCACCGCATGTATTCTCAGTCCCAAAAATATATATTATAAAAAAGCATTTAAAAAGGGAGCAAATGAAACTCACAATACTGTATTTTGTAGTAAAAATACATATGACAGCATTGAACAACTGAACAATGCAGGGTTGGCCTCGGATTCACGAACCTATATCATTCATATATATTTTAAAACATATTCTTGTAATCGAATAATTTTATTTATTATTATCAATGATGTATTTGTTATATTTAATAATTTATAAGTTTCATTATTTATTTATATATTTTCATTTTTTTATATATAGAAATTTAATATAGTTAAGTTATGTAATTTAAATATATTTGTGTATATGAAATCTTTATTTTATACTTATAACCTTAACAATATCTTTAAAACCTTTATTTTTCATAATCATAATAATTTTAATGATGTTGATAATACTAATAATAATAATAATAATAATAATAATAATAATAATAATAATAATAATAATAATAATAATAATAATAATAATAATAATAATAATGATAGTAAAGATGTTACTTTTAATGATACTATTAGTTTTAAAAAAAACGACAGGGTTGAAAATAATGTTACTTTTAGTAATAATGGTATTACTAATAATACTAATACTGATAATAATAATAATTATAATAATTTTACTACTAATGATATTAGTGATAATGATAATACTAACAATAATAATGATGTTGTTAAGAATGATATTTATGTTAATAGTAATAATAATATTAATACTAATAATTATAAAAATGATACTAATTCTATTATTAGTGAAAATAATAATGATTTGTATCATTTTCCTAATAATAATAACAACATTAGTAGTAATAATCATAGTAATATTAGTAATACCTATATTAATAACAATGTAGATTCTAGAATTTCCATAAAAACACTTTTAATGATATTGATAAGGATAACAATAATACTAGTAGCAATATTAATGGTAATATATTAATAATAACAATAATCTTAATCTTAATCATAATAATAATAATAATAATAATAATAATAATAATAATAATAATAATAATAATAATAATAATAATAATAATAATAATAATAATAATAATAATAATAATAATAATAATGTTTACTACCTTAAAGGCTGAAAAAGATAACAAATCGCCCAAGCCGGGACTCGAATCCCTGACCACTCGCAAACCCGCTACACTCCAAGACCACTCCTCCAATTCAGTTTTTCTTATTTAATCCACCCATATATTCTTTTAACCTAGTATTAAATCTGTTCTCCTCCTTCTTCAATAATAAATAAATCAACCAGGGTAAGAATCAACAACAACAATGAGTTTAAGGTTTGATTTAGTATGCGAATCGAAACAGAGCAATTTCTGAGTGATATCCTGGTTTACAGAAAAAAAAAATAAAGGTTTCAACAACAGCATCGAAGAATGAAGAAGATGAACTAAAGATCGATTTATAAAATTTAAATACTTTTAGACTATGATTACTACATGAATTATGTAGTAATTCAGTCATAGAACCTTCAAGAATCATCAATTTTACCAGAGATAACATCCAGGTCGCGAATTCTAATTAATAAAAGACAGTTGACTTTTTAATTTCGATCTTTGACTCGAAAATTCGTTCACGTCTTAGCAATTTGGGAATTGAGGTTTTCCACACACGTTCAAGAGATGAATTGTAAGATATCTGCAATTTTAGTTTTCCTCAAATCGTGAAGAATATGTTCGGACGCCAAATTAGTCAGAGATGAACACGAACGCCAAAATTTTGATCGAATTCTCAGGAATATGTTGCTGTGAATATGTAGTGATGATTTACGATGTTTAGTGATGATATGGTGAACAAATTACAGTAATTAATTCGTATTAAGAAGCTTTAGAATTGGGTTTTTGATTTTTGGATCATTCGGATAATGGAAGTCGCGAACAGGGTACCAGACTTCCTTGAATTTTCTGTTAAATTCTTCAGTTCATAGCAGCTAGCAGTAATTATAATTTATACAAAGGATGGATAATCGAATGATGAACATGAGATGATTGATAATGGTTTGTAGTGCTGTTTGGTCCGATAATCGTTCACGAGCAAGAAGAAGAAAAGTAGAAAATAATAATAAAAATGATAGAGATAGATATCACGCCTATAAATAATCTAATCTATACAGTATTTTTAATTTAATATAATAATCAATAATTAATAATATATATTAACAATACTATTAATATTTAACATTATTAATAAAAATTATAATAATAATAAATAAAATATTAATGATAATAATAATTGTAAAAATGATAATAATAATATTAATATTGATAATAATAATAATACCATACTAATTATGATAATATTAATATTTTTAATATAATAATAATATTAGTAATAATAATATAACACATATATCAAATTTCATCTTTATATGCTATATAATGATATTATTAATACAATTGTTGATATTTGACAGTAATAATAATATTACTACAACAACTATATTTGTATTTAAATTTAATTTATTAATATCACATATTATTATGTAATACTTAATAATTATATAATATGTATTATAACATATACTGAATATTATATATTTATACATTTTAATATAAATATATTATAATATATGTTTTCATACTAATTATATTATAATTATATATGTAATTATGAAAATATAAATATTTTATATATGTAAGTATTATATATTTTTATTTAGAATAATACATTATTTCATCATAGAAATATTATAAATTTCTACATATACATAATATAATAATTATGTATAAAATCATATATTTTTATATATATATATATATTTATGTATATATATATATATATATATATATATATATATATATATATATATATATATATATATATATATGTACATGATTAATTACAATTAATTGTTCGTTAATCGTAGGGTTAAGTCCAATGGATAAATTAAATATATGAAATCATTTTAATGTAAAACGTCGATTTACATAATCTGTCGATATCCATTTTCAACGTTATCTATACTCCATAATTTCACTTTCACATTAAATAATATGAAAGCTAAATAGTTATCTTATTACAAGTCACGAACATGTATTGGAAATCAAACAGGAATCTCCCCTAACTTTTGTCTAACTCTCGTTAATTGACACTTTTGTTCTTACTTGTAGGTCACTTTACCATTTTTCGAATATCGTTAAAAAGGAAAGGTTTCCTAAATCAAAGTGGACCTCTCAACAGAGACTCGTAATCATACAATGTATCTGATAAATCAATCATTTGATATTATCTTTTAATTCCGTAGGCAAATACGATCCTGTAAAATATTATACTTAATACTTTGTTAACGTTTTCAAGTTATAATATATACACACAAACATATGTATATACATATATATTCATATCCAATTATATAATGGTTCGTGAATCATCAGAATCTGGTCGAAGTTAATTGAATACATGAATATAGTTCAAAAATATTTGAGATTTAACTTAACAGACTTTGCTTATCGTGTCAGAATAATATAAAGATTAAGTTTAAATTTTGTCGGAAATCTACGGGTCGTCACATAATGGGCCTAATTAAGCTATTATGTTAGGGTTTGTAGCCACAGATCATGGGTTTAACGATGGAACCAGCCCTGTCTCGGGTTTTGCATCTTTGAGGGATGATGTTTCTAGTAAAAATTAAGGACCAGTTTTGATGAAGGTCCGGTTAGTTTGTCGCAGGGCACATGATTAAAATTAAAATGGGCAATAAAGCTTTTGTTGATGAGAATATTGGCTATGTTCCTTCACAAAAGATTGATTAGTCGGTTCTTGGGCTAAACAGTAATCATTCTTTGCCCGCTTTGTGGATAATAACCTTTCTATTATAGTGTCAAAGACGAACGATGATATCATCACGTTTGTAGTTAGATTGGATCGACTGAAAAGTGAGAAGATGAAAAGGAACGATGTGGATAATGACGTTTCTATTGATGTTTGAGAGCCGAACGATGATAACATTACGTCTGCGGTTAGATTGGATCGATTAAAAAGAGAGAAGGTAAAAAGGAAGGAAGATTTGTCGGTAAAAAGGAAGGAAGATTTGTTGGTTAAAAGTAAGGTAGATTCAAAGGTTGAAAGGCCAAAACTGGTTTTGATAGGTCGTAGTGAAATATGTTATTGCGATTGCGAGAACCTCTCGTGTGAAGGTTTCTATAAAGCATGATATATTTTTGAGATGTGTAAAATCGCGTCTATTATTTATTTAACAAGAATGACTGATTAAACTACACATACTCATGTGCAGTGTAATATAAACCTTACATTAGATAGCGTTCTATCATATAAATTGTCTTTTGCTGTTAAAAAAATTACACAAACTCACGTGCAGTGTACTCAATCGTGTAATAGTATAGAAGTTGATAATTACCGGTTATCGTTCCAAGGACAGTTCACAAGAAACTAAAGATTAAATACTAGATGCAATTAACTAAAATAGAAATAAATAAAGTAAATGACAAATCTTAGTTTTGGTTATTTAACGATTAATCAAGAGAGAATTCAATGTAAAATAATGTTCTTGGTGGTTAATGTTAATAAAACCTTTTAAAGATGAAAATGTAATCAAATGATGGGAATATGTTCACCTAAGCTTTATTTACTACTATTGGTTGTTTAAGGTTAAGTCCTGATCAATTATCTAACATATGCGATTTAATGAACCAATTTACCAAGAATTCCCTTGAGCAAACACTGTAGTCGACATTACACAGTGCAGGATTCCTTATCAGTGAAGACATCTAAAATGTGGCGAATCAAATTGATTGACTTAAAGACTCAAACTGTGACCCATGTTCTCTGTAGTCAACAACCACACCAACTCTAGTGGAGTATGATCAATCCCTAATGTTATTAATTGTGTGATATAATTTGTTATCGTCTCTGATTAACGGACAAGTATCTAAATCAGTTTAATCAATTGAATTATAGTCATAGACTCTGTTGGGGAAGAATGTGGGTTAATACGTGATCTTAACCCATAATAATACGTGTGTTTTGATGATGACATATGCACATAACTAGAAGTGATGATAGACATGTTGACATTAAAGCACAAGTTCACTAATCCACACTCAATCTAGCAAAAGAACAAAACCAAACAAAGCTTAGAATGAAAGTTTGGTTACAAGGTATGGTCCACGATCGACCGTAAGTGATACCGTGATACCCTGCACCCTAGTTTATGAAACCAGGAGTGCATGGTCGACTCCACGGTCAACCGTGGGTCAACGGCGGAAGGTTCTGTCCAAACTGTTGATCAAATTTAGTTTGACCACTTCGGGGCATCTATAATTTATGAAACTTGTATAAACATGATTAGAATAGTTGCATCTGTCATACCCAAAGGAGTTTTGATCACTAGAAAACTAATCTTGGTTAATAACACCTAATGAAACCATAATGAAAATTAAACCTTGATTAAGGAAAAACACATAAGTGTTATAGGAAAACATGTACATCTAAAATGTATTTAGACAAACTTAGGATGGTCATCAAGTCCCAGCCAAGAGTTTCTCCTTTCTTGTACATGTGTTGGACATTAATGTATATACTTATACATTAATCTTGCAAATACCACTTTGCAAGTAAAACTTACATAGCCTTAGTTCAATGCTTTGTCATCACTATATATTTAATCTTAGTTTAATTAGTGATCTCTTTTTAGTCATTACATGAATATTACTTGACTACTTGCTATTAACACATGAGTATTATTTGACTATGTGCTAAATGCTAACTTGCTAAATAGTTACTTAATATGTATATGTATGAACCTTGTCGTGCTATGTGTTACAAGTTGGAATTCCGTTAACTAGTAATTTGGACTACTTCAATATATGCTTATGGTACTTGGATAATGCTTAATATGTCATACTCTAGTAATCTTAAAAGGATAAAGAATTATTAACACACATAGGTTTGCCTAAGTCTAAAATGAAGTTCAAGAATGGTTTAGACTTGATTTACTTGATGTCTTATAACATGCTTAATTGATATTACTTGCTTAAATTGTTAAGACATCATGAACACACTTAATTAATTCATTAACAAGTTTAAATTTGAATACTAGTATGTTTTGTGATTAAAGTGGGCTATTGTCATCAATGACATGTTGACCAATCAATAGGACTTTAGCAAATGTGTTAATTACAAACAAAAGGTTATGACACAAATGAGATTGCCTCAAATGATTATCATGACTTTTATCCAAGAATGTTAGACTTTCCACTTTAAGCATGACAAGTCACTATCAAGGTAATACATCTAAGGTAAATGAACACTTAATGCATATAGTACTTGTATAGGATATTGGGTATCTGATGTGCAAAAGTGTGCAGTGCTTAATTTGCCTTTACAAACTTTTAAATTTATGTAACCTTTATTTAATACACTTTTAACACCCTAACGAGCAACAAACCCAGTCAGATGTAGAATTTTAGGTTATCATCCCAATAGAGCGTAGATGTAGTTTTAAGTTGGTTTATTATATAGCTTATTTCTTATTAAAGAACCAAAGATAGATTGTTATGTGTTTTTAGGTTGTTGATTTTTATCTCTTAGGAAATAGATGATTGAAGATAGGTTTTTAATTAATGAAATAATATATTCTCAAGAAATAAAATATAAAAAACAATTAAAATGATAAAAGTAGTTACATGAACGAATAACTTCTAAGGAAATCATATTAGGCAAGTTTCATAACTTATTTTAACACAAATCAGGATAATAATCATAGACCAACTATTATCCCTAAGTAGGTTAACATAAGTGTGGCATATCATTCAATAGGTAGGACTTAAAGCACATGCTAGACAAGTGATGTTCAAGGCTAACATCTTAATTCTTAGTGTTCAATTCAATTACATGATACATATTAATTTAATCTGATGATGAGGAATAATTAACATGCAAATAGATTGACAAATAAATAAATTATTAAACATTAAGTAGATTAACTCAAGTTACTAGCTGAAAGTTAATTTTTACTCGGTTCTCATGCAATCATTAATTAAACACATCCAAACAGAGGATCTTCGACTAATCCTAACAATATTGAACTCTACTATATAAGTGTATTTCAAATTCAACAGATTTATCACCACTAATGTTTTAACTTAGTTGCGTGCAATCTAATTTAACAAGTTTGATTGATTAGATCTAAACAAGTAGCATGAATCTAATAATAGATTGTTTGATTAAGTGTTAATTAATCCTAAAATCAAGTTATTTAATCATTAAGCATGGTAAACAAGCATATTAAACCAAAGCAGATTCAAAACAGTTTAAATAATCATCACAGAAATCAGTTTATACAGATCTGGAAAAACCATAATCTGTACGGATATAAGCACGAAGTCGGCGGCTTTGTTCCAGTCAAGCCGGTGGCTTGGACTGGTGAATCCAACGGCTTCATCTGATTCCCAGACAAAGATGAATTCTTCCACGTAACCACTATGAAAGTTTAGTTCATAGTGGTAGACCAAAAACAGTAAATAAAATGCAATTATAAAAGCAAATTGACAAAGACATGTACCTTAAAAGGTAAATTGAAAGATAAACTTGACTGGTAACTTGACTAAAACTTTAAAATTTGAATAGAAACCCTAATTTTAAGAGTTCTCATTTTTGGTGAAAACCCTAAGAGAAAACCGAAAGTACATACAAAACTGATACAAAACTGATACAAAACTGATACAAAAGGCCTCTATTTATAATGTTTAAGTTCGGTGGCCCAAGCTGACGGCTTCAGGATGAAGCCGACAACTTCACTTGGTCGGTTACTCCTTCTGCACGTTTAACTTAATCTGCAAGTTGGAAAATGCGTATCTGTCTTAAGCCAAGCCGGCAGATTCAGGATCAAGCCGGCGTGAAACGACCCGTCCATATTACTATAAACGAGATACGTTATTCATTGACCTCAATAGCGAGCTATTTGACCTCTATATGATACACTTTATAAAATATTACATTCTTATTTTATAACAATCAAACCTTTCATATATAAATGAAAGTTTTAAACATGTGGGCGATCATTTGAGAAATGATCTCCGAATACATAAGTTTTGGAATATTACAACATAGGCATAATAGCCAAATATATTACATGACAAAGATAATGTTTCTTAGAATGCAACTTTCTTTAAACAAAAACATGAACGACGACATGCAACACCATGAGCAAGCAATCAGCGGAAGACTTTTAAAGACCTGAGTTAAACTGTCAACACAAAGGTTGGTGAGATATAGGTTTTAAAGCCAGCATAAGATATAATAATAGACCACAAAATTTCATGTTATAAACGTTTCTGCAAAAATATTATATATGTTGTTGAGCACCGAGTAACTATATTTAACAGATGTTTTCCTTGCATATTCCCTTTTTAAAGTTATCTCTACACCGTATCAAGTGTAGTAAATCAAAGTACTAAACACCCGTTGTGAACTAGTGCTAACTAGCCCTAATGGGGATGTCAAACCCAAAAGATCTTTTAATAGGATTCGCGCTTACATGTTAACCACATGTAACAAATAGTTACCAGACTATTAGAGATATATACAGAGGTACAACTCAACATAGAATATATATTTAAGTACTTGTGTCTATTTCGTAAAACATAAAAGATACATGTATTCCCATCCCAAAATATTTGTAGAGTTGAAAAATGGAACTATATACTCATGGTAGTTAAAATAGAGAAATAATAAGTTTTCAACTTATTAAAATGAGGCCGACGTCCTTAGTTTCACAAACCTATAACAATAATAATTTTTCATTATATGATCAAAATAATAAATCAAGTTTATGGAATACTTATATGATAATTCTTAACATTATTATGTTAGTAGTCCTTTGTTAGTAGCCCGAAATATCCAACAATCCAATAAGCGGTATATACATATACATAATCTTAGAAATACCCCACGACGTATTGTATACATGTTGTTTTGCATCAATCCAGATATGTGTTGTATACGTATTGTCTTAGAATTAACTAAGTCGTATTATAGACGTGTTGTCTTAGGATTTATCAAAACGTACCAAAATTATTATTATTATTATTATTATTATTATTATTATTATTATATATATATATATATATATATATATATATATATATATAATCTCGGAATTAACAAGATTATAATATTTTGTTATACTACTGATAACATGTCTAAAAATATATAGGATATCGGGAAAGTTAGGAAGGAAATGGTTAATATAGTTTTTATGTAGTTAAAACCGTAGCTAAAAGTCATCATTCCTAACCAATATTGTTTTGCCAATAAATTCTTCATTACAAATCAGTTTTGAGTGATTTAAGTTGCTAAAATTTTCTAATGAACTCTATTTTTCATTACTAAACTGAAAAAGTATTGGTTTATATTCTGGATCAAAGGTTATATATGAATATAGGTGATGGTGATCATTTTCGTCGTAAGTTCGACATCTTGATGACCAATTTGAAAAACATACTTTCACTTTGAGTTAACCCATAAATTTTAGATAAGTTATAGTGTCCATATAAAATAGCATTTTTCCAGAATATATATTTCTAATTCAAAGTTTAAGATAGGTTTTTAAAATCAAACCCAAAACAGCCCCCGGTTTAACAATAACGGCGTACGTTAAGTTTTGAGGTGTTCTTCATATATACAAGTTATATATTCTTATGTTAGCTTAACATACTGTTATAATACATATATTTAAGTGTTTTACGAGTTAAGTTAGAAGGATTAGTTTAGTTTGCAATCAATTTTAGAATTAACCAAACTATGTTCAAGTTATTACAAGTTATATAAACATAATAAGGTAACTATATAGGGAATTGAACAAAGATTATAAGAAGGTTAATACCTTGATTTTAAAAAGGAAAGTTGCTGAGATGATGAAGAACAATTAGAGTTCTTGAAATTGTGTTTTTACTTAAAGAAATTTGAGAGTAAAATGAAAAAATGGAAATGATATGAATGAGTGATGATATGAATGTCCATATATATTGGAATAGTGCCAAAAACTTAGTTTCTCATGTGATATATTATCTAAAATTGTCTAATGACTAATTAACAAGATAAATGAGTCATTATCCATAAAAAATGACAAGAATATATGGATCCAATGCAGATTTCTAAGGTATATACCAATAGTAAATATGTCTAGACACTTGCGTATAATACGTGTATAAATATTGTATAAATACGAGTAGAATATTTGATGAAAATGAATGGGAATATGAATGTTGCTATCTTTAATAAGTATAAGTATGTTAAAGTATGTATTCATAGCTTTCAAGAGTGTATTATACATTCATAATACATTATATGTAAATATATTTTAACATAAGTTAATTACGTCATTTAAATAGTAACATATATATTTTTTGAAAATTCTTTAAGTTAGTAGTTTGAAAATGTATATATAATATTTTGTTAATATAATTAATGAGATATTTAATTATCATATTTTCCAGTTATATATATATATATATATATATATATATATATATATATATATATATATAATTAATACAAGTTATGACGTTCGTGAATCGTAGGAATGAAAGGGTGACCAAAAGCTTGTATAAAACTCTTTTCGGAGGTTCAAGACTTATTAAAATTCATTGCTCATCAAGTCAGAATTATTAAATCATGTAAATCGTATAATCAAGTAGTCAGAAAAATCCGGGTCGTCACAGCACCTACCCGTTAAATAAATTTCGTCCCGAAATTTAGAGTAGTACCTATTCAACGTATGATATCAGTAAAAAGATGTGGGTACTTCTGATTCATCTGATCTTCTCGTTCCTAAGTGAACTTGGGTCCTCTCTGAGTATCCCATCAGACTCTAACAATCGGTATGTTGCTTTGCTTGAGTCGCTTGACTTTCCGGTCCATAATTTCGACGGGTTCTTCGATAAAATATAACTTTTCATCGATTTGGAATTCTTCGAGCGGAATAGTGAGGTCTTCTTTTGCAAGGAATATCTTCAAGTTTGAAACATGAAAGGTTTTATGTACACCGGCAAGTTGTTAAGGTAATTCAAGTCGATAGGCCACTGGTCCAATGCGTTCGATGATTTTAAACGGCCCTACGTACCTTGGGTTAAGTTTACTGTTAGGACCCAGAAGTATGTATAGTGTTAGTGTGAAACAAGCCTAATTGATGGTTCCTTAGAAGAGGTATATAAGGAACCTTAGTAGTCGTAATTAGATAACCATTGCATTGTAAACTAGTTTAAGAAGCTGTGGAACGTAAATTTACTGATTCTCTCTAATACCGAATATGTTCTTTCCTTACCGAGTCTCACTCAGTCTTATCATATATTCAATTTTCACTATGATCTAACCTATCATTTGGTATCAGAGCGTCCATGGAGTGATATTACATCACAATATTGATCCATAGAATGAAGATTACAGAATCTGTTCACATTCGATTAGATTGAATCACACTCGGTATCATCGATTGTGATAATCTGACGTTCAGATTCTTGTGATAAGTTCAGCGAAGGTTTATTAGGTGTATTAGAAAGAGTTTTGATCATCATTATAGCTTTTTTACAACAATTATGGAGAATCAAGTTGATTTTTAGAGTTCGTGGCTAAAACTCTCAGTATTGATCAATTCAAGCTTGATTCTGTGTTTAAGTGAAGGTTTGTGGATTCAGTAAAGTTCGTGAGGCGTTTAATCACATATTTGACGGTTCAATTTCATCAATTCTTCAATTATTGAAGATTTGATCTACATTCGGTATCGTAACTGCCATACCGAGTCTGCTTCAAAGTTGGAAATTCATCTCAAGTGTTGCAGTTTGTGGTGTGTTAGTGATTCTATCACATTCAGTTTGATCGTACGCAGCTAATTGGTGTGGTTTGAGCAAGGATTAAATTGATTTTCTAAGTTTTACACTTAGACTTGGTTTATCAACTGCTACAGTTGACATTCGATTTCATAGATATTTTGTCTGTTACTAACTTGTTTCCTTATTCAGCATGGTTACCGAGTCTGATTCAAAGTGTAACAACCCAACCCAATATACAATCGAACACGTGTAATATATATATTTTTTTAATTTTACAGTGGAGTGCGCCACGCGCACACCTCAGGGTGCGCGGCGCGCACAGGCCCACATTCAGTTCTGTCCGATTTAGTCAATTTTCAATTAAAGATCTCCCACTTCCCGACATATTTAGACGAAACGCTTTTCACAATATGTTATAATGGTTAAAACTCACACGATTCAATAATAAAATGAGTTTTACAAATGGGGCCCACATCGGCCGTGTTACGAGTTTCATACAAAAGTTCGAGTTTCGACCGCACTAGTTTAAATTCCAAACGACACTATGAGCATGGTGTTTGGGGTTAAACTACCCAAATCTCGGTCAAACTCCAAAGCTATCACATCCCAAAAGCGTCCCCTAGACAACAAGCGGGATCTCTAATCCAATCGAAGGCCCTTACCCTTGTCAACGCCGGAGCCTATAAAAAGATAAACAACGAGAGGGTAAGCAAAGCTTAGTGAATGCAATAATTATACCCATATATATATATATAATATACCTACTTGCAATCACTTACACATATACCGCATACACGCTAGCAACACAATTAGCATACCATCTCAAGTACAAAGCTAATAATCTCCAACAAACCGATACTAGAGTAATCAAAAATATATAATCGACATAATATAATATGCTACAAAAAAATACACAACCATGGTTAACCATTCTCGCGTCATGGTGCTACCGGCTCTTTGGTTCACACCATACGCATTTGTCATGATGCTACCGGCTCTTTGGTTCACATCACAACTCGAGTCATACTTACGCTAGAGTGCTACCGGCTCTTTGGTTCACACTCTAACAACGCTAAGGTGCTACCGGCTCTTTGGTTCACACCTTAACAAATCGTGCTATAGCGCTACCGGCTCTTTGGTTCACACTATAACACACGTACTATGACGCTACCGGCTCTTTGGTTCACATCATAGCACGCTCGCACATACTATGGCACTACCAGCTCTTTGGTTCATACCATAGCATACAAATAAATACATTACATACATATGCATATAATCATTCCACTCACCTTTAACGATTTGGTGACGGTTTTTATACTTCCGCAAGCTTCAAAGCAAAGTACCAATACAACCACAACGGAGCTAGAGAGGAGATGAACAACTTTAATACCCGTGATTTGACCCGAAAGCAACTTCTTCCTCTTGGATTTAAGCTTTCTTACTCAAGAATCACACTCTCTCTCTAAAATTTAAGTGAAGAGGATAAGGTTGTTGATAATGGAGTTAATGATACTCCACAAACTGACCAACTGGCCTTTAACTCGTCCACAAGTGCAATTACCAAAATGCCCATCAAAATATCTGAATAAAAGAGCAGAAACACGGCTACAATGTTAGTGCGCCACGAGCACTATTAAGGGTGCGCTGAGCGCACCTAGCTCAGATCCGTCTCTGACTTCTGTTTAACTTCACAATCATTCCCACACTTTATGTACTCTATTTACACTGCTGTACAGTGAAGATTAGGGTCTTACACAAAGGAATTGGATTGTTTTTGAGTTCAAAATTTTACAGAATTTGGCTACCGAACCAGAATCTCTGTTTCACTTGATACTTTGGTTTTAAGTGTTCTAAGGCTTCATATTCTGTACTTACCGAATCTATACCGAATCAGGGTGTGATACTTGTTATTCCTATCAGTTTCTGATACAGAATCTGATGTACCGAATCTGCTACAGTACCGAACCAGATACCGAGTCTGCTCTAGTACCGAATCTAATACCAAATCTGACTTTTTGTTAGATTTTTCTAAACCAAAGTCTCAGTTTTTGTGATTTACCGAATCTATATAGAATCTACCTCAGATATCAATATGTTTACTCAAGATACTTTGATCATCGGATCAGATTCCAGACCTCCAGTGTTGTTTGATGGCAAAAAAAACCAGTGGCTTCATCGTACCACTCAGTACATAGACTACAAGGGTGAAAAGGCAAAGTACATTTGGGCTTCTTTGAGAGATGGTCCAGTTGTTGAATACCATCCAGATACTGGTATGCCAATTCCAGTCTATGAACTTTTTGGTGAGAAACGTGAGAGAGCTCAAGGTGATATTGAAGCTAAAAATGTCATCATGCAAGCCATCTCGTATGAGTTGTTTGAAAATGTTGATAGTAACACCACTGCTAAAGACATATGGGATGAGATCAAAAGACAACAAGAAGGTTATGACATGTCAGATGTTACCAAACTGAATAAGGCTCTAGGACTTTATGAAGATTTCAAGCAGAAACCAGAAGAACTTTTTAAGGAGACCTATAGACGTTTCAATGGTGTTCTTAATGTATTTCAAGAGGTGCAAGATTACTAAAGTGAATGCTGAAGTTTCTCAAAGAGCTCAATACTGATTGGCTTCCTTATGGAACTATCATTCGATCTATCAAGGAGATTGATAAGTTGAATATTCATGAGCTTGTTGGAGTCCTTATGCATTATCAACCAGCGATGTCTAAACTTCAAGAGGAAAGGAAAGAATCATCTCCGAATGATCCACTTGCTCTTATTGCTAAGAAGAAGAGAAAATCTTATACCACTTCCAAAAGCTTATCCAAGAAAGTGCTTGTTGAAGAATCAACTGATTCTGAAGAGTTGAATCTTTCCGATGTAGATGATTTTTTACCTTGAACTAGTCAAAATAGCTGTCATGTTCACCAAAGTCTTGAACAAACACAAGTTCAAAGGCAAATCAAGCAATCAACGTAAGAATTCATCTTCTTCCTCCTATTACAAGAAACATTATCCATCAAAACATCAACGTGCTAATGATTCCAAGAAGGATGACTCAATTTGTTTCAATTGTGGCAAAGCTGACCATTATTCACGTGAGTGCAAGATGCCTAAGAAAAAGGATGCAGCTTACTACAAGAAGAAAATATTGATGGCAAAGATTGTGGAAACTGGGGGAGAGTTGAAACCGGTTGATGATACTTGGTTTAACTGGACTGATGATTCAGATTCAGAGGTGGAACATGCAAATGTCTGTAAGGTGACAAAACTCATCAAAGCAAAGGAAGCGATGGAGAATTCTGACTCAACATCTGATGATGATGAGGTATAATCAACTGAAATCTCACCTGATTTTATCAAAATGCAAAATGACTTGATGAAGAATTTAGTCTCAATGTCAAAAGAAGTAAAAAGTTTAAAATCTGAAAAAAAAGTTTTGAAAGATAAAATCAAATTGAATGAGACTAAATCTTCATCATCCAAATCACAATAAGAAATGAATCGTTTGAAAGTCCAACTCAACTCTACGAAAACTGAGTTGAAAGAACTTAAGAAGTCAATTCATCCGATTAAAGTTGAACGAACTGATTATCGTCTGAAATCCGAACGTCTTGCGGAGAAAGTTCAATTCTTAGAAAAGGAACTTTCTGATTTAAGAGAACAACATGAACCCATACTTTCCAATTTAAACAAGAAAATTGTTCAATTGGAACAAACCATAATTAAGAAGAAAGCTGAAATTTCACTATTCACTAAAGATTCTTTGAAAATGAAAGCTCAACTTGCACAATATGAAGAAAAACTTTATCATCAAGAGCAATCAAGAGCTATCATAAGTACAGAACTTTCAAAACAAACAATCTTTATGAATAGAGGAGAAATGATTTATGGTGATAAGTGGGGGTTGGGTTTTGAAGATCCCAAGATGTTAGACGATATTTCCAAAAAGATTCCTGGATTATATCATTCTGAAAGCTGGTTTTCCATCTCACTTTGTTCATGCATCTGATGCTGATTTTGATGATATTATTGCTAATCCCTCATCTAGGAAATATTATCAAATTAGCTTAATGTATTAAAAGATTAATGCTAAAATAGGTAAACCTAATCCGGATTTCTTGAAAGAACTTGTTGAACATGAAGAGAACGTGTAAAAAGCTGATTATGTGCTTAAGCGTAGATTAGTTTACATTCCCACACTCATGCTAGAGAAATATATTTTAATGCTTGAGAATGAAGTGTTTAACAAACCTAGTTCTAGTATTATTACAATAGATGAGGTGAATGATCAACCTATTATGGAAGAGAAACTAATGTTACATGCTTTACCTGCATATCCTACTTCTGATGCTCAAATATGTGAAGGTCAAGCACTTGAACTTACTGTCTTGTTTAAGTCAGTATCACTAGGTCAGAAGGCTTTAGATATAAAGGTAGAAACTCAGAAAGAACCAAAAGTTGAACCTAATGTAGAACCTAGTGATGAAAAGCCTGAAGAATTAGATTTGCATCATCTAGTTGATAAAACTGAAAAAGAAAACATAGAATTGCAACTAAGATGCGAACATTTGAAACAAATGCTTGAATTGTGTGATAAATTGCCGCCACATCCTAGGAAAGAATGTTCTTATGCTTTTAAGGAAGGTGAAGTTTTAGTGTCTGCTGAGGATTTATGTCTTGAGATTCAAAGCTTAAATCGTAAAATAGTTCAACTAAAACAAGATAACACACAAAAGCAAATTACTTTACAAGCACACACACCACCATTATCTTCTACTTATATGAATGATTCACCTCTAGGGATGCTTTGTGTGAATAAAGTTTCTCAGTGTTCTGGAGGGATTGATAAGAAGGTTAAGGGGAAATCACATTCTAATGCTTCTAAACCCATTACCATTCTTAAAAATTCTTTACGTTCTCAACTTGTGATAAGTGTTTCAAATGTTACACCTTCAAAATAATTCATTGTTAAGAAGGTACATCATCCAGATGGTTCTTGTTCGAATGAAAAACTTCCTCTGATGTTAATGTCAAATCATGCAAAGGAAAGTCTTTTAACAAAACCAATGAAGTCTTCAAAACAACACAAGAGTCCAAAACCTGATTTGAGTGATTATGATGCAAAGGAACGTAAAATCAAAATGGAAATTTTGCAAAATCAATCTACTCAAATGTCCACTGCAAAGTTTGGACGTCACACTAACAAAGGTGTTTTTCGTGTCTAAGGTTATAATCCAAATTTTACTTACAAGTCTGTGTGGGTTCCTAAGTTAATGACTAAGAAAGTAGCAAAACAAATCAAGAAATCTGCTAGTCGACCTAGGAAGTAATCACATGTTTTTCAATTTTCTTCTGTGAACAAAACATCTAATTTGAATAAGTTGTGTGTTAAGACTTCTGATGATGATGTAAAACTTGATATTGCGTATGATGCTTCATGTAATGTGGTTTTAAATGATGCTTTATTGTCTAAACTGCATGATGCATTACGTGATACATTTATTTGTGATCCAAAGTTTATTGCTGGTACTAACCGTAGAGGACCCAAGAAACTTTGGGTACCTAGACTCTAGGAAACTTAACGTTTACAGGGTTTTGACGTCTGTGTGTGGTATATCGACTCCGGTTGTTCTTGGCACATGACGGCCGATAAATCCTTACTTGTCAATTACGTTGACAAATTCCTAGGAACAGTTACATTTGGAAATTACGAGATTGCAGCAATAACGGGATATGGAGATTATGTGAAAAATGGCATAACAATCAAACGGGTCTCATAAGTTGAGGGTTTGGGGTACAGTTTGTTTAGTGTCAGTCAATTATGTGATGGAGATCTCAAAGTTCTTTTTGAACGTCGTCAATGCTCGGTGCAATCCACCGATGGAAATGATCTCCTTGTTAGTAAACGTTGTGCTTCACTATACACTATTGACCTCAATGATGCACCATCACATGGAAACATGTATTTGGCTACTCGTTCCACAAAAGAAAATTCGTGGTTATGGCATCATCGAATGTCACCTAAATTACAAGGGCATCAATCGACTGGTCTCTAAATACTTGGTTGATGGTATTCCCAGCTTTCAATATGATAAGTATCAATTGTATCCATCATGCGTAATGGGTAAGCTAAAACGGACTAATCATCCAATTAAGCAAAACCATAGTACTTCATTGTCTTTGCAATTATTACATATGAACTTATGTGGACCCATGAGAGTTTCTAGCCTCGGTGGCCGGAAACATGTGCTTGTCATTGTAGATGACTATACTCGATTTACATGGATTTTTCTTTTGAGGAACAAATCTGAAACCCCCGCCATTATCATTGAGTTCATCAAAAAGACTCAACACTCTTTTAACAAATATGTTAAGGGCATCCGAACTGATAATGGGACGGAATTTAAGAATGACCTACTTGATAGTTATTTTAAAGACCAAGGCATTGAACATCAGTTCTCTGCTGCACGAACCCCTCAACAAAATGGAGTAGTCGAACAACGTAATTGTACGTTGTGCGAGGCAGCTCGAACGATGCTTGCTTACTCCAAACTACCTCCGAAAATGTGGGGGAATCCATTTCAACTGCATGTTATACCCAAAATCACTATATCATAAACAAACATTTTGATAAAAGTCTGTATGAGTTACTATATGGTAGACGCCCAAAAATCAAATATTTTCGTGTATTTGGTTGTATATGCTATGTGCTTAACGATTTTGATAGCCTCGGAAAGTTTGATCCTCATGGCGATCAAGCCATATTTCTTGGTTACTCATCAAACAAGGTTGCTTATCGTGTCTATCACAAAAGGACAAAATCGATCAAGGAAAGCATTAATGTTAAATTTGATGATTTATCGGGGATGGCTTTTGAACAATTCAGTTCAAAACCCGATCCTACCCTGGCTACTACTTCTTCCACGCAAAACTCAATTTTCTCGAAGAAGGGTGTTCTTACGGTGACTACAGAGGACTTAGATATCTTATTTGATAGTCTTTATTCTCCTCAATGGAGCTCAGATGTTCATGCCGTACCGGTTACACCAACACAATCCATTACTGTGGAGATACAACCAAGTCTCTACGATGAAGATACAACACCAACTGTTTCACCAGTTGTTTCTTCATCCTCCCTCCCACCTCTAGATGATACTCTTGATCAGATTCAAGATACATCCATTAATTCAATTCCAATTGTTTCTCTAGATATTCCAACAGAACCATTAGACAATGTTACATCAGAACAAGAGGATCATGGCTCGACGTCAACACCGGTTGATGTTTCAATAGATACCACTGATGAAGGACCTCTTCCACATACCAACCGATGGACTAAAAGCCATCCGATTGATCTCATTATTGGTGATGCTAATGCACAAGTTACAATAAGAAGGGCTACTCGGAATATGTATTTATATACTTCCTTTCTTAGTAAGATTGAACCAACTTCGGTTGCTCAAGCCTTACTTGATCCAAACTGGGTGATAGCTATGCAAGAAGAAATAGGTCAATTAGATTGTTTGAAGGTGTGGCGATTAGTTCCAAGACCAGCGCGTCAATGACCAATCGGGGTTAAGTGGATTTTCAAGAACAAGAAGAATTCTGATGGGGTTGTGGTTAGAAATAAGGCACGTCTTGTAGCTAAGGGATACCGACAACTAGAGGGTATTAACTATGATGAAACGTTAGCTCCAGTTGCAAGGATTGAGGCTATACATTTTTTTCTTTCTTTTGCTTCTCATATGAAGTTCACAGTGTTTCAAATGGATGCCAAAACTACTTTTCTGATGGTAATCTTCAATAAGAAGTTTATGTTGATCAACTAGAAGGCTTTGTAGATCCTATTCATCCGAACCACGTCTACTACTTGGAGAAAGCTTTGTACGGTCTAAAGCAAGCACCGCGTACTTGGTACGAGACCTTGACAAAGTATTTGCTAGAAAATGGCTTCTCTCGTGGAGCGATTGATACAACGTTCTTCATCCGTAAAAACCACGGTCACATTCTCTTGGTTCAAATTTACGTTAATGATATTATTTTTGGTTCCACGTCCCCGGCCTTATGCAAAGAATTTGGTGACCTTATGGCTAACAAATACGAAATGAGCATGCTTGACCAACTCAATTTCTTCTTGGGGTTACAAGTCAAACAATTACCAAATTGGATTTTTATTAGTCAAACAAAATATATCAATGATATGCTAAAACATTTTAGAATGACATCTTTAAAACCCATGACAACCCCAATGAAGAAATTGCTGGATGCTGATGAATAAGGGGAACCCTTTGATATAACGCTTTATAGAAGTATGGTTGGTTCTCTAATGTACTTAACTGCAAGAAGACTGGATATTACACTTGCTGTAACGGTTAGTGCTCGGTTTCAATCGAACCCAAAGAAATCATACTCCAAAGTAGTGGTTAGGATTTTCCAATACCTTAGGGTACACCTAACCTTAAAATCTGGTATCCTCATGGATCTGAGTTCAATCTCACTGCTCATACTGATGCGGATCATGGCGGTTCCCATGTTGATAGAAAAAGCACATCTAGATCAATTCAGATGTTGGGGAATAGGTTGGTTGGTTGGTCATCCAAGAAGCAAAACCGTGTTTCGCTGTTGACAGCTGAGTCTGAGTATATTGTTGCAGCTCATTGTTGCTCACAAGTTTTGTGGATGCAAATTCAATTATTGGACTATGGCTTTAAGATATCAAAGACCCATATACTATGATTCACAGAGTGCTATTGCAATTACTAGCAACCCGGTTCAGTATTCTAAGACCAAACACATAGATATTCGTTATCATTTCATTAAGGACCATGTAGAAAAAGGGAGATGTTGAATTATACTTCGTGCCTATCAAAGTGCAATTAGCTGATATGTTCACTAAACCTTTAGATGAAGTTAGGCTAAAATTCTTGATAAAACAAATTGGCATGGTGGAGTATAGTGCTTAATTCCTTAGTACAATTGGGACTTATACCTGGGATCTTGTGTTTAGGGGGAGTACATACTTTCTAGAGGGAGCAACTGATTTCTTATGCTTTGGATAATATCATTCAGGGGGAGCTTTTATTTATTTGATAACTTCCTGGGCTTATATTTCAATAGTTACGAAAGGGGGAGGTAACTGATTGATATCGTATTTCAAGGGGGAGTTATTGAATTTTCTTGAGACAAATCAAAATGGTGATTTACTTAATTGTACATCACATTTTGAGGGGGAGAAAGGGATATAATGAGAAAGAAAATTGTTTTTCAAAAGTGAATTCATAAAAACTCAAGGTTTTATCTGATAAATTTCACTTTGGCTTGTATACATCTCAGTGTACAATCCATTTTAACAATTGATATCATTGAAGATTTGTGCTTTGTACATAATTCAAAAGTTTTAAGTACAAATCTCTATTTTAGAAAATTCATAAAAATTTGAAAAGTTAAAATCCAAAAAGATTTGAATTTTTTTATGAATAAATGCTATTATTAGCACCATACCGATTCTGACAATCAAACAGTGCAGATTCGGTTAGTCTCAAAATCTTTAAAATTTATTCAGAAATGTTGTTTAATGAAAGAATAATAAACTTGTGAATTTATTGATATAGAGTTGTCAAAGTTTGAAGTTTATTTGTTCAAAATTTTTTAATTAGACTGTATTCGGTATTAAAGCCCATCCGGTAAGGCCCAATATTGACCTACTTTCGGTATCTATAAATAGAAGAGTCAAAGTCAAAGACTCTTACGCTTTCTTAATTTCATACAAATCTGATTATCATACTGAATCTGTGCTTAACTACCGGGTCCGTTCTCGTTTCACTTCAAATCTTTGGTAATTTCTTATTTTAATCAAGTTTGTCACATACATGTCATAGATCTGAGATAAATAAGTGTTTATAAACCAGAAAAGATCTCATCCAACATGATTTAGTTCGTCAATTTGTAAAAATCTTGAATGAAACCGAATCTAATATAAACTTTAAAATTGAGATTAAATCTGCTTCATGTGATTAAATGCAATGAAATTAAGTTTATTCAGTGGTTGAGATGTTGATCTATCAATAGAGCGAGTCTGATTGCATGATTAATTGATGTTTTGATAAATTCAGTATATACCGAGTATGTTCTTACTATAGTACCGAATCTGTTCAAACAATTAACATGTTTATCTGATCTTTTGAGCTTTAAATTGATTTTGGTTCTGAACTTAGGTGATATATGACTAGATATGCATGTTTAAGTGATAATATGTGAATTTTGAAAATATCGAATCTGGTTTTTGGTTTGATACCTAGTCTGGCTTTTGGTACCTTAAAATTTCTTGATTTGTATTTGAAATACTTGCATGCTTAATCTAGTACATTTCAATGAAAAGAAAGCATATTTGGTTACCGAATCTGTAACATTTCATGGTTACCGAATTTGCTCATGAATTTGAAAATTGACCAAGTGTTGTTGGATTTTTGGTTTTATCATTTGATTAATCATGATACATGTGTTAATTGATTGAATGCATAACTTTAATATCATGATTGTCAAATACTTGTGAATAAATGGAATAAAAGATATGTATAACTTATAAAATCTATAAAAATCATAAAATTTGAAAAATACAAAGGACTTCAAAGGAAATAAGGATAGAGATATGTGCTTTATGATAACATATTTTGGTCTTATATTCTTATTTAAACAGTCAAATGGCGAACAATCACTTTATCAACACTGAAACCAACATTCCCGGAAACTATTGGCTTGCTATTCTAGAGAGGCATCAACTCTGGCCTGCTTTAAGCTCTACTGTCAGTGTGCCTGATATAGACTTAAGACTTCTCAACAGCACTATCAAGTTTGTTGAGGCCACACAACCTACTACTGTTAATCCACAGGGAGAACCTGCTAGATTTGAATTTGAGTTGAGAGGGGTAGATAGTTTAAAGAGGATTACAAAGGCTGATTTAAGAAGGATCTTTCAGCTTCCTCTTGTACAAAATGCTCCTACTTTCCCTCTACTCAACAAATGATGAACTCTGTATTCCAACTGGGATATAGTGGAGATACTCATGTTACACCTTCCAAGTTTCAAAAGAAGTTCTTACACTTTAGGTGGTATGTGATCTTCCCGATCATCAACTGATGTTTTCTAATGACACAGAGTGGATCTAATAGCTTGACGGTCTCGATGCTGAAGCTCTTCTACTCATTTACAAGAGTAGAAAATCCATACTATGCAGAACTGTTATAGGATCTGGTACAGGCTGTAACGACCCGGATTTTTTCGATCATTTTATACCTATGAGATTAATATTTACATAAATTAAACCTTACCAACATGATAAGTAATCTAAATTGTTGAGATTTATGTTTTTAAAAAGAGTTTTAAACAACGTTTGACCGTCAAATTTGACCGATGATATCACGAACTATATAACAAACGATAATTATACGTTTGTGTATATATATGTATTTATATATATTTAACATGATCTAAGAATTGTTTAACATCTTATTGTGTACTAATAACAATAAGTTATAAGTATACTTTGAGACTACTAACTTAAGTTTTCAAAATGATAACTATACGTAACGTTATTTGACATATATACCTTTAACCTATAATACTTATACAAGTATCGTATAAATATATATTTAATCACTTTTAAAGGGCTTATATACATAAAACAATATAAGTATATTTACAAAAGATAGCTATATTTGAATTCTCGTTCCGTTTCCTCAAAATTTCTACATGTATACCTAGAGTATATGTACTCGTATCATACCCAGCTCCTATACGTATTTACTATTAGTATATACACATCACAATCACTTTATTAGCAGCCATGAGTCAGCCAATTTTGGATCTTAGCATGCATGATTAATCAATTTGGCATATTATAAGACTTTTGTACAATATTACAAATTTATACATCTTTTCACCACCATTTATACTCCATTCCAATTTCATTTTTACTACACATTTTCTCTAACCAAAAACACACTCTTAGGAACCTTAAGTGTTCTTCACAATCTCAGCAAATAACCATGAAGATCTAGCTTCAAAAACAAGCCTTAATCATCATAATAAATTCCTTACAAGAAAACTTCAATAATCCTTCCAAAAATACAAGTTTACTTCCAACCTTTTGATCCAACTCCACCACTCTTTTGGTTCTAAGACTTTTCTCATCTTTTACAGTAACTTTGTCCAAGTAACTTGAGGTAGTAACCTTGTTCATAACCTTATTCGATTCATATTTATATAGCTATCTTATTTTGTGGTATAAAATTTTAACAACAAGAACATAGTTTGAATGATTTCAAACTTGTTCGCAAACTAAATAGATCCTTCTAACTTGAATTTTAAAACACTTAAAGACCTGTAATATATCATAATGATATGCTAACTTAACAAGATATAACTTGGTTTTACAAAGAACACCTTAAAAACTGAATCTACGTCGTCGGAGTGCAACCGGGGGCTGTTTTGGGTTGGATAATTAAAAACCATCTTAAGCTTTGAATTGGAAGTTCATATTCTGGAAAAATGATATTTCTTATGAATATGTTAACACATAAAAATTTCATGGTTTAACTCAAAGTGTAAGTATTTTTAGAAAAATGATCATTAAATGTTGTTTTTATGATGGAAAATGATCACTTTCATAAGTTTCACCAAAGTTTGACCTATAACCTGTAATTTCGAATACAATCTAAGGTATTTTCAATTCATATTCTTAAAATTTGACTCGATCCAAGGAAGTGGCAAGTTGAACCAACAAAAGCGGAGTTGTAATGAAGAAACTACGACTAAAACAAGATCGGGTATGCGAAGCTAGTTTAGCTACGAAAATATTTGGAGAAAAATTAAATTAATCATATATTTCTAATTAATATGATATTTCATATATATTTACTTATGATTTGATTTTATATATTTCAGAACCACCCGTAAACAACACGAGAAGATTAATCATAAGACCTCATGATTGTACGCAACACGTCATTTGACAACACGGTACTTTATGTACGCAACACGGCATTTGACAACATGGTACCATGGGTTAAGATTAATTCTGATCAATACGAATATGATGGGGTCTTTATTTATTTTATTGAGCAACTAATTGTGGACCACTAACACCGGACTGCTAACTACGGACTAAGAAAATATTAAAAGTATTAAAAGTATATATATAAATATATATATATATATATATATATATATATATATATATATATATATATATATATATATATATATATATATATATATATATATATATATATATATATATATAACGATTACTTAAAAAGAAAATATGTTGATATATTATATATATGGTTAGGTTCGTGATATCTATTGGAGACCAAGTCGTGATAAATACCTTCAAGGCAAAAGTGAGTATATAGTCCCACTTTTAAACTCTAAAATATTTCGGAATGAGAATACATGCATTTTATGATTTACACAAGTGATTAAAAATATATATTCTACGTTGAGTTGTACCACTGGCATACTTCCCTGTAACTTGGTAACTATTATTTACATGAGGTATTGTAAACGCGAATCCTGTTGATAGATCTATCGGGCCTGACAACCCCAACCGGACTGGACGACCAGTATTCAACGGTTGCACAGTACTTCGTTTCGGTGACTACACTTGGTACGGTGTAGTAAGATTTCATAATAAAGGGAATATGCGACGTTGATTAAATGTTAAGTATGGTTATCAAGTGCTCAACAACTTAGAATATTTTTATTAAAACGTTTATATATGAAATCTTGTGGTCTATATTTATAACGCTGCCGGCATTAAACCTATATCTCACCAACTTTATGTTGACGTTTTAAGCATGTTTATTCTCAGGTGATAACTAAAAGCTTCCGCTGCAACATGTTGAATTTAAGCAAGATCTTGAGTATGCATATTTGTGTCAAAAATAAAACTGCATATCGGAGGATTTGTAATGTAAAATATGTTGGAAGTCGTATTGTTATTATCACATGTAAAGTTTGTAAGTCTAAGATTATCGCTAAACGATAATCATTATTAAGTTGTTTAAACCTTGTATTTGTAATAAAAGCTATGGCTTGTATTGTAAAAACGAATGCAGTTTTTGAAAAATGTCGCATATAGAGGTCAATACCTCACGATGAAATCATATGTTATTGTAATTGTCCTTATGGTTAAGGTCGGGTTATGACATGTGGTATTAGAGCGTTGGTCTTAGAGAACCAGAAAATTTGCATTAATGTGTCTTATCGAGTTTGTTAGGATGCATTAGTGAGTCTGGACTTTGACCGTATTTGATTTAGAAAACTATTGCTTATCCCTGTTGGTTAAAAAAATTAATATGTAAATATTATGTGATACTAACATGCTAGTTGTTATGTGATAGATGTCTAGCTTAGAACTTGTTATCACATTCAGCGACTCCGAACCAGAATCTTCAGATGGTGTTCCAGTCATTAACTTATCCGATGATGAAAACGACACTTTTGGAGAAGACTCACAAGTTTCGGATGAATCAATTGAAGAGGAACCGGAAAGTGATCCTGAGGAGGAAGAAATACAGGAAATTACGAAAGACAAGTTCGAACGAGGAAAGAAACGAAAGGCTACTGAAATGGAAAATCCAAATCCCGAGTCTAGAGAGGATGTTGTGGCACCAACTCCACCAGATACTTCCACACCTATTCCCGCTATTCCTATTAGTTCTATCCCGACATCCAGTTCTTCGGTTCCTCAGCCAAAATGCAGGGAGACAACCAGGATAACCTTTAAGCGATTTCTTTGAACACAAACGCTTTGGGTTAAATGATGCGCTGTTGTTTTAAACCATGGGATCATATAATGTTTTGTATAATATTACTAGTGTGGTTTGCTTAATGTTTGATGTAAGATAAGCATATGTAAAATAGTGAAGTGTGAAATGCAATAATTTTCCATGGTTGAGTATTATTTGGGTGATAGTAATTGATTTTCGTACTAAGCTATTAAGTATGAACTTTAACGGGTAGGTACTACCCTAGGTATAATTATAAAACGCTAATATGAAGAAAAGGTTTTTATAATAATAACTGGTTCATATTATTAATAAGCTACGATGTACTGTAAATACATACTACATCTATAATATTCCATGTGAATAATTATTTTTTTTCCATTTTTATTGAAGATTATGGCGCGATTGAACCGAATGACGGAACAAGAAATCCAGGAACTCATCAATCAGCGAGTGAACGACAGAATGTTATGGGTCAAGGCTGCAAGAGGTGTTGCAGTTAACCCAAATCCTCGTGTGGGGTGCACTTACAAAACTTTTCAAGGTTGCAAGCCCTCATCATTCAGTGGAACAGAAGGACCGATTGGTTTAACCCGGTGGATCGAAAAGACTGAGTCTGTGTTTAAAATCAGTGGTTGTATTGAGAAGGATATGACCAAGTATGCATCGTGCACCCTACAAGATAGTGCACTCACGTGGTGGAAAAACTATGTGATGGCCGTAGGAGGAGATGTAGCTTATGATACTCCTTGGGAAGAATTCAAAACAATGCTAATCAACGAATATTGTCCAAGGAACGAGGTTAGGAAGTTGGAAGCTGAATTACGAAGCCTGAAAGTTGTTGGTACTGAACTCACCAACTACAATCAGCGATTCATGGAATTAGCTTTGCTATGTCCCGAATTGGTACCAACCGAAGAACGGAAGATTGAACTGTACAAAGACGGTTTGCCTAAAAAGGTCAAGGCAAATGTTACAGCATCCAAACCAAAGACTATTCATGAAGCTATCACCATGGCGAACGAATTGACGGACCAGATTATTCTGGATAAGAACACCGATGTCAAGACATCGGGAAATAAAAGAAAGTGGGAAGGTAATCATCAACAATCCAACAAGAAACAAGAAACCACGCAAGGTGTGGGTAGCGGTTCAAACTCAGGTTACAAAGGACGAAATCCTTTATGTAACAGATGCCACAAACATCACTCTGGGTATTGTAATGTGGTGTGCAACAATTGTAATCGAAAAGGTCATCTTGCTGAAGATTGTAGGGTTCCCGCTACAAATACAAACGGTACCAAGACTCCTGCCACCAATGTAAATAGAACTGCCTTGGCCACTGTTACTTGTTATGCGTGTGAGAAACAGGGTCATTATAAGAGCCAGTGTCCGAATCCAGAGAAGAATAATGGATCTGCACGTGGAAGAACATTTGTTATTAATGCTAGAGAGGCGTGTGAAGACCCGGATCTTGTTACGGGTACGTTTACCATTAATAACTTATCCGCATCTATTATATTTGATACTGGTGCCGATAGAAGTTACGTGTGTAGAGACTTTTACGCTAAATTGAATTGTTCATCATTACCTCTAGATGCTAAGTACATGACTGAGTTAGCTAATGGTAAACTAATTAAAGCCGATAAAATTTGCCGTGATTGTAAAATAAATTTAGCCGGAGAAACATTTAAGATTGATTTGATACCCGTAGAATTAGGAAGTTTTGATGTAATAGTCGGCATGGACTGGATGTCCAAAATAGGAGCTGAAGTTGTGTGTGCCAAGAAGGCAATTCGCATTCCTCGTAAGGATAAAATGCCAGTAATGATTTATGGAGAGAAGGGTAACTCAAAGTTAAAACTCATTAGTTGTTTGAAAGCTCAAAAGAGCTTGAAGAAAGGGTGCTATGCTATCTTAGCACATGTTAATAAAGTCGAAACGAAGGAAAAAGTGAAGAGCATCAACGACGTGCCTATGGCAAGAGATTTTCCTGAAGTCTTTCCGGAAGAGTTGCCGGGACTACTGAAATGTCCCGTTCTTATTGATTAAAAACGTTCCATATTAATTGATTTCGTTGCGAGGTTTTGACCTCTATATGAGACGTTTTTCAAAGACTGCATTCATTTTAAAACAAACCATAACCTTTATTTCATCAATAAAGGTTTAAAAAGCTTTACGTAGATTATCAAATAATGATAATCTAAAATATCCTGTTTACACACGACCATTACATAATGGTTTACAATACAAATATGTTACAACAAAATAAGTTTCTTGAATGCAGTTTTTACACAATATCATACAAGCATGGACTCCAAATCTCGTCCTTATTTAAGTATGCGACAGCGGAAGCTCTTAATAATCACCTGAGAATAAACATGCTTAAAACGTCAACAAAAATGTTAGTGAGTAATAGGTTTAACCTATATATATCAAATCATAATAATAGACCACAAGATTTCATATTTCAATACACATCCCATACATAGAGATAAAAATCATTCATATGGTGAACACCTGGTAACCGACATTAACAAGATGCATATATAAGAATATCCCCATCATTCTGGGACACCCTTCGGATATGATATAAATTTTGAAGTACTAAAGCATCCGGTACTTTGGATGGGGTTTGTTAGGCCCAATAGATCTATCTTTAGGATTCGCGTCAATTAGGGTGTCTGTTCCCTAATTCTTAGATTACCAAACTTAATAAAAAGGGGCATATTCAATTTCGATAATTCAACCATAGAATGTAGTTTCACATACTTGTGTCTATTTTGTAAATCAATTATAAAACCTGCATGTATTCTCATCCCAAAAATATTAGATTTTAAAAGTGGGACTATAACTCACTTTTACAGATTTTTACTTCGTCGGGAAGTAAGACTTGGCCACTGGTTGATTCACGAACCTATAACAATATATACATATATATCAAAGTATGTTCAAAATATATTTACAACACTTTTAATATATTTTGATGTTTTAAGTTTATTAAGTCAGCTGTCCTCGTTAGTAACCTACAACTAGTTGTCCACAGTTAGATGCACAGAAATAAATCGATAAATATTATCTTGAATCAATCCACAACCCAGTGTATACGTATCTCAGTATTGGTCACAACTCAAACTATATATATTTTGGAATCAACCTCAACCCTGTATAGCTAACTCCAACATTCACATATAGAGTGTCTATGGTTGTTCCGAAATATATATAGATGTGTCGACATGATAGGTCGAAAAATTGTATACGTGTCTATGGTATCTCAAGATTACATAATATACAATACAAGTTGATTAAGTTATGGTTGGAATAGATTTGTTACCAATTTTCACGTAGCTAAAATGAGAAAAATTATCCAATCTTGTTTTACCCATAACTTCTTCATTTTAAATCCGTTTTGAGTGAATCAAATTGCTATGGTTTCATATTGAACTCTATTTTATGAATCTAAACAGAAAAAGTATAGGTTTATAGTCGGAAAAATAAGTTACAAGTCATTTTTGTAAAGGTAGTTATTTCAGTCGAAAGAACGACGTCTAGATGACCATTTTAGAAAACATACTTCCACTTTGAGTTTAACCATAATTTTTGGATATAGTTTCATGTTCATAATAAAAATAATTTTCTCAGAATAACAACTTTTAAATCAAAGTTTATCATAGTTTTGAATTAACTAACCCAAAACAGCCCGCGGTGTTACTACGACGGCCTAAATCCGGTTTTACGGTGTTTTTCGTGTTTTCAGGTTTTAAATCATTAAGTTTGCATATCATATAGATATAGAACATGTGTTTAGTTGATTTAAAAAGTCAAATTAGAAGGATTAACTTTTGTTTGCGAACAAGTTTAGAATTAACTAAACTATGTTCTAGTGATTACAAGTTTAAACCTTCGAATAAGATAGCTTTATATGTATGAATCGAATGATGTTATGAACATCATTACTACCTTAAGTTCCTTGGATAAACCTACTGGAAAAGAGAAAAATGGATCTAGCTTCAACGGATCCTTGGATGGCTCGAAGTTCTTGAAGCAGAATCATGACACGAAAACAAGTTCAAGTAAGATCATCACTTGAAATAAGATTGTTATAGTTATAGAAATTGAACCAAAGTTTGAATATGATTATTACCTTGTATTAGAATTATAACCTACTGTAAGAAACAAAGATTTCTTGAGGTTGGATGATCACCTCACAAGATTGGAAGTGAGCTAGCAAACTTGAAAGTATTCTTGATTTTATGTAACTAGAACTTGTAGAATTTATGAAGAACACTTAGAACTTGAAGATAGAACTTGAGAGAGGTCAATTAGATGAAGAAAATTGAAGAATGAAAGTGTTTGTGGGTGTTTTTGGTCATTGGTGTATGGATTAGATATAAAGGATATGTAATTTTGTTTTCATGTAAATAAGTCATGAATGATTACTCATATTTTTGTAATTTTATGAGATATTTCATGCTAGTTGCCAAATGATGGTTCCCACATGTGTTAGGTGACTCACATGGGCTGCTAAGAGCTGATCATTGGAGTGTATATACCAATAGTACATACATCTAAAAGCTGTGTATTGTACGAGTACGAATACAGGTGCATACGAGTAGAATTGTTGATGAAACTGAACGAGGATGTAATTGTAAGCATTTTTGTTAAGTAGAAGTATTTTGATAAGTATATTGAAGTCTTTCAAAAGTGTATAAATACATATTAAAACACTACATGTATATACATTTTAACTGAGTCGTTAAGTCATCGTTAGTCGTTACATGTAAGTGTTGTTTTGAAACCTTTAGGTTAACGATCTTGTTAAATGTTATTAACCCAATGTTTATAATATCAAATGAGATTTTAAATTATTATATTATCATGATATTATCATGTATGAATATCTCTTAATATGATATATATACATTAAATGTCTTTACAACGATAATCGTTACATATATGTCTCGTTTAAAAATCATTAAGTTAGTAGTCTTGTTTTTACATATGTAGTTCATTGTTAATATACTTAATGATATGTTTACTTATCATAGTATCATATTAACTATATATATATCCATATATATGTCATCATATAGTTTTTACAAGTTTTAACGTTCGTGAATCACCGGTCAACTTGGGTGGTCAATTGTCTATATGAAACATATTTCAATTAATCAAGTCTTAACCAGTTTGATTGCTTAATATGTTGGAAACATTTAATCATGTAAATATCAATCTCAATTAATATATATAAACATGGAAAAGTTCGGGTCACTACAGTACCTACCCGTTAAATAAATTTCGTCCCGAAATTTTAAGCTGTTGAAGGTGTTGACGAATCTTCAAATAGATGCGGGTATTTCTTCTTCATCTGATCTTCATGCTCCTAGGTGAACTCGGGTCCTCTACGAGCATTCCATTGAACCTTAACAATTGGTATCTTGTTTTGCTTAAGTCTTTTAACCTCACGATCCATTATTTCGACGGGTTCTTCGATGAATTGGAGTTTTTCGTTGATTTGGATTTCATCTAACGGAATAGTGATATCTTATTTAGCAAAACATTTCTTCAAATTCGAGATGTGGAAAGTGTTATGTACAGCCGCGAGTTGTTGAGGTAACTCAAGTCGGTAAGCTACTGGTCCGACACGATCAATAATCTTGAATGGTCCAATATACCTTGGATTTAATTTCCCTCGTTTACCAAATCGAACAACGCCTTTCCAAGGTGCAACTTTAAGCATGACCATCTCTCCAATTTCAAATTCTATATCTTTTCTTTTAATGTCAGCGTAGCTCTTTTGTCGACTTTGGGCGGTTTTCAACCGTTGTTGAATTTGGATGATCTTCTCGGTAGTTTCTTGTATAATCTCCGGACACGTAATCTGTCTATCCCCCACTTCACTCCAACAAATCGGAGACCTGCACTTTCTACCATAAAGTGCTTCAAACGGCGCCATCTCAATGCTTGAATGGTAGCTGTTGTTGTAGGAAAATTCTGCTAACGGTAGATGTCGATCCCAACTGTTTCCGAAATCAATAACACATGCTAGTAGCATGTCTTCAAGCATTTGTATCATCCTTTCTCTCTGCCCATCAGTTTGTGGATGATAGGCAGTACTCATGTCTAGACGAGTTCCTAATGCTTGCTGTAATGTCTGCCAGAATCTTGAAATAAATCTGCCATCCCTATCAGAGATAATAGAGATTGGTATTCCATGTCTGGAGACGACTTCCTTCAAATACAGTCGTGCTAACTTCTCCATCTTGTCATCTTCTCTTATTAGCAGGAAGTGTGCTGATTTGGTGAGACGATCAACTATTACCCAAATAGTATCAAAACCACTTGCAGTCCTTGGCAATTTAGTGATGAAATCCATGGTAATGTTTTCCCATTTCCATTCCGGGATTTCGGGTTGTTGAAGTAGACCTGATGGTTTCTGATGCTCAGCTTTGACCTTAGAACACGTCAAACATTCTCCTACGTATTTAGCAACATCGGCTTTCATACCCGGCCACCAAAAATGTTTCTTGAGATCCTTGTACATCTTCCCCATTCCAGGATGTATTGAGTATCTGGTTTTATGAGCTTCTCTAAGTACCATTTCTCTCATATCTCCAAATTTTAGTACCCAAATCCTTTCAGCCCTATACCGGGTTCCGTCTTCCCGAATATTAAGATGCTTCTCCGATCCTTTGGGTATTTCATCCTTTAAATTTCCCTCTTTTAAAACTCCTTGTTGCGCCTCCTTTATTTGAGTAGTAAGGTTATTATGAATCATTATATTTATAGATTTTACTCGAATGGGTTCTCTGTCCTTCCTGCTCAAGGCATCGGCTACCACATTTGCCTTCCCCGGGTGGTAACGAATCTCAAAGTCGTAATCATTCAACAATTCAATCCACCTACGCTGCCTCATATTCAGTTGTTTCTGATTAAATATGTGTTGAAGACTTTTGTGGTCGGTATATATAATACTTTTGACCCCATATAAGTAGTGCCTCCAAGTCTTTAATGCAAAAACAACCGCACCTAATTCCAAATCATGCGTCGTATAATTTTGTTCGTGAATCTTCAATTGTCTAGACGCATAAGCAATCACCTTCGTTCGTTGCATTAATACACAACCGAGACCTTGCTTTGATGCGTCACAATAAATCACAAAATCATCATTCCCTTCAGGCAATGACAATATAGGTGCCGTAGTTAGATTTTTCTTCAATAACTGAAACGCTTTCTCTTGTTCATTATTCCATTCAAATTTCTTCCCTTTATGCGTTAATGCAGTCAAGGGTTTTGCTATTATGGAAAAGTCTTGGATGAACCTTCTGTAGTAACCAGCTAGTCCTAAAAACTGGCGTATGTGTTTCGGAGTTTTCGAGGTTTCCCACTTTTCAACAGTTTCTATCTTTGCCGGATCCACCTTAATACCTTCTTTGTTCACTATATGACCGAGGAATTGAACTTCTTCCAACCAAAATGCACACTTTGAAAACTTAGCGTACAATTCTTCCTTCCTCAATACTTCTAACACCTTTCTCAAATGTTCACCGTGTTCTTGGTCATTCTTTGAGTAAATAAGTATGTCATCAATGAAAACAATGACAAACTTGTCAAGGTATGGTCCACACACTCGGTTCATAATGTCCATGAACACAGCTGGTGCATTAGTTAAGCCAAACGGCATGACCATAAACTCGTAATGACCGTAACGTGTTCTGAAAGCAGTCTTTGGAATATCATCTTCTTTCACCCGCATTTGATGATACCCGGAACGTAAGTCAATCTTTGAATAAACAGACGAGCCTTGTAGTTGATCAAATAAGTCGTCGATTCTCGGTAGTGGGTAGCGGTTCTTGATGGTACGTTTGTTCAAATCTCGGTAGTCGATATACAACCTGAATGTACCATCTTTCTTCTTGACAAACAAAACAGGAGCTCCCCACGGTGATGTGCTTGGTCGAATGAAACCACGCTCTAAAAGTTCTTGTAATTGGCTTTGCAGTTCTTTCATCTCGCTGGGTGCGAGTCTGTAAGGAGCACGAGCTATTGGTGCAGCTCCTGGTACAAGATCTATTTGAAATTCAACGGATCGATGTGGGGGTAATCCCGGTAATTCTTTCGGAAATACATCGGGAAATTCTTTTGCAATGGGAACATCATTGATGCTCTTTTCTTCAGTTTGTACTTTCTCGACGTGTGCTAGAACAGTATAGCAACCTTTTCTTATTAGTTTTTGTGCCTTCAAATTACTAATATGATGTAGCTTCGTGTTGCCCTTTTCTCCGTACACCATTATGGGTTTTCCTTTTTCTCGTATAATGCGAATTGCATTTTTGTAACAAACGATCTCTGCTTTCACTTCTTTCAACCAGTCCATACCGATTATCACATCAAAACTCCCTAACTCTACTGGTATCAAATCAATCTTAAATGTTTCCCTAACCAGTTTAATTTCTCGATTCCGACATATATTATCTGCTGAAATTAATTTACCATTTGCTAATTCGAGTAAAAATTTACTATCCAAAGGTGTCAATGGACAACTTAATTTAGCACAAAAATCTCTACTCATATAGCTTCTATCCGCACCCGAATCAAATAAAACGTAAGCAGATTTATTATCAATAAGAAACGTACCCGTAACAACCTCCGGGTCTTCCTGTGCCTCTGCCGCATTAATATTGAAAACTCTTCCGCGGCCTTGTCTATTCGTGTTCTCCTGGTTCGGGTAATTTCTAATAATGTGGCCCGGTTTTCCACATTTATAACAAACTACATTGGCATAACTTGCTCCGACACTACTTGCTCCGCCATTACTCGTTCCGACACCATTTGTTCCTTTCGTTCTATTAACCCCTGGTCCGTAGACCTCACACTTCGCCGCGCTATGACCATTTATTTTACACTTGTTGCAAAATTTGGTGCAGAACCCCGAGTGATACTTTTCACACCTTTGGCATAGCTGCTTCTGATTGTTGTTATTGTTGCGGTTATTATTGTTGTTGGGATGATTGTTGTAGTTGCTATTGTTGTTGTTGTTGGGCCGTTTGTTGTAGTTGCGATTGTTGGGATAATTGTTGCGATTATTGTTGTAATTGCTGTTGTTGTATTGGTGATTCTTATCACCGTTTTCCTCCCACTTTCTTTTGACTTGCTTCACATTGGCCTCTTTAGCAGTCTGTTCTTTAATTCTTTCTTCAATCTGGTTTACTAGTTTGTGAGCCATTCTACATGCCTATTGTATGGAGGCGGGCTCGTGTGAACTTATATCTTCTTGGATTCTTTCCGGTAATCCTTTCACAAACGCGTCGATCTTCTCTTCCTCATCTTCGAATGCTCCCGGACACAATAGGCACAATTCTGTGAATCGTCTTTCGTACGTGGTAATATCAAATCCTTGGGTTCGTAACCCTCTAAGTTCTTTCTTGAGCTTATTGACCTCGGTTCTGGGACGGTTCTTCTCGTTCATTAAGTGCTTGAATGCTGACCATGGTAGTGCATACGCATCGTCTTGTCCCACTTGCTCTAGATAGGTATTCCACCATGTTAACGCAGAACCTGTGAAGGTATGCGTAGCGTACTTCACTTTGTCCTCTTCAGTACACTTACTTATGGCAAACACCGATTCGACCTTCTCGGTCCACCATTTCAATCCGATCGGTCCTTCGGTTCCATCAAATTCCAAAGGTTTGCAGGCAGTGAATTCTTTGTAGGTGCATCCTACACGATTTACTGTACTGCTAGATCCAAGGTTATTGTTGGTATGTAGCGCAGCCTGTACTGCGGCTATGTTTGAAGCTAGAAAAGTACGGAATTCGTCTTCATTCATATTCACGGTGTGTCGAGTAGTCGGTGCCATTTCCTTCAAAATAGTCAAATGGAACAAGTTAATCATACAGAATATTAAGAGTAATTAATAGTATTTCGTAGCATAATATGAACTCATTTATAAAAGCTTTTTCTTCATATTAGCGTTTTATAAGTTTAAATTCGGGTAGTACCTACCCGTTAAGTTCATACTTAGTAGCTAATACACAATTCAACTACTACAATTCTATATGAAAAACTGATTATAATAATATTTCGCGTTCAAACTTTTACACAATATTTTACAAACTTACAATACCGCTTATTTTACATATAGCATGAAATATAGCACACCATAAATTTGATACAAGATGGTTGTGAAGATAATTCTAGCTAGTACACAAGTCGTTCAGCAAAGGCAATAAAGACACGTAATTCATACGTCCAGAAACAAGTCATGCATTCTGGTTTTACTAGGATTACTTCCCATCCTTGGTCTTGTGGAACATAACCGTTATGGTCGTTGATAAGACATCGTGTTGTAACGTCGTCAAAGGGACGAGGGTTACGTAATGTCCAACAGTCCCGTAACAATCTAAAAACCTCATTTCTTACCCCAATTACCGACTCCGTCACTTGTGGGAACGTTTTGTTTAATAGTTGTAGCCCGATGTTCTTGTTCTCACTTTGGTGAGAAGCGAACATTACTAATCCGTAAGCATAACATGCTTCTTTATGTTGCATGTTAGCCGCTTTTTCTAAATCACGAAGTCCAATATTCGGATATATTGAGTCAAAATAATTTCTTAACCCATTGCGTAAAATAGCATTTGGGTTCCCCGCAATATATGCGTCAAAGTAAACACATCGTAACTTATGGATTTCCCAATGTGATATCCCCCATCTTTCGAACGAAAGCCTTTTATAAACCAAGGCATTCTTGGAACGTTCTTCGAATGTTTTACAAACTGATCTCGCCTTAAATAGTTGTGCCGAAGAATTCTGACCGACTCTAGACAAGATTTCATCAATCATGTCTCTGGGTAGGTCTCTTAAAATATTGGGTTGTCTATCCATTTTATGTTTTTATACTGTAAAATAGACAAGAGTTAGATTCATAAAAAAAATACTTATTAATACAAGCAATTTTTACATATATCATAAAGCATAAGCACACTATATTACATATATTACACCACACGAATACAACTATCTTATTCCAACTCGCTTGTTTCTTCTTCTTCAGTTTTGGTTCGTTTTGCCAAGTTTCTAGGGATATATGATGTTCCCCTAATACGAGCCGTCGTTTTCCACATTGGTTTAGAAAAACCTGGTGGTTTAGAGGTTCCCGGGTCATTGTTACAACTTAAGGACTTCGGGGGTTGACGATACATATAAAGTTCATCGGGGTTGGAATTAGATTTCTCTATTTTTATGCCCTTTCCCTTATTATTTTCTTTTGCCTTTTTAAATTCAGTTGGGGTAATTTCTATAACATCATCGGAATTCTCGTCGGAATCCGATTCATCGGAGAATTGGTAATCCTCCCAATATTTTGCTTCCTTGGCGGAAACACCATTGACCATAATTAACCTTGGTCGGTTGGTTGAGGATTTTCTTTTACTTAACCGTTTTATTATTTCCCCCACCGGTTCTATTTCTTCATCCGGTTCCGATTCTTCTTCCGGTTCCGATTCTTCTTCCGGTTCCGACTCTTCTTCCGGTTCCTCTTCGGGAACTTGTGAATCAGTCCACGAATCATTCCAATTTACATTTGACTCTTCATTATTATTAGGTGAGTCAATGGGACTTGTTCTAGAGGTAGACATCTATCACATAATATCAAACGCATTAAGAGATTAATATATCACATAATATTCACATGTTAAAAATATATAGTTTCCAACAAAATTTGTTAAGCAATCATTTTTCAAGTAAACACGGTCGAAGTCCAGACTCACTAATGCATCCTAACAAACTTGATAAGACACACTAATGCAAAATTCTGGTTCTCTAAGACCAACGCTCGGATACCAACTGAAATGTCCCGTTCTTATTGATTAAAAACGTTCCATATTAATTGATTTCGTTGCGAGGTTTTGACCTCTATATGAGACGTTTTTCAAAGACTGCATTCATTTTAAAACAAACCATAACCTTTATTTCATCAATAAAGGTTTAAAAAGCTTTACGTAGATTATCAAATAATGATAATCTAAAATATCCTGTTTACACACGACCATTACATAATGGTTTACAATACAAATATGTTATAACAAAATAAGTTTCTTGAATGCAGTTTTTACACAATATCATACAAGCATGGACTCCAAATCTCGTCCTTATTTAAGTATGCGATAGCGGAAGCTCTTAATAATCAACTGAGAATAAACATGCTTAAAACGTCAACAAAAATGTTTGTGAGTTATAGGTTTAACCTATATATATCAAATCATAATAATAGACCACAAGATTTCATATTTCAATACACATCCCATACATAGAGATAAAAATCATTCATATGGTGAACACCTGGTAACCGACATTAACAAGATGCATATATAAGAATATCCCCATCATTCCGGGACACCCTTCGGATATGATATAAATTTTGAAGTACTAAAGCATCCGGTACTTTGGATGGGGTTTGTTAGGCCCAATAGATCTATCTTTAGGATTCGCATCAATTAGGGTGTCTGTTCCCTAATTCTTAGATTACCAGACTTAATAAAAAGGGGCATATTCGATTTCAATAATTCAGCCATAGAATGTAGTTTCACGTACTTGTGTCTATTTTGTAAATCATTTATAAAACCTGCATGTATTCTCATCCCAAAAATATTAGATTTTAAAAGTGGGACTATAACTCACTTTCACAGATTTTTACTTCGTCGGGAAGTAAGACTTGGCCACTGGTTGATTCACGAACCTATAACAATATATACATATATATCAAAGTATGTTCAAAATATATTTACAACACTTTTAATATATTTTGATGTTTTAAGTTTATTAAGTCAGCTGTCCTCGTTAGTAATCTACAACTAGTTGTCCACAGTTAGATGCACAGAAATAAATCGATAAATATTATTTTGAATCAATCCACGACCCAGTGTATTTGTATCTCAATATTGATCACAACTCAAACTATATATATTTTGGAATCAACCTCAACCCTGTATAGCTAACTCCAACATTCACATATAGAGTGTCTATGGTTTTTCCGAAATATATATAGATGTGTCGACATGATAGGTCGAAACATTGTATACGTGTCTATGGTATCTCAAGATTACATAATATACAATACAAGTTGATTAAGTTATGGTTGGAATAGATTTGTTACCAATTTTCACGTAGCTAAAATGAGAAAAATTATCCAATCTTGTTTTACCCATAACTTCTTCATTTTAAATCCGTTTTGAGTGAATCAAATTGCTATGGTTTCATATTGAACTCTATTTTATGAATCTAAACAGAAAAAGTATAGGTTTATAGTTGGAAAAATAAGTTACAAGTCATTTTTGTAAAGGTAGTCATTTCAGTCGAAAGAACGACGTCTAGATGACCATTTTAGAAAACATACTTCCACTTTGAGTTTAACCATAATTTTTGGATATAGTTTCATGTTCATAATAAAAATCATTTTCTCAGAATAACAACTTTTAAATCAAAGTTTATCATAGTTTTTAATTAACTAACCCAAAACAGCCCGCGGTGTTACTACGACGGCGTAAATCCGGTTTTACGGTGTTTTTCGTGTTTCCAGGTTTTAAATCATTAAGTTAGCATATCATATAGATATAGAACATGTGTTTAGTTGATTTTAAAAGTCAATTTAAAAGGATTAACTTTTGTTTGCGAACAAGTTTAGAATTAACTAAACTATGTTCTAGTGATTACAAGTTTAAACCTTCGAATAAGATAGCTTTATATGTATGAATCGAATGATGTTATGAACATCATTACTACCTTAAGTTCCTTGGATAAACCTACTGGAAAAGGGAAAAATGGATCTAGCTTCAACGGATCCTTGGATGGCTCGAAGTTCTTGAAGCAGAATCATGACACGAAAACAAGTTCAAGTAAGATCCTCACTTGAAATAAGATTGTTATAGTTATAGAAATTGAACCAAAGTTTGAATATGATTATTATCTTGTATTAGAATGATAACCTACTGTAAGAAACAAAGATTTCTTGAGATTGGATGATCACCTCACAAGATTGGAAGTGAGCTAGCAAACTTGAAAGTATTCTTGATTTTATGTAACTAGAACTTGTAGAATTTATGAAGAACACTTAGAACTTGAAGATAGAACTTGAGAGAGATCAATTAGATGAAGAAAATTGAAGAATGAAAGTGTTTGTAGGTGTTTTTGGTCGTTGGTGTATGGATTAGATATAAAGGATATGTAATTTTGTTTTCAAGTAAATAAGTCATGAATGATTACTCATATTTTTGTAATTTTATGAGATATTTCATGCTAGTTGCCAAATGATGGTTCCCACATGTGTTAGGTGACTCACATGGGCTGCTAAGAGCTGATCATTAGAGTGTATATACCAATAGTACATACATCTAAAAGCTGTGTATTGTACGAGTACGAATACGGGTGCATACGAGTAGAATTGTTGATGAAACTGAACGAGGATGTAATTGTAAGCATTTTTGTTAAGTAGAAGTATTTTGATAAGTGTATTGAAGTATTTTAAAAGTGTATAAATACATATTAAAACACTACATGTATATACATTTTAACTGAGTCGTTAAGTCATCGTTAGTCGTTACATGTAAGTGTTGTTTTGAAACCTTTAGGTTAACGATCTTGTTAAATGTTGTTAACCCAATGTTTATAATATCAAATGAGATTTTAAATTATTATATTATCATGATATTATCATGTATGAATATCTATTAATATGATATATATACATTAAATGTCTTTACAACGATAATCGTTACATATATGTCTCGTTTAAAAATCATTAAGTTAGTAGTCTTGTTTTTACATATGTAGTTCATTGTTAATATACTTAATGATATGTTTACTTATCATAGTATCATGTTAACTATATATATATATCCATATATATGTCATCATATAGTTTTTACAAGTTTTAACGTTCGTGAATCACCGGTCAACTTGGGTGGTCAATTGTCTATATGAAACATATTTCAATTAATCAAGTCTTAACAAGTTTGATTGCTTAACATGTTGGAAACATTTAATCATGTAAATATCAATCTCAATTAATATATATAAACATGGAAAAGTTCGGGTCACTACAACTACCTCCTTTCAGGTCTGTAGAATTTCAAATAGATCTTGTACCTGAAGCTGCGCCGGTTGCTCGTGCTCCATATAGACTTGCACCGTCCGAGTTAAAAGAACTTCAGTGTCAGTTAAAAGAATTACTGGACCGAGGATTCATACGACCAAGTACTTCACCGTGGGGAGCTCCGATTTTATTCGTCAAGAAGAAAGATGGATCTTTTAGGATGTGTATAGATTATCGTGAATTAAATAAGTTAACTATCAAGAATCGGTATCCACTACCGAGAATTGACGACTTATTTGATCAACTATAAGGATCATGTGTGTACTCAAAAATCGACTTAAGATCGGGCTATCATCAATTACGTGTCAAAGAAGAAGATATTCCGAAAACTGCTTTTCGGACACGTTATGGTCATTACGAATTTTTGCTTATGCCGTTTGGGTTGACTAATGCGCCAGCTGTATTCATGGACCTCATGAATCGAGTTTATAGTCCGTATTTAGATAAGTTTGTTATCGTTTTCATTGACGATATTCTTATCTATTCCAAGAGTGAGCAAGAGCATGAGGAGCATTTAAGGTTGGTATTAGAATTGTTAAGAAAAGAACAGTTATACGCCAAATTTTCTAAGTGTGCATTTTGGTTGAAAGAAGTGCAATTTCTTGGCCACGTTGTTAGTAGCAAAGGAATTCAGGTTGATCCAGCTAAAATTGAGGCCATTGAAAAATGGGAGACTCCTAAGACACCAACGCAGATACGCCAATTTTTGGGTTTAGCTGGTTATTATAGAAGGTTTATTCAAGATTTTTCCTGAATAGCTAAACCATTAACAGCGTTAACGCAAAAAGGGAAGAAGTACGAATGGACTTCTGAGCAGGAGAGTGCATTTCAATTACTGAAGAAGAAGTTGACTACAGCGCCTATTTTATCGTTACCTGAAGGGAACGATGATTTTGAGATATATTGTGACGCTTCGCGACAAGGTTTTGGTTGCGTCCTTATGCAACGGAAGAAAGTTATAGCATACGCATCCCGACAATTGAAGATTCATGAGCGGAATTATATGACGCATGATTTAGAATTGGGAGCAGTAGTGTTTGCATTGAAGATATGGAGACACTACTTATATGGGGTTAAATGCACTGTGTTTACCGATCATAAAAGCCTTCAACATATCTTCGATCAGAAACAGCTGAACATGAGGCAACGTAGGTGGGTCGAGCTGATAAACGACTACGATTGTGAGATTCGCTATCATCCCGGGAAAGCAAATGTAGTGGCCGACGCTCTAAGCAGAAAAGAATGAGAACCAATTCGAGTACGAGCGATGAACATAAAAATTCGCATGAATCTCAACTCACAAATCAAAGAGGCTCAACGAGAAGCTCTTACTAAAGAAAACATAGAAAATGAAATAATGAAGAAGTATGAGAAGCAACTCGTTATACGGGAAGACGTAATTCGATATTTCACAAACCGTATTTGGGTACCGAAGTTGGGTGGATTAAGGAAGTTGATATTGAATGAGGAACACAAGACAAGATACTCGATGCATCCTGGAGTTGGAAAGATGTACCAAGATCTTAAGACGCATTATTGGTGGCCTAATTTAAAGACAGACGTTGCAACATATGTTGGGGAATGTTTAACTTGTTCTAAAGTTAAAGCAGAACACCAGAAGCCGTCAGGGTTACTTCAACAACCAGAAATCCCAGAATGGAAATTGGATGGTATTACCATGGATTTCATCATAAAGTTACCTAAGACTGCCTGGGGTTATGACACCATTTGGGTAATAGTTGATCGTCTCACCAAATCTGCACATTTCTTGCCTATAAAGGAAATGGATAGAATGGAGAAACTATTACGACTGTACATAAAGGAAATTGTTTCAAGGCATGGAATACCTATTTCCATTATATCCGATCGTGATAGTAGATTTACATCAAAGTTCTGGCAATCACTACAGGAGGCCCTGGGAACTCGTTTGGATATGAGCACCGCATATCATCCACAAACTGACGGGCAGAGTGAAAGAACAATTCAGACTCTTGAAGACATGCTCAGGGCATGTGTGATTGATTTTGGAAACGGATGGGATAAGTATCTACCATTAGCAGAATTCTCGTATAATAACAGTTATAATGCGAGCATTAAAGCTGCACCATTTGAAGCACTGTATGGAAGGAAGTGTAGATCCCCTATCTGTTGTAATGAAGTAGGAGATCGACAATTAACTGGTCCCGAGATCATACACGAAACGACTGAGAAGATAGTACAAATCAAGGAGAGATTGAAAACAGCCCGTAGTCGCCAAAAGAGCTACGCCGATGTCCGAAGGAAACCATTATAGTTTCAGATCGGTGACATGGTTATGTTAAAGGTGTCACCTTGGAAAGGTGTAATACGTTTCGGTAAAAGGGGTAAACTGAACCCAAGGTATGTAGGCCCGTTCAAGATCATCGAACACATTGGACCGGTAGCTTATCGACTCGAGTTACCGCAACAACTCGCCGGAGTACATAATACATTTCACGTATCAAATCTTAAGAAATGTCTTGCAAAGGAAGATCTCACCATTCCTCTTGAAGAAATCCAAGTCGACGAGAAACTACAATTCATAGAAGAACCAGTCGAAATCATGGACCGTGAAGTTAAACAACTCAAGCAGAGCAACATACCAATCGTTAAGGTTTGTTAGAATGCTCGAAGGGGTCCCGAGTTTACTTGGGAACGAGAGGATCAGATGAAACGAAAGTACCCACATTTGTTTCCCGAGAACGCAAAATAGGTACAATTTTAAAATTTCGGGACGAAATTTATTTAACGGGTTGGTACTGTAACGACCCGGATTTTTCCGATCATTTTATACCTATGAGATTAATATTTACATAAATTAAACCTTACCAACATGATAAGTAATCTAAATTGTTGAGATTTATGTTTTTAAAAAGAGTTTTACACAACGTTTGACCGTCCAATTTGACCGATGATATCACGAACTATATAACAAACGATAATTATACGTTTTTGTATATATATGTATTTATATATATTTAACATGATCTAAGAATGGTTTAACATCTTATTGTGTACTAATAACAATAAGTTATAAGTATACTTTGAGACTACTAACTTAAGTTTTCAAAATGATAACTATACGTAACGTTATTTGACATATATACCTTTAACCTATAATACTTATACAAGTATCGTATAAATATGTATTTAATCACTTTTAAAGGGCTTATATACATAAAACAATATAGGTATATTTACAAAAGATAGCTATATTTGAATTCTCGTTCCGTTTCCTCAAAATTTCTACATGTATACCTAGAGTATATGTACTCGTATCATACCCAGCTCCTATACGTATTTACTATTAGTATATACACATCACAATCACTTTATTAGTAGCCATGAGTCAGCCAATTTGGGATCTTAGCATGCATGATTAATCAATTTGGCATATTATAAGACTTTTGCACAATATTACAAATTTATACATCTTTTCACCACCATTTATACTCCATTCCAATTTCATTTTTACTACACATTTTCTCTAACCAAAAACACACTCTTAGGAACCTTAAGTGTTCTTCACAATCTCAGCAAATAACCATGAAGATCTAGCTTCAAAAACAAGCCTTAATCATCATAATAAATTCCTTACAAGAAAACTTCAATAATCCTTCCAAAAATACAAGTTTACTTCCAACCTTTTGATCCAACTCCACCACTCTTTTGGTTCTAAGACTTTTCTCATCTTTTACAGTAACTTTGTCCAAGTAACTTGAGGTAGTAACCTTGTTCATAACCTTATTCGATTCATATTTATATAGCTATCTTATTTTGTGGTATAAAATTTTAACAACAAGAACATAGTTTGAATGATTTCAAACTTGTTCGCAAACTAAATAGATCCTTCTAACTTGACTTATATCATAATGATATGCTAACTTAACAAGATATAACTTGGTTTTACAAAGAACACCTTAAAACTGAATCTACGTCGTCGGAGTGCAACCGGGGGCTGTTTTGGGTTGGATAATTAAAAACCATCTTAAGCTTTGAATTGGAAGTTCATATTCTGGAAAAATGATATTTCTTATGAATATGTTAACACATAAAAATTTCATGGTTTAACTCAAAGTGTAAGTATTTTTAGAAAAATGATCATTAAATGTTGTTTTTATGATGGAAAATGATCACTTTCATAAGTTTCACCAAAGTTTGACCTATAACCTGTGATTTAGAATACAACCTAAGGTATTTTCAGTTCATATTCTTAAAATTTGACTCGATCCAAGGAAGTGGCAAGTTGAACCAACAAAAACGGAGTTGTAATGAAGAAACTACGACTAAAACAAGATCGGGTATGCGAAGCTAGTTTAGCTACGAAAATATTTGGAGAAAAATTAAATTAATCATATATTTCTAATTAATATGATATTTCATATATATTTACTTATGATTTGATTTTATATATTTCAGGACCACCCATAAACAACACGAGAAGATTAATCATAAGACCTCATGATTGTACGCAACACGTCATTTGACAACACGGTACTTTATGTATGCAACACGTCATTTGACAACATGGTACCATGGGTCAAGATTAATTCTGATCAATACGAATACGATGGGGTCTTTATTTATTTTATTGAGCAACTAATTGTGGACCTCTAACATCGGACTGCTAACTACGGACTAAGAAAATATTAAAAGTATTAAAAGTATATATATATATATATATATATATATATATATATATATATATATATATATATATATATATATATATATATATATATATATATATATGTGTAACGATTACTTAAAAAGAAAATATGTTGATATATTATATATATGGTTAGGTTCGTGATATCTATCGGAGACCAAGTCGTGATAAATACCTTCAAGGCAAAAGTGAGTATATAGTCCCACTTTTAAACTCTAAATATTTCGGGATGAGAATACATGCATTTTATGATTTACGTTATGGACACAAGTGATTAAAAATATATATTCTACGTTGAGTTGTACCACTGGCATACTTCCCTGTAATTTGGTAACTATTATTTACATGAGGTATTGTAAACGCGAATCGTGTTGATAGATCTATCGGGCCTGACAACCGGACTGGACGACCAGTATTCAACGGTTGCACAGTACTTCGTTTCGGTGACTACACTTGGTATGGTGTAGTAAGATTTCATAATAAAGGGAATATGCGACGTTGATTAAATGTTAAGTATGGTTATCAAGTGCTCAACAACTTAGAATATTTTTATTAAAACGTTTATATATGAAATCTTGTGGTCTATATTTATAACGCTGCCGGCATTAAACCTATATCTCACCAACTTTATGTTGATGTTTTAAGCATGTTTATTCTCAGGTGATAACTAAAAGCTTCCGCTGCAACATGTTGAATTTAAGCAAGATCTTGAGTATGCATATTTGTGTCAAAAATAAAACTGCATATCGGAGGATTTGTAATGTAAAATATGTTGGAAGTCGTATTGTTATTATCACATGTAAAGTTTGTAAGTCTAAGATTATCGCTAAACGATAATCATTATTAAGTTGTTTAAACCTTGTATTTGTAATAAAAGCTATGGTTTGTATTGTAAAAACGAATGCAGTTTTTGAAAAATGTCGCATATAGAGGTCAATACCTCGCGATGAAATCATATGTTATTGTAATCGTCCTTATGGTTAAGGTCGGGTTATGACACAGGCTCAAGTGGATAAGACAAAGAGTGCCTATGTTCCTTGCATAAGGTTTTTCTATATCTTCATTCATGATGCTATAACTGCTTGCAGAAATGCAAATATTTTTGTACCAGGTACACCGAGAATGCAGATGGTACGTTTTACGGAGGTAAAGATGAATACTCTGGTGTTGTCTGACAATGAATTCATGGCACCAATACTAAACTAGTTGGTGAGGTTAGCTAATCCCTTAGACGCCAGAATCCATGTATACTACGTGGCGGTAGGGATACCTCTTCCGAACCCAGCACAACAAGAACCAGTTGAACCCGTAGAGGTTTAAGCCCTAGAGGTTGTAGAAGAACCCGTAGCTCAACCCGGACTAGCATCCACCTCACTTAGGGTTAACCTTAAATGCCCTTGGGTTATCCGACCTACTCAAACCGTGAGGATCAGAGAACCTAGTCCACTTATGATTGAACCTACCCTATCCACTACACCTGAGGGAAGTGACACCGATTCTTCAGCAACTGAGTCATCTCCCAAATTAACGAAGAAGAGGACACGTTATATATCTGATGAGATGATTCGGACTCTGCCTACTCAACGAGTAACTAGATCTAGGACTTCGACTCCTATCATCTGCCAAACAGTTACTCCAACCATTGGTGATACGGACCAAGACTTAGAGCCTACTAGATCATCTTCATCCATCTCTGTATCACATCCAATAATAATAATAAGTCCTATGCTAAATGAAGCGTAAGCTTTGGTAAGTAAGAGATTTGAAAGCAAGGATGGTAAAAAGACCAATCACCCCATCCAACCTAATCAGGACTTAAGAATAAATCCTACCAAGAAAGGTGCTTAGGCATCTCAAAAGGAAGTAAAGTCTTCATCTGCAGTAAAGTCTGCGTTGACTCAATCTATTGAGAAAACTCAATCATTGAAGTCCAGAACGGCTGAAGGGGAGCCGAAAAATCTTGAAAAGGCACCCTGCATATCAGCTAGAAATCCTCTTGATATACTTCATCCTAGTGATGTTGTATTGCCTCAACGTACAACAGGGCCTAGAGGTCCGGCTTATCTTGATGAGGTAGATCTGCCGCATCCTTTGGAAACGAGTCAACATGACAATCCTTCTAGATATTTATCAGACTTCCAACAGACTGTTCCCTTGGTTCAATAAATTGATCCATTGGTTCAAACCACTTCTCATTTGGATCTACAATATCGAAATCTGAATGTTAAGTCTTTAACTGAAAGAGATGTGCCACCTCATGGGACATTGATGACTTTAGGAGTCGGGGATGAAATCTCCACGAGAGCTAAACCGATGGGTAGTTCTACTACTCTGTCAGAGTCCCATGAGACTAAAGTCATGGAGGTGGATGATTTGACAGAATCTTCGCCGGTGACAACTCCGACTGTTGCCCAACCTCCATCAGAAGGGGATATCAAGAATCTAACTATTAGTATGTACATCCCTACAAATAAGAATAATACCGCACAATTATCCTTACCCGCCCTCACGAGAAATCAAACACTTCCATCTACAACACCTTCAACAGATGTTGCTACTGCTGCTCTTGGTTACACTGTTATTTCACCAACTGAGTCACTTTCTCAAACTTCCAATATATATGGATTTCGTTATCTCTCCGACAATGAAGTGGAAGAACTATACCTTGTTGAATTTTCCAAACGAACTTATCTTGATGAAGTTCTTGATATGATGATGATTTATCTTGAGCAAGCAAGGGTAGTATTTCCTCTATCACCATGCAACCAATTCATTTGCCAGACCATGATGATTTCGATCCCAAAAATCTTCATGAGGGGGGGAATAGACATGGTTATGGGTCCGGTGCTTTTCAACGCTTAACGTATAAAGCTGGTTCGTCTAGTCAACATTTGGGAAATGATGGTGTAGTTGATATTTCTGATTCTGAAAGTGATAAAGTTGAGGAGGAGATTCAACATGATAGTCGTCTAGATGAATCAGTTACTCAGAGAGAAGGTGACTCAGGAATGTTAATGGTTATGGATGCTACTGAACAAACTGAGGACAAGTCAGCACCAGAGGATAATCGTAATTTTGATAATATCGAGGACATTTTGAAGGGGACAAGTGTTGTAAATGAGTTTAGTGAACATCAGTTTGTCAACATTACATCTATGACCGAGGAATTTGGGATACATTTTGAGAAAGAGATTTTCTCAAATGGCGAAGTAGATACTACGACACCTCCTGATCTTGATGTTCCTTTCCAAATATCAGAAATTGTCCTTGATTGTGATGTTGATTATCAACTTAGTGATGAAGAGGAGAAACTGATTCTTCGTTCACCATTTATTGAACAACAAGCTTACAAGATCTATGGTGATTCTGATCTCATCCTTGCAGCCTTAATGTGTGTTCTTGGTGGATGGAAATATCAAAAAAGACCAGAATACCTTAAAGCTTATCTAAATGTTCAAAACAAGTTCAAATTGAAGAATGAAGAGAAACTACAAAAACAACGAAATTCAGAATTCAACAGCATAAACAAGATCTTGATGATTAACAAGGATGATGTGAAGATGCCACTATTTGTGTGTGACGAGAATGGATGATGAGGACTATCAGTTCTCAGAGGCGGATTTCGATAAACTAAAGATGGATGACATTATCTTCATCTATAACTACTTGATTGATCTGAATGAATTTGCGACAATTTATCATGCTACAGCAATGAAGGAGGTCTACAGATTTATTCTTGATTCAATGAGATAGATGTCTGTTCACGACTTTCAAATGGGGTTAGAATCTGGACATAAGAAGATTGGAATTAAACCCCCGAATCAAGTGATTGAAGAACTGAGATATATGTCCTTACTTAAAGTAAGTGATTGTCCATATGGGTTTCTGTTTGTCAACTCTCATTACACAAAGGTCTTCATCAGGGTCTTAGATTTCAGAAGACACTCAGACAGAATGCTGATGTATGGTTTCAAATATTTAAGATAGAGACTTATCAACAAATGTTATTCAACAGAAGATAGTGAGATAGTCAAATACATTCTCATAAGATTGAAGAGTCATCTCAAAACAAGGTTGAATATAAGAAGATATGAGAGTCTAAGAGGATTCAAATCAAAGATTCATTTTAGAGGAACAAAGGTTATACATGAATATAGTTGATGGTGATCATTTTCGTCATAAGTTCGACATCTTGATGACCAATTTGAAAAACAAACTTCCACTTTGAGTTAAACCATAAATTTTGGATAAGTTATAGCGTCCATATAAAATAACATTTTTCCAGAATATATATTTCTAATTCAAAGTTAAGATAGGTTTTTAAAATCAAACCCAAAATAGCCCCCGGTTTAACAATAACGGCGTATGTTAAGTTTTGAGGTGTTCTTCATATATACAAGTTATATATTCTTATGTTAGCTTAACATACTTTTATAATACATATATTTAGGTGTTTTAAGTGCCAAGTTAGAAGGATTAGTTTAGTTTGAAAACAAGTTTAGGATTAATCAAACTATGTTCAAGTTATTACAAGTTATATAAACATAATAAGGTAGCAACTATATAGGAAATTGAACAAAGATTATAAGAAGGTTTATACCTTGATTTTAAGAAGGAAATTTGCTGACATGATGAAGAACACTTAGAGTTCTTGAAAGTATATTTTTACTAAAAGAAATTTGAGAGTAAAATGAGAAAATGGAAATGAAATGAATAAGTGATG